>NC_079380.1:7061092-7372877 GCF_021018895.1 Seriola aureovittata
AGAATGAAGTGCATTGAACTCAACTGCTCCACTGAACTGCAGCTTCTCTCCCTCCTGCAATTATTCAAGAATCACCCCACTTTTTTTGCAGAAGGGAGATGATACTCTGTGTCGACGTGCTTGGTTAAAGAGTCATTTTAAATAAGGAGCATTTAAAAAAAAAAAAAACATTTTACTCACTCAGCACTCAACAAGGAGACATCAATATTTGCACTTTAATAAACGTGCACACGCATGAAAGAGCTTTTTCATTAAGGAATTCTGACCTTCATCATTGCATGTTGCCGTAACCTTCACGTGGTGAAGATCGCTGGGGGATGCAGGAGCCCGGCTTTTCATACACGCTCGCGTTGAGCTCACAGATGCTCCAATTCACACAAGATTTTTTTTTTTTTGGGAGGGATGAGCCTCAGGTAGCCTCTCTGTGGCAAAGAGAGACAGGACCACATTATACTCCCTCTGATTGCTTTCAGTAGAGACGCAGACACCGGCCATCACGCTTGATAACTGAATTTCACCTCTGTAGCAGAGAACAGAATTTGCAGAGTGAATTTCAGGGCAGACGCTCATGCATATTCCAAGTTTTTACACGCCACGCTCTTCCCTGTGTTGTAGGTAATTTCAAAACAGAGAGAAAACATGACACTTGCATGAATTCACATCCACAAATTAGGACCTCCTGCTGCTGCTGCTGCTGCTGTTTTTTCCATTTCCAAACTTTTACCGTCAACCTCCATTTGACTTTCGCATCAGCGAGGAAACACTTACTTATTTAACATGGCACATCAATTAAAAACAAATTATGTTCTTCCACTGAAAGCTTTACAAAGCCAAAATCCCTTTCATAACAAAGGAGGGATTGTGATTAGACTGTACACCACTGAGCACACACTTGAATCATAACATAGCACACAACAACTGAGACAACAAAAGGTATTATATCCAAGCAGAAAGTGCCTGTAGTTTGGCTGGAGCACCACAAGACAGCAAAGGTGGAACAAACGCACACTGTGCAAACCTGAAGATTTGAAAAGCAGAGGCTGTCTACTAATTCTACCCACATCAGACTTCTCTCTCCATTTTGGCCTGTCATAAGTTCTTAGATTCACGTTTCTTAGATACCTGTCTTCCTCGCGGGGTCGCTGACCTTGTCCACCCAGATACATCCCCGGCTAAGCAGAAATACCACCTTAATCCTGAGAAAACAAGCTGAGGAAAAAATGAAAACTCACTGTCTGATACAGCATATATTGCATGCAGACACAAATGTGAGACAGCAGCAGCAGCAGCAGGGTGAATTCAATTTTTTTTTTTTTTTTTTTGTCTCGCTCCCTTGAGTCTTCCTCTTTGCCATCATTGTTGCAATCTGCATGTCAGAGCTCATAAGCTTACACCCTCGTCCTCCTCCTCCTCCTCCTCACATCCGATACAGGCGCCAGAAACACAAAACTCATCCATGATTGTCAAATCATAAGTGAGGGTTTGACTACGAAACCACAGTGGAAGCAGACAGAGCAGTTTATTGTGCTGATGACATCTGTCCTGTAGTTCCCCCTTTGTGAGTGCATGAAGCATCATAAAGGGATGATCTTTACAGGGACAATTATCAGGTCGCGGCATTTTCAGCATCAGTAGCGAAATAATATGCAGTTGCATTGTTAGCCATTCATCTAGGGGACGAACAATTTCCTGGAGGAGCCCAACATCCCAATGTCACTTGTAACCATTTTTCTTAATTAATTTTATACGTCATTACTTCATCACTGCTTCAGCCTGGATTTTCATGAACTTCAAATACACAATTTAGAATCAGAAATTCTATCGTCACTAATTTTGTGAACTTTTCCCATAGAATTAAAAAAAAAATGTTCAGTGATCCCTACGCTAACCGCTCGTACCCTTTCATTGTGAATCTAGACTAGTAGTAGTTGGTTTGCGCTGGTAATTGCAGGATTGTTGTTCGCCTTAAATGTCTCCTTAAATTTGATGAGTGCTTTTGATGGAAAGTGTTTTCACCTATTTTACTCAGACTTTTTTTTCCCCCTATTTTCTGTTTTGTATAGTCCAGATACACAACCCAACACTGAGCAATCACAAAAAACAATATATAAACATGAAGACAGGGTGGACGTGCAGAGCTGCTGGTGTTATAAAGGATAACCTCTGTAGCGTTCTGCCTGTTGTGTAAAACAGCTTGAGTTGTACACAGCCGCAGTGTGCACCTCTTCCTCCCCTGACCACCCACTGAGGAACCCAGCGAAAGACCCCAGCTCCCCTTCCTCCCTCCCCCACCGTCAGAGCTCCCAGTAGCCCCACAGCACAGACAGGCAGAGAGAGAGAGAGAGAGAGAGACGGAGGGAGAGCACGCTCTCTGACACACTGACAGCCCTTCATCGTGAAGCGCTGAGCTGTCCTGAGACAGAATACGTTTGCTGAAAACCAGCACAATTTATTGTGGCATTGCTCTCTGGGAGACTGCAGGGGAGACAGAGAAGACCCTGGAAGAATATCTGTAGGTTTGTCTGCTGGTTTCGGATAGTGAAGGGTGGATTACAGTGAACAGCTTAAAGAAAAATGACTCGTATCCTTGGGTAGAATGAGTAGGTGTAACTCCCAGGGGATCCAGATAAAGACGCGTTTGAGTCTCACACGGAGGAATAACTAAGGATGGGAAAATCCATGAGAGATTTTAATTTCAGAGAGCTTCTGCTAGTAGAAGTGGCTTTACTGCATCGTGAAAATGCAAACTGTTATGCAAAGTGTCAATATAGAATAAAAATTTCACTGCTTCAAGATCTGAAGGCATCCAAACAACCTTAGAAAAAGGCGATGTGGGACCAGGGGACATGGGTTTACTTGAAGAGGGAACACCAGGCCATCAGCATAGTTTAACGCTTTAGGAAACCGAAGCTTTTGTGATGCCGCAGGCTCCGAGGGTCGTGCTGACCTCATCGTGGTGTGACTGGATCGGCAGGATACCACGCGCCAGAATGAGACCGGGGAGAAGGAGCCCATTTATATTCCCGATTCTCTCACAATCTGTAAACAGTCCGTTCTGCTTGAATGAACATCTAGTGTGCAGTTTACCAGCATGCTGCCCAGTGACGGTACAGTGATTTTCAGGGTCAGAGACAGACATGTCCAGACAAGGCCCACGGAGGGTCTTTATGGGGGTTTCCAATTAAAGCAAGCAGCGCAGCCACAAGGATCAGGGAGTTTGGCTGAATTTGAAAGAAGACTATTTTAAGTACAATGAAGGGATAATAGGAACATTTATTGCAGACCAAAGTGGTTTCTGAATTGAATTGAGAATGCATTGTTATAGGATGTAGGGCAGCAATGACTAGCAATCATTTTAACCTTTATTTCTCTAGGAAACCAGTGTGATGCACTTATGCATGCAGCACTTCACAATCACCCTGTTAACACATACAACCTTTTTCTAAGCTGCTCCCTCTATAGTCAGGTCAGGGTAGAGTTAGGTCGCTGGAGCTACTTGGTTAAGGTTAAGGAAATTGAGATTGTGTGTAATCCATCTGAGATGGACTGCAGTTCACACCTGTTGTCAGGATGTGAATCAAATGTCTCACAACTAAGCACTTGTGATCAGATTTCACTTGCCTGCTAACATTTGGCTTTATCGGTTTGAAACTGCTGCTAAACAGAAAGAACGTTTTGACTAGTTAAGCAGTTTGGTGCTTCACTGAGCTCTGTGGCACATGCAAAAAAAAATTGTGCTGATGCATGCAATCTGCAGAGCTGGACAAAGCTTCAGAGCAATCAGGGGTTTCACAAATGTGCAAACATCTGGCAAACCTCTAAATGTCACTGAAGTCACCCGATGCATTCTCGGTGCCACCACAGCTGCCCACTAATGATCAGAGCCCAAGATTCATTGCCTTTAAGTGCCGCTGTAAGTGTGAACGGAGCCCATTCACATACTCACACACATTCTCAGCTGGGAGCTGCATAGTTAGACCACAGTCTGATTTGGCCACTTAACACCTCCACTGAAGCTATTTAACTGCCTTGCTCAAGAGTGTATGAATAAACAGGAAGGTCTTATTCATTTGCTGTTTCTTTTGCTGGGGATTCAAATAGACAACTTTTCAAGTATTAGTGCTGCGAAGCTCCAGGACAGATTTTCAAAACCCAACAGAAATACTGGCGCATTAAGTCAGACAACAGCTCTTGATAAACTGTTTTTTTTAAATATCTGAACGTCTATGAGACGACTGTAGAGTCCTTCCAGCTTTAACAAGGCAGGTGTGAATACTGTAGCAGCGGCTTTAATCAGCTCTGTCCCATCAGCCCATGCTTTGCTCCCAGCTCTCTGGGGAGGAACAGGGAAGAAACCGTCCCCTGCTACTCCTCTCCACCGTCCTTGCACCGCCAACTTGTCGATATCTTATAATGTAAAAATTTGATAGCCAATTCGGAGCCCGGCTTCTCTCTGAGCATACAAAATGAGCCCAAATCCAGCGGGACAACACAACTGAACCTGTCCAAAATGAGATGGGAAAGTGGATGGAGGATGCAGATAGAAAGAAATGCTCAGGAAAAGAGTGCAGAATAAAAAAACCTTCAGTGTAGCGAGTTTGTTCACCCACTGCAGATCTAAGCTCCAGTGACCCCCGAGAAGCTGGAGTAAATTATTCATTAAGAGTCAAATAGCTTGTTTCTTGTGAAATTACCTTTCTACCCCTTACCTCTTCTTGGATCTACACTAGCCAGAAGAATAATTAGTTATAAGGGCACAGCCATTTTCAGACTTTAATCATGTAACAGAGAAGTCTCCTGCAGTGAACATATTAGATCTGGAGATGGGAAAAAGAGACAGAGAAAAAAGAGAATAAAGCATTGACGAACACTTAAGAAATCTGAGCTGCCTGGGTCTGTAATTAAAAATTGATGTCATATTAGAGATGAAGATTTCAACTCAACAGCCAGAGGAAAATGGAGTGCTTATTGAACTTGTCAGCTCCCCAGGACAAGCACATGCTTTCAGCCCTGCTGGGTGGCTCAACAGGCAGATTCTCTGTATCAATCAATCAATCAATCAATCAATCAATCCATTTATTCTATTCCAGTTCATGCATCCATAAGACCAGCCTCATTCTTCCAGTTTATATTGAAATTTAACCAGTGAATAACCTGAAATAGTTTTTTTTAATATATAGTTTAAGAAACTGCTTAACTTGCTGCTTTCCTGCAGCAGTGGAAGTAAATGAAGCCTTAATAGCTAATATAAATAATTCCTACAGGTTGATGACTTGTCCGTCTGTACAAAGGCAGTGTTGGGACAAACTGTGATACTAAACCCAGTGATGCATTGTAAGGACAATACTGTACTGCAAGAATTAATACTGTATGTTGCTATTATAATGGTGAGAAAAAGGCATGTTACAATTAAAGGAAGACAGACTGGTTGGTCAGGTTCATCCTACAGCAAGATACTGACTGGAAACTTTAGAAGACAGTGGCTTCACATGACGGCAGAGCAGCTCGGGCTCCGGACTCAAACCACATGGAGCTGGTTTGGGGTGAACTGGACAGAGGGTGACAGCCAAGGAAACTAAAAGTGCAACACGTTTGGTGGATCCTCTGCAGCAATGACAAACTTTCAACATAATATTTCACTTCCATTGTAGAGAGAACATCATGAATGAGGCATTAGAGAACTTTCTGTAACAACTGGAAAATTGTGGTGTTTTAAAACTTAATAGTGTGTGTGTGTGTGTGTGTGTGTGTGTGTGTGTGTGTGTGTGTGTGTGTGTGTCACTTTTGGTCTCCACTGGTTCCTGAGGGAAATCTGTAGTATTATTGCTCCAGTTAGTCACTCACTTTGTCTGTCTGGTAGAGTACAGCGGGTTTTCAGATAAATTTTCTGGAAACAGCCGCCTGCTGCAGCCACAGACTCAAAGATGTTAAAACGCTCCATTTTCATTACAGTCATTTTTACAAATGAATTTTTTGATTTATAAAATATCAGAAAAATTGCAAAAAACAATTCCTGTCACAATTGTCTAAAGCCCAGTGTGATGTTTTCAAATTGCTTTTATCCAACCAACAACACAAAAGATTTTCTATTCAACATGACACAAAACAGAGAACAACAACTCCTCCCATTGGAGAAAGTGGGACCAGAGAATTTTTTCCTCGAAAAATGACAACACTGTCATTTGTGCATTTTCAGGAAGTTAAGTCTATTTTGGAACAATAACCTGCGTCTTTGACACACTGGTCTGTCACCAGTCCCCTGCTCCTGAGAGACTTATGGCACGTTTCAGTTAAGTGGCTCCCTCTTCTCTGCGCCATTTCATGGCGACAGTGTGCCTCCGTCACCAGGAGAAAGGGGTTAAAACGGTGTACCTGTCACTGTAACAGGCTGATTATTGCCTGTGGAGCTGGCAGGCTCGTGAGGATCGCTCCCCCTCCCCACAGTCCCTGCTGGGAGAGAGTCCTGGGGCCTGTGCTCACTGAGGCTGAATGACTCACAATTACCACAGCGACGGAGCCTGCAGCCACCTCCCATCCTCTCCAGCCGTTTCACTGACTCACTTAGCGCACATGACAAATGACAAAATCACCCTGAACCTCCGCCCCCTCAATAAGACCTGATTGCCCATCGCCCACACTTTGCCTACAGTACTTAAAGCTGGGATATATCTTGCCAAGCTTCATGAAACAAAACAAACTTAGTCTGGAAGAAACTTCTTCTGGCCTCTCAAAGCAGCGTTTTACTGTATTACACTAAGTAGATGGTTTAACATGCATATAATATGAGCTCGAGAGCAGCACATTGTCCTGGAAATACACTGCTGCTGCAGATTTTTATAACTCATCAAAACTCTTCTTTAATGTCATAACACTGATCACTGAAAAAAACAGACAGCATTTGTTGTGCATCATCAAAGGATGACTCCTCTGACTGTATTTTAAATATGAAAGACAGTGAGTGATATGAACACCCAAAGCAGACAACATCAGTGCTCAACTGTTAACAAAGCAAAGTCTCGCTGTGCCTGCAAAAATTGTGGCCATATCCCACTAAAGTGAAGCAATGCATTAATGTTTTGGCAGAGAGAAAACAATGGTGAACTCTGCGGCCAATTTACACCATTTAGACTTGCTTACATTGCACTAGTCAAAAGTTGGAAGCGTGCTGATAGTTGTATCTTACACCTCATATACTCCCCTAGTTAAATGCAGCGAGAGTTGTTGCAGTATGCAGTTTTTCATAATGGAGCAGAAAAGTAGCCCTTGTTCTAATATTTAATGATAAAAAATGCGTTATGTGCTGCTGTATAATGTGTGACCTCGGTGACCTCAGAGCTGTATCGTTGACCAGTAGGTAAGAATCCTTACCATAGGGCACATTTCTCTGCAAAAATGAAATCACAACGGCATCACGGCTGTTTGGACAACTGCACAGTATGTGTTCTCTTGCTGCAGTAATCATTACAGCTCTGGCTCTGCTTTTTCTCTTCTTTTTTTTCTGGCGCCATATTAAGCTCATTCTAACATTTGTCTTTGACAATGATGCTGCACACTGAATCTGAAACCTCGAGCGGTGCCAGACACTTAAATCTTCTGTTCAACAATAGCACAATGCTCACTTCATCTCTCCTCCTGCAGCCTGGCCTCTCAGGCTCTCTAATGAAGACTGTGCAAGAGAGGGAGGATGCCTTGCTCAATATGTAAGCTACAACAAAGCATTCTGCAATATGTTTTCTCTCAGATATGAGTGTTGGCACCATCTGAGAATTGCTCCAGACAAGCGGGACAGTTTGCAAAATGATCAGGATCTTAAAAGCAAGGGGCAGTTTCAGAGAATTAAAGGATGACATATTTTTCGAGAAGCCTAAAGCGCTTTTTGTAGGACACTGCAGGGGCTCTTAAGTGCTATCTGGGGAGGTAGGCAGAGTGCTACCCTCTGTGCCCAGCAGCCACCGGCTCATTGGAGAAGAGAAATCAAACACAAACTAGTCCTTCAATAGGAGCCATGGGGAATGGTGTATTTGTCATCAAAGTCATCCTGCCTGGCCCCAACTCCCATCTTTCAAAAAAAAAAAAAAAGATACAAAAAGATTAAATCAATATGTCTTCAGCTCTTCCAAATTTTTATTCATTATTAATGAGTTTGTGATTCTCAAAGAAGCTATCAGAACTATCTGGTTCAAGAGGAAGCAGTCCTTGTCAGGGCTGTTATCGGCCCCTGTGGGGAGGCTGAAGGATCTGAGCGGCAGTGTAGCGTAGCAGCAGACAGGTAACTAGAGGAGATGGTGTCTGGCCTCTAACATCCCCATGGGAATAAGGCCAGATTAAGGGAAGAGGGGAGTCCTCTCATCTGAGTCCAAACACCAGACCACAACCACATCAGCGGGAATCCTCGCAAGGCAGTTGAAATGCGATCCACGTCGTTATGAAAGGAAATACATGTTTTTAGAGGGACAGGAAATCAATATCGCTGACTGACTGCGGAGCAAGTGAACAAATCTGAGCGAGCTTGAAAAACCTGCATAAAATGGAATAAAAATGAGTCAGGCTTAATAATCCTGACTAAGCCAGTATAAGGAAGCCCTGGCAGTCAAGACAGTAGATGGATCAGAGCGCAGACAGGGATGCATGCATTATGCATCATTGTAAAATCTCTCTGGGTGGAGCACACACACATAAATAAAAAAAACGTACTCCACCGTTCACATTTGCATCACTTATTGTTCTCGTTTACCACAACTCAAAATTCACAAAATTGTGTGTGTGTGTGTGTGTGTGTGTGTGTGTGTGTGTGTGTGTGTGTGTGTGTGTTCTCCGCTGCCAAATCCAAAGGACATAATAATGCAGAATACTTCCATGGCACATTAGACAAATGCTACCTGTTAATAGATCATTACTGTTGAATAATTACCCGTTACTTTCACTCTCACATTCACACACTCTTCACAAAGCTACTGCTGAGCACAGCAGCACTATCTTATCTCCCTCACTCCTCGCCCCCCTCCCCACTCCTCAGTTGATGTTAACATTTGACAGCTTTGTGTGTGTGCCGATACAGATTTTTGTCTTTAATTAAAACACTGGAAGGACTTAATTGGACATTACACTTGATCCCCCCCCCCCCCCCCCCCCCCGCTTGCCCACCTTCCACTCCTCAAAGACTTTGATCCTCCGACCAAGTCTTTCGAGGCATTAATAAATTCCCCAGTAGTCAGGCTCACACTGCAGTGCTTAAGAAGCAAAAAGCTCACTTTAAAACAGAAAACAAAGCTTAGTACGACGTTCCACTTAAACTTTGTTCCTTTAAGATTTTATATAAGAACAATTTCTCTCCAGTTACATAGATGATCTTCAAGTGACCTTTTCTTAGTTCCAGTGAAAAAGAGATTGCTTGAGAGGAAAACATTAATATCCTTCCTTGGATGAAGTTTTGGCACAGTAGAAAATGAGTGTTTTGTAACTGTGTGCATGAATCCTGCTCCTTTTGCTGCATCCAGACACTTTATAAGTGCATAAATCAACCTCCAACCTCTGTTGTCAGAGAAACCAGTCTAGAAAGCATTTTTTAATGACAGAGCTTCATCGTTTTACAGGATTATAGCCTTTGTGGAAAATTGTCCGCCCTCACAAATATTGATTAGACTGCCCAAGACCACAGCACTAACACACTTTATATGAATTTGGTTTTGGTGTGGATTTTCTGTTTGAATCCGTTCTCTGATCCCTCTGGCCTCACCAGTAGCTCAGAGGAGGCATATGAGCCCATTACAAGTGAGCTTAGGGAATTATGTTGGCTCTGTGAAAACTAGACATAAAGGAGTATTTTCTCTTGCAGCCGAAGTAAACAAAAGAATGTAATAATAGCAATACCTGCAAAATTTCAACCATTTATTTATATATATAACATTGATAGAATGTCACGGTTACTACCACAAGAGGTATGAACTGTAAATTAAGTATCGATTAAACCTTTAATTTGTTTTCTGTCCACGTTTCTTTCTACCTTGCTAATAACTGTCTACTTTCTTTCTCTATTTTCTTCTTCGATCCTCACCTCAAACCCCCTCTCTCCAGGTGGCCCTGGGTCAAGAAGATGACTCCTCCAACCCCAAGAGCTCTTCAGATGACTCCTCTAAGACGGTGGGCCTCCTGACCGGGCAGGCCCCCCTCTCGCCCCTGAGCCGCTGGATGCTTCACAGTAAGAGCAGAGCTGCTAATGCCACCTCTCTGGAGCTGCCCTACCGCTCCCCGGTCCCTTTCTCCAAGCAGGAATTCTCTAAACAGGAGTTCTGGGAGATGTTGGGCAGCGACTTGCTCAAGCCCGACGCCTCCAGCTCTAGGGTCAAACGCCGGCCCATTGTAAAGACCGGCAAGTTCAAGAAGATGTTTGGCTGGGGAGACTTCTATTCCAATATCAAGACGGTGAGGCTTAACCTGCTGATCACCGGCAAGATTGTGGATCACGGTAACGGCACGTTCAGCGTCTACTTCCGCCACAACTCCACGGGGCAGGGCAACATCTCGGTCAGCCTGGTGCCACCCGTCAAGGCGGTGGAGTTTGACCTGGAGCGCCAGAGCGTGGTCTACCCCAAGGACTCCAAGATCTTCAATTGCCGCGTGGACTATGAGAAGGTGGATCGCAGCAAGCGCACCTCGCTGTGCAACTACGACCCGTCCAAGACCTGCTTCCAGGAGCAGATTCAGAGCCACGTGTCCTGGATTTGCTCCAAGCCTTTCAAAGTCATCTGTATCTACATATCCTTCTACAGCACGGACTACCGCCTGGTGCAGAAGGTTTGCCCGGACTACAACTACCATAATGAGATGCCCTACCTGCCCTCGGGCTAGAGGACTTGTAGGGGGGGAGGAGAGGTGGGAGGGGAGAGGATAAGGGGGATGAGTAGGCGTTACTGCAGCACACGAGGAGGAAACCAGGGCTGTGAATCGTCCTTAATGCCAGTGTGGCAGCGAGACATCTTAAAAACACCCCCTCTCTGTAGCCTGCCTATTGCAAGATGTAAAAACATATATGCAAAACACAAACTACAGTATGCAGATGATGAGGCATTGGGAATGCTTAACGGCAGCATTTGTTAACTGGACTGGTAGTAAAACTCAAATACCGCCAACACACACATTCTTACCTCAATCCAGTGTCTAAATGCCAACGTCTCGCCTGCTATTTCTCTCCTCCATTAAGTCATTTGTGAATGTTGTCTGAATGTCCTTTTAATCACCCTTTACAATATTGCTCTTTTGCAAAGTCACAAGGAAAGTCTTTTCAAGTCTTTAAATGCTGTGATATGATTCACTGGAGAGTTGTATTAGAATTCAGACTCCATTACAAACATTATACAGCAGTTTAACAGCGTACACTGTACAGGAAATAATCATGATTTCAAACTTGCCAGAGGGAAGGCAAAGCTTTGTTTTTCTCACAAAGAACAGATGAATGTAAAGTGTAACCAACCACAGGATCATTCAGGTTACACTCCAGGTCTTTTTAAAGGGCACCTTTTTTGTTTTACATGAACTCAACATTTAAAGTTCCTCTTCTGACTCTCTCACACCCTGCCCACATCCCCACATCCCACCATCCCACCATGGAACTGCCACTGTGTTTACCTGCCACATCTAATTACTATATATCCTTCAGTTATGTCACGTCCATTTCAATGACAGAGGAAAAGAGGCAGGAAGAGAAAAAAATAATAACAAGAAAATTTGCAAGAAAAAGCAATTGCTCAACAAAGATTCAGGGCCAGGGCTTAAGACAAGTTCAGTGCGGGGGAAATAACTAGATTCTGCATAGAGACAGGATTGGCCCTCCACACTTAACAGAGAGAGAGAGAGGTGGGGGAGTGAGAGAGGGAGAGACTCAGTGAGCTCTTTTAATTAAAGTGGGGAAGGAGATGTAGAGTATGCAGCTCCGTCTATTGTCCCCTCTGTATGAAAAAGATTACATTTTGTTGCCGTCAGGATTCCTGATTTCACGCCTTGATAACTTTGACTGTGTGAGGGAGATTGCTCTCTCCCGACAAATACTGTGTTCACTAAAGTCGGCCCGTTATCTTGAATAAATGAAAATATTATCATAATAATTACATATAATTTAATCTCCTTTAGAACTAATTAAGGTTTCAACGAGAGGGCGAAATGTATTCCTAAAAATCAAGTCAGCGGGTAGGAGGATAAGAGGACGTTCATGGGGATTGTTGTGTTTTTTTGTGCGGAGCCGGCAGCCAAAGCTCAGCTCAGAGTTAACTGCTCTCATTAAGATAAATGGCCAGTGGCTGGCCCATCTCATGTTGCTCTCACAAACAATATCAGAGGAGAGCAGCGCACGACGGAGCAATGAATTAGGTAACATGACATTTTGTGCGCTGAGAGGTTACCGCCATCCTGCTCGTAAGGACACAATGACTTCTCGGTTCATTAACGCTGAACAGTCACGACAAGTGTGAAGAGCCGTTCGACGGTGATATCAGATAACCGGTTTGACACTAATATACTGTGATATCAGGGATGCGGCCAAGATCTGTGCGTGTGCATGCCTGGCTGAAAGTGTGCAGCGACGTCCCAGGTACAGCAGGTGGTCAGCGGTCACCATGAAGCCCTCCTCCTATGGGGGAGGAGGTGTAGCATAAGGCCAGACATAAATGCATGGCCTTGCCTGCTCTGTGTGAGCCTGGAGAGCAGCAGTAGGAGGGAAAACACAGTCACAGGGCTAAAGATAGTAACAAAGACCTGCAAATCTGCACTTCAAAGCTCTGAGTTTTCAATTTACACTTAAAGAGGAGGGGCAGCTCCTCTCCATATGCAACCAAATCAACTCGTGGCCCACAGCAAATGGCAGCGGTGCACAAACAAGTCTGCAGGGGACAGACAGCTGCACCAGCCACAGCCACCGTACAAGCTGCTCATCTGACTGAGTCGAACCTCTGTCTCCTCTTGCGTTTGACCGTTTTATCACAGCAGATATTTCATACATGCGCAGCTTGTCTGCCTCGCTTGCTGACAGCACACATACAGTGGGCTCCAAAAGTCACAGAAAGTTCTCTTTGAGTTTTGGACCCCCACCCCTTGCATCTGTCTGGCTCCACTCTAACTGTGCTTCGAAGTATCTCCCCATCAAGAATCCTCGGTCAAGAATCCTCACAAGGAGGATTTCCCTAAAGAGTCTACAATCAATCACAGTGCTCATTATGAGCCGTAGAGGCAGATTCTGATTTCTGTCATCGCACTAACAGTCAACACAGTATTGATTTGAAAGCATACAGCCCCAGTGGAAAACATAGATGTTTTGGCAGCAGCTCAATCTAAACGCCTGACACTTGTCTGAAGGTCCTTTTTCCCTGTAGCTCTGGATGAAATGCAAAGTCTCATGTGTGTAGAATCCATCAACCAGCATGAATGAACCACTGCCTCTTGTTCTGTTCATCCATTTTTCCTCATCCTCCAGCTTTCCCTGCCTGCGACTCCTCCATACGTCTGCATGTCACTCAGCCCCGCTGTCTCCACGCTATTCTCCTCTTCCTGTGTGTGACCATAACCTCTCTACCTCCCTTACCCTGGCGTTGAACCCTAAGGCGGGTAGTTCCTCATTGCTGCCCCGCCCGCCCGCCCTCCTGCACACAGCGCCGAGCTGAGCTGGCTAATCTCTGTGAGCTTAACGCCGAGCCAACGGAACATCAGCAGTGAGAACTCCCCTCTCTCCTTGTCTATCTATCTATTTCGCTCTATATCTATATCCCATCAAACAAATGTGTGCGCAGACAGTCTTTAAGATGTGCTGGTTTAGGTATTTTCCTCTCTCCTGTTCAAAGCATCTTACATAAGCCCCTTGGATTGCGAGGACATGAAATCTCCTCAACGGCATGCCAACAGAGTGCCCGACACAGATACGCCCCAGTAACCTCAATACTCCTCTCGCCCTCCTGCAGGACGTCCAGAGAGAAGTTGGATACTCACACATGTTGGAATCAAAGCTGGGCACCGTGAGCCCACAGCATTGAACTCATGTAGAAAAACAAACAAACAAACAAACAAACAAAAAAAAAACAAAAAAAAAAAACAACGACACATGGTGGGCTACCTGTGGAGAATAAGCCCCTTACTCTGCTCCTCACCAATCCTCTCAGATTTACAGCAATACTCTCACTGAGACTCCACCTTCTCCGCCTCTCTGGAGCGAGTTAAAAAATAAAAAATGAAAAAAACAAAACAAAAAACAACGGCTGCTGGACTAAGTTTAAGAGACAGTCGTGTTGCTGCGGGATGGACAGTGTTGTTACGGCAGCAGCCTTACTGTTGAACCATCTAGTGCCAACAGACATGTGGATATTTGGCCTTAGAGACTGCGAGACAACACTGGTCCACTCAGCAAAGAATAGTAACAAAACGCAACTGTCAAAAACATAAATATACATATATATATATAAAGGCTACGAGTCCTCAGATCTGAATAAAGTTGTATTTAAATGTGGGTCATGCAGTGGAGGTCGTCTGTTTTAACTTTTGGTTCCTCACGGTTTTGTTTCTGTATGTCATGTGGATGATATACTGTATGGATGATATGATGGCATTTACTGTGGTTTTGGACATTCTAAAAATCAATAAAGTACACACAAGTACTTGAGCCACGTCAGTTGTAGAGAAACACACCTGCTCTTATATCTGCTTGTGCTTCATGTGTAGGAAGAGTGTGTCAACAGTGCTGAAGTCTCTATTTTCTCCTATTTGCATATCCATACTGTGAGCCGACGGCAAAGGGGGAAGATGTGACAAAAAATGTCTCTGCTGAGGGCTCTTGCAGATATACATACAGAGAGAGAAAGAGGAGGGAAAAGGAGCAGAGGGGGGGAAATGGGGTTGAGAGAGAGAGAGAGAGGGGAAGGAAATGTTTCAGCTGGAATGATGCATGAACACAACGCCATCCTCTAATTAGCCTCTTCTTTCTTTCTCCCCGCTCCTCTCCCTCTCTCTCACTCTCAGTTTCTTTGTTGTGCATCTTTGTGCTCCCCGTTCATTTTAAGATGTAATTGACATTAAATTCATTCTACTTCTTAATTAAATCCCAGACAACTGTTAACGAGGGGATGGGTTCAAACATTCAGCTCACAACATCCCTTTAAACAAGATCGATTAAGGCATGGCTGGCGGCAAAGCCGGGCCCTGCAACCCCCCCACCCCCACGCCCCCTTGTTCCCATAAAAGTGCTGCCTGCCTCAGGATAACCTTGCCGGAGATGATGAAAGGGAAGCAAATAAGTCAACACGGAGACAGAAGAATAGAAATCTAATTTGGAAGAAAGCTGGATTGAGGTTAATGTGAAATCTGTGAGAGCAGGATTCTGGGTCAAACACGCACATGGACGCACATACCGCAACACGTGCACAGACATACACACAGAGAGAGGCTGGAAACTACAGGCAACAACCATTGACAACGGGCATAAGGGTTTACAACAAGTTGTAGAAGAAGAGAAAACAATTCAAGAGTATGAGTTTCTCAGAACGGAAAGGGCATTTCAGCATGAGTAATGAGAAGCTGGACGATAGTCATTTGAGAAAATAACTAGTCATGGCACGAAGAGGCGGGAGAAGGCGTGCGAAGCTTAAAATGATAAATAGACATTTGGAAAAATAACCTTGAGGTATCAAAACGTGCGTCCTGGAAAAAAACAGGCAAAATATGTAACAAGAGAGACTCCTTGTTAGCACTTTGTTTTGAAAAACAAGTCTATCAGGTTTGCAATTTAATCCTGTAGAGTGATAATTATGAGTCATTTTCCTCCATGACATATTACACCACAAAGTGGAGTATTGCTCTGCCGGTAGATATTGCACCCTGCAACATCATCCCTTCACTAACAGTGTTGACAAAGTCGACGCTCAACCACGACGCTCTCATTTCTTCACACTTTGAAATCATCAACGAGGATTAGACCGGTATGCCAGTTTGATGATATACAGAACCAGAGTGCAACTGAGGTTTTATTAAAAAAAAAAAAAAAGAAGAGATTTCATCAGTCATCTGTTACTAATATGATACAAGCTTCTCCCTGACAACAGTCACATTAAATCAGTCTGTGAATCCTGCAATGAGGATAATCTTCCAGGCATCATTTTGTTTTTTAATCTATTTTTGTAATTTCCCCCCCTCATTTAAAGGACTAATTTATCCCCAAACCTGTCCTGGTTTGAATAGGTGTGTTGAGTAAACTTACTAACCCATCTGAAAATTTCATTAGTCTGGGGTTTCAGAGATTTCGGTATCTCATTATGGTGTAAATGGGGTTTAAGAGGCTTTTTCTCCCTGAGAAGAAATGTAAACTCCGGGTGAAACTGAAAGAATATTGGCGTGAGTTGTGCACAAAATCCAGCATACTTTTTTATATAACAAACCTAGTCCATCATTAGTGTCTTTCTAATGTGTTTCCACATCATGGACTGCAGATCTTATAGAAATTGATTAGAGCTTTTGTTACCTGGATACCAACTCCATCCAGATGCAATTTATTATTGTACTTTACCTCGCTGCACTTGCTAAATTCGAATACACTTGATGTTCTTTGATATTCTGGATTGCTTGTCGGGGTGGTCATGGTCACGCTCTTTCTAGGGGCACAAATGTGTAAATGCAAATGTACACATGCACTTGCTGCCTGCACACACGCACACACGTGTACACACACACACACACACACACACACACACACACACACACACACACACACACACACACACACACACACAAAAACAAGCAACCTTAAGTGGTTTCATGCTCCAGCATCCTAATAGTCTCTCTGCCCCGCCTCGCCAATCACGGAGCCCGGAGCAGAGTTGACAAGCAGGTGGGCCAAGTCTCAGCCACAGAGCATCATGAGAGACAGCTTACATCAGACAAGGACAAACACCGGATCAGCCTCTCAACTCCTTTCACGGCGGAGCACTGCATCTGCGATTCCACTGTAATTCTATACTTAGTGGACACACGACGCAGGGCTCATATGCTCGATCAAGGCCATGAGAGAGGCTGGAAAATTATAGTGCGGTGAAGGAGTGAAGGGGTTGAGGAAACGGGGAGGCGGGCGGGGGGGTGGGGGCGATGGAGGCTGTGAGAGCTTGTTGCAAAAGAAAGCACAGATGGCCTCGGGCTACAACATGGTGGTAAGAGGGAAAAAATAACTGAATATACTAATTAGAAGGGCAGGATTTCACACACACCTCCATCAAGTCAACACTCACTACCTCCGCTCGACAAAATATGTTTTAACCATAAATCATTCTTACTCTGAGAAAACATGAGTTTGAAATGGAAATACTGATATCAAAGCTCAGAGGTTTTTTTTTTAACGCTTCACTGCTTCTTGTAACACAATAACACGAGAAGTGGAGTTTGGATTGCAGTAGGTGACAACAAATAGCTTCACACGTCGATGCCAATGCGGAAATTCAAGCTGTGGTGTCTGTGTCTTGCAATGTGGCAGGATTAGCTGGAGGCCATGATGAAGACATTAGGGCCGTGATCTCTGTATTAGACCGAAAAGAGGACATTTCCACTTAACTAAAGGAAGCGACGGAGAGGAGGGGTGATTTAAATTCAGTGACAAGGCTTTAAATACCAGCCAGGGATCACAGTTTTGCCCTTTGGCAAAGTAATTATTCACTCCCTTAGAAGACGATCAGGTGTGGACGTGTGGTTGTGTGGTCGTGTGCGTGCACATGCTTTTGGCGAGTGTGTCGGTATCTGTGTGTATGTCTGTGTGTGTGTGTGTGTGCGTGTGTGTGTTTGGGTGAACCGGGAGGGAATGAGGGAGGTGTGAAATGTTACAGTTTCTCCTCTTTTCATGTAACTGAGAAGTGTTTATGCCAAACTCTTCAGAGGAGAGAGAGGGCGCTCAGCTCAGGGCTCATATCAGGTGATAAGCGTGAGAAGGAAGAGAGAGGGAGACATAAAACAAGAGCTGGTAAAGGTTAGCTTTCCACCTCTCCATCACTGTCTCTCCGCCAGCTTGTTCTCTCCCCCCGTCCATTTCTTCTTTTTTTTTCTTCCCTTTATAACCTTCAGCCAGAAGCAGCGTGATCTTGTGGGGGAGGAGCTCTCTCCCGCTGAGGCCAGACAGAGGCCCAGCCCAGGGGTTGATAGGATGAGACTCTCATTGGGAAACTGTCCTTCAAAAACTGCAGCCTGATGGATTTTTGGTGCCCCGGTGTTGCTTCTATCTTTCCCAACACATCCTCAGTGCTTACTGCTCTCCCTGAAGCTCCCTCTATTGCCCCTAAGTTATCAACAGTCCCAACACACACACACACACATTTCTGCGAGTTTGTTTCTGCTGACAGTCTAGTCCTTAATACTGCAGGGCTGTTGCCTGATAAGTCAAAGACATAGTTGGGGGCCCTGATGCTTCTCGTTATCTTTGGGGCTGTTCACAAGAAACAGCCCACCACCCCCTCTGCACTCACTCACACACACACACACACACACACACACACACACACACACACACACACACACACACACACACACACACACACACACACACACACACACACACACACACACACACACACACACACAGGGTTGTCATGGGAGTGTGTTGGGCTCACATCGTTATCGGCTTACGCTCCTGCATGAGTTCATCACTAACCCAACGATCTGCAGACTCAGCTGCAGACAACACACAACACCTCAATCACTCCTCATTTGCCTCCTCTTGCTTGTCATATTTTACCACTTTTTTTTAAATCTTATTTGAGGAAGAGGAAATAGGGACCGTTCAAGAGAGAATTTATTTTGCTCTGTAAAAAGGTTTTTCTTTTTGAACACTTAAATTCTCTCAAAAGGCTGAGGCCTGTGTCGTGCTGGGCCCAGAGGTGTGCTGAAACCAGGATTGAGCTGCATGCAGGCTTTCAACGGTCACCTCAGCACCTTAGCAGCAGCAAATCTCCCTATGGGCAACAGGTAAAAAAATAAAGCTCCACTCGCATAACACTAAAATGTAGTTGATGGACAAACGAGTTATCAGACTCTCTTTATATGAAATGGAAAAGTTTGGCTATTGTCCCTCTGTAAAATGTCTGAATAAACTTCCTGCTGCAGAGACCTCCTTTTATTGCTTTGAATGAGGTGAAATCGGTGGCGAGGCTTTTCCATTTACAACTCAGTAAAAAGAGAAAGCTACGATGGAGAGCGGGATCATTGCAGGAGGATAATTGGAAGACTAGACTTTAATGTGACCTCTCACTGGCAATGGATGGTCATGTAGCCGCAGTCTGACATTTTAGCGAGTTATAAGAGGTCCACAGGCTGATGTTGATTAATTATTTCACATACAGAGCTGGAATGTTTAAAAGGTGACCAAAGAAGGATAAAAACTCAGTCGGACCTGTTCAGCTCCTCTAATGTAAATGATCTGGAAAATGTGGTGGGAGAAGTATTGTGTTCTTTAAGTAAAAGCAAAACCAAGACGTGAAAATTGCAAGTAAGAGTCCTGCGCTAAACTCCATCGATTTTACACATCATGATTGTTATGTCATTGGCTGCATTATGGGAAACACTGGATCCGGTGTTTTTAGAATTTGGCCCATACCAGAGACTAAATAAAAAATAAGATGAATACTCTGAAAGCTTCAATAAATTCCTTTGAAACAGTGGAGTGTAAAAATAACACTTCGATTTAACAACAGAAACTTGCAGGCTATCTGTGGCACGTGCTCATATGTTACCTGCCGTTTTCCCTTTTAGAGAATCACATTACGTGCGACCCGTGTGATGACGCAGACTGAGCAGGCCTCTCCCAGCAGGAGCTGGTGGGTGGAGTTCGGTCGTCAGGGACGTTCAGCTCACCTGGTCTGGCTGCTCTCTATAAGCTGATGGCAGTCAGCCAGTCTCTCTTCTCTTCCACTTTGGTTTTGTTGTATTTGTACATTAATTTCACTCATGTAAAATAAACGTATTTTTAGCTACAGCCTATGTGCGGTCTCCCCTCTTTTGTCCAGCCTGGAGCAAACCATGAGCACAGAACCTCAAAACTGTATCAAAATACAGAAGTTCCTAAGAATCAAAGGCACAAAAATAATAAATAAATAAATAAAATAATAATCTTCAACCACAATGAACCAACCACAGACATAAGTCCTTTGCAGCACAGAAGTCAGTACCTGAACATGCGTGTTGTATTCTCCACCTGAGCACATATTATCTTAGTATTTACAGCCGGGGTACTTCTACCATCGTGGATATTCTCAGAATGTTCTGTACAATGTGCTGACACTCTGCTCATTTCAGTGATAGATATCTCTATTCAGCAAATATTTTCCTGCTCATTACCTGAAGGATAACGCCAGCTCCGTCTCCTATACCCACTTAGACTCCTGCTTAAAACTGAATTACAGCCTGAACGGAAATCAGCATATACGAGTCCTAAAATCCTTCTGAATGGCTCACGATTTTACTCTAGTACTCCGACCAAACACGGCACACTCGGTGTTTTGTCCTGAGCTCCCAGCGTGACCTCAGCAAGAGCTCGCTTTACAAATCTTGACGCTAGCTGTAAAATACTGCTGTCAGGGAATAACGGCACACCAGGGAGCTGATACCTTTTGCCTTACAATACTGTAATGTGTCGACCTTCACCTTAAAGATTTTAACATACTACTGGAACTTCTATTTTGGCTTTTAAATAATTGGATTATTGAGGTTGCATGGGCCAGGGGATTCTAATTCATCGCTGGATGCCTCCTGCATTATGATGATTAATGGCTGGATCTGCAGAGCCCTCTCATTGGCTCCAGGTTGTCTTTTCAGCCACACATATACACCTCAAATATTTTCCACTGTGATATTTTCAATTCAGAGTCTGTTTTTGAAGATCTAAATCATGGTCAGAGCCCCTCCTCCATACACACACACACACACACACACACACACACACACACACACACACACACACACACACACACACACACACAAACACAAACAATGGAGCTGCCGGGGTAAGGCAGTCCCTTTCACACTGAGGGATTTCTTTCTGCATCAAACAAGTCAGGCAATTGGAATTATGACCAGGGTCAACGCTCCAGATGAAACAACAAGCCTCCCCTCTCCTGCTAAATTCACTTTCCACCCACCCCCGCCTCACCACTGTCCTTGACTCCTCTTGATCCTTTCACCTTGAGGGGGGGAATTGTGTTATTCAGTGCTACAGCTATCACCCTGCAGCCATAACTTTAAGAGCTGACCTTACAGCCTCTTGCAAACATGGTAGCCTGAGCGCTGGCTTATTGATGGAGGCTCTTTAACATGGTTCCTTTGTCTCTGCCTTGGGCATGAGGGAATAAATCAACTTTACCAATGTCTTCTTAATCCCCTTCCTACATCTTGACATCCCAGTAAGAGCTGACGGTTACCCGGGGTCAGGGGCAAAAGGCCTCCCATAGTCACTGTATATACACGCAGTGACATGTCGCTCCTGGAAACTGCCAATCAACTGATGTACAGCACACACACGCACACACATGCACAAGCACACACACACACACACACACACACACACACACACACACACGCACGCACGCACGCACGCACGCGCACACGTCAGATTGAGGTGGAAGGTGGTCGTCTCTCCTGTGACTCCATCTATCACTATTATCATAACCCAGGAGCGAAGCGGCAGGTCACGTTTCATGCACATAAACGCAATCACATGCACATGCACACAAGCGCAAATATAAATTCCTACACGTCTGAAAATAAAGGTTTCTGAGGCCTGAGAACAACAGTCACAGATAGAAACACTTGCAGGCAACTGATAAGGCAGTGGCGGCGTGTGGGTGGAGATTTAGGGAAGGAAGGAGGGTGACTGCGGGAGGGACGTGTGTGGGTGATGTGGGGGAGGGCAGCGCAGGACGAGGGCGGGGAAGTGGATGTTTTATGAGGCCCTTAACATTTACTTCCCCAGCGTTTCAATCCGCCGTGTCTATTAAGGACGGCTGCTCCTCCTACGTGTTCCCCATCCATCAAAGACCAAGAGACATGAGGCCCCACACTGACAGACAGCTCGATATGATGGAGGGAGAGAAAGTCGGCATCAGGCAGGGGAGGGAGAGAAAGTGAAAGTACGGAGAAAATGAATGAGGGAGAGGATGAGAAAAAAAAGGGTCACGAGTGGAACGCTGCAGAAAATACAGTTGCAGCCAGAGAAAGGCTGCGATGGAGAAAACGCTTTCAGGTACAAACAAAACCGTTAAAGACGAGTTCCGCACAAGGAGCTGAAGCAGCATTTTGTCTCAGAATATGCTTTGTTCAAGGTGGGCTGCTGTCCCTTTCACAGACGCGGTCTGAAGCACGACAGACTCTTGTGACTCTGAACAATGGACCAAACACACGCCGCCTGGCGAACAACATTTTGCGAGGAGCAGTGAAGTCAAACAAGCCATAAATAAAAAGAGACCCTGAGAAAATAGATGAGGTCTTCATTCTGTGTGACAGAGTGTATGAGGTGTGTGTGGGTCAGGGAGGTGTCCAGCTCTGTTCAGGGTTTAGTAATACGTGTAACCCCTGCAGGTCACTGCTATTAATTACAAACGTAGCCAGCTACCCTTCCATTAATCTAAATTTAGAGTCTAGACTAAGCTCCCGCTTGATGCTGCCGCTACACAGCGCTGTGCCAGCCAACCAATCACATAATAGATTTTCTGCCCTCTGGCCGACCGAAGACAAGGTCCACTATCTGCAAACTAATCATAGCCACAGTCTGACACTCTCAACCTGCTGGCAGCCAAGGTCAGCGGACCAATGACCACCACAACACACATTTGGGGAGAAAATTGCTGCAAATCACAGTGGGAGACGACGTGAGGCTGAAAACTCTGACCACCTGAAATGCATAAAATCAGGCTCGCTAATGAGTACATGGAGCTAATGATCATTGCAGTGATGAACAGCTGGTTTGAGTTGCTGTTTCGTCTGCCTTCGGCCTTTTATCTTAATCAACGGCACACATATGTGCAGCGATGTTCCCACTCCGAGGCGGCCCCGGCTGGCGCTCACCGACAACGTGCGTAGGTCAGAGAAGGATCCATGGGGAATTTGCGTTACAACAGATCAACAAGGAGAGAGGCGAGAATGAGAGGGTAAATGAGACAGAGATGGAGAGAGGGGAAAAGAAGAAGAGAGTTGCTGAAAGAGACTGAAAGAAAAAGGGAGAGAGGGAAGGAAAGGATGAAGGGGGGTTGGAGGATGGAGGATGGGGGATGGAGGATGGGGGGGTTATACCATCCTGTAACCTTGTGTTCCCCTGGCCATACTGCCCCTGGGCTGCTGTACCCCCCTCTAGCAATTAATCATCTGATACTGAGCTTACTCAACCGACAACCAGCTCCCCCACATCCTAATTAAGCCAGGAGAGGAGAGGAGAGGAGAGGAGAGGAGAGGAGAGGGAGAGGAGAGGCAGAGGCAGAGGCAAAACAGCGACTGAAGGACAATAGATAAAGAAAAAGGATGGTCACTGACAATGCAGAAAAAGAACAGGTACAATAGAGTAAACTGTAAGCCAGTAGCAAATGAGAAAGAAGGCAAAGGGAAGAAATCCAAAACTCCAGGCCAGTGCCTATGGATTGGTAGTGAACATAATGAAAAGCCTGTGCCAGCCTGTGTCGAGGACCATCTATCTACCAGACTGGCGAAGCAGGCACCATGCTGGCGCCAAGGTTATTCTACAAAGCTCAAAGACTGTTTCTGCATGTGTGTGACCGCGTATGTGTGTATGATTGTGAGTGTATGTGTGTGTCTGACAAAATGTGTGTGTGTGTGTGTGTGTGTGTGCAAGTATGTGTTTTATTTCAGTTTTGTGTGTATTGTGAGAAAATGCTGCAAGTTGTGTGAGTACATGTATTCATTCTTGCATGTGTGTGTAACTGGGTGTAGTGTGTGTGTGTGTGTGTGTTTGTGTATTGGAATGTGTGTGTGCATGACTTGTTTTCATTCTGCAGGAGCCTTTTCATCTTTGGTCCAGGATACCGGGAGACTTGATGTCCTCGCTCTTCTTCCTCCTGGCTGAGGCACACTTGCGTTGTCCCGGCCACCTGCCAGCCAATTAGCTGAGCGGGCAGAAGCAGCTGCCCAGTAGCAGGTGGATGTCCATCCCAACATCCCTACCACCTGCTAATGCTAATGGCTCTGATCTTAGGGACCACTGGACTGGGCCACCAGGGGAGGCAGGTCAACTGTGGATAGAAATCACTAAGGCTGAGCTGAACTGAAGCTTTACTGAAGCATGGCACAACCCTCCAGTGGGCATGTTCAGAGAGCAGCATGTACTGTACACTAGTGCAACTGCCTGACTGCTAGAAGACTTTCTGCTGTTCAACAGAATACTTTGGTGAAGTTTGGTTATGAGACCAGTGCGTGTCACCACAAAAATAAAGCCCTGCCTGTCTGTTTACAACCATCTGCTGTCAGACCTGGCTGCAAGGGGGGGTGCACAGGTGATACCAACACCACGCACTTCCATTAATACGAACTTTGAACTGTACACTCCAGTAAAGAAATGGAGGTACAATCCCTTTAAAAAAAACAACAACTTTATTGTTAGTATATTGCCTTAAAACTCAAAGGATGAAGCCCCATGAAAAGATTTGAAGATGTACATCTTTAAAAAAAAAAAAAAAAAAAGGCTCAGTATTTTCCAAACACAGCTGTTCACTGTAGATCTTAGAAATTTTACTCAAGTAGGAGGAGGAGTAAATTCTTCATTTTCTAAATTTTTCAGCTGATTAATATACACACACACACACACACACACAATTGCTATTGAGTACTAAAGACAGTGTATGTGGGATCACAGATAAACTATGGTGGCTCACTGATGTGCTTTTAATGTTATTGGATTACATGGAGCTCTGTGGCTCTGAGGAATTAATAATTATATTGAGCTTTTTGTACACAAACACAACTTGTTAGTATCAATTTGTTGTTGGTTGTGGCCTATTGTTTGGATTTGTTGCCAATAAGAAACATTTAATTTATTGCAGCCTTATCCTTTGAAGCAGGCAGTATATTCTAAATATATTTGTGATAAAACAGAAACCCAGCCAAAGTGTACTTGGCCTGTACTTGTTCTTATCTTTTGACATATAGATCTTTGTGTACGAGGGATGCATATCTGGAAATAATATTGGACTTCCTCTTGAATCTACAAATTTGCACATACTGGTGCTCTTTTGAAAGTATTTCACTTTTCACACACTACCTTTTTGTCTTCTCTGTCTGTGATTGTTTGAGTTAACTTTTTGGTTAATTTTCTTTATTTTCTATTGATGAATTCATTCTGAACAAATAGTTGTTGTCAGTGCCAGAGAGGTTAATTGCCTCACTTCACTTTCTGTACAGGAAAAGATCAGGCTATTGTTTGGGAAGCCACTAAATGTAAGACCGAATGTAAAACCTTCAATGAACTGAGGATAAGTTTTTATATCAGTCAGGACAGACAGTAGCAAAATGAATATTTCTTCATGAAAAAAAATGTGGATTATTACTTCTGAAATATCTTCTGCAGGCGTGCAAATATTTCATGGAGATTTTACGACCATTTTTTCTCTACATTATCCAGTCACTGACACAGATTTAAAGAAAGAACAGTCACATTGCCCCCGAGTCTGACTCTCCACAGCTCAACCTTGTACTCTCCATCGATCCCTCTTTACTCTCCATCACTTTGCACGGTGAATAATTAGCTCGGTCCACAGGTGGGGGCAGTGATGCAGTGGCTTTTAGCGATCAGACCTGAAATAGGCCTGCTCCTCTCCCCCTCGTAAAATGCCCCGACCCTTTTTCACTTTTATAGATGGAGGAGTAATATATGGCTTTATTTACGAGGACAGGCCCTGACAGATTTAATATTTTAATTCGGTTTTATGACCTGAACATAGGGCCGTGCAGGACTCTTTATTAGCCACCGGCATGAATGGACGGAGTGGCGGGGACCACCGGGCGGAGACGGGAGGGCAGGAAGTGACAGATACAGCCATTTCTCATGTATCCCTGCCTAAATACCGAGTATATCTCCACCTGATCTACTCCCTGCCCACACTGCTCCTCCCCTGCATGTCTCTATCATCCGTCTACAGTCCTCCCCCCATCTCCCCTCGACCCATAACTCCAATGAGAAGACATGGCCATGGAGCAGACAGTGCGAGTCTAATAGAGGGGAGATTGATGGTTCAAATGATTCAGGGCTGGTACTGAAGGGAGATTCATGCCCAGTACAACTCCCAGCTATTGGTTTGGAGATTGATGAATCAGAAGATACAGCCCTAAACTTTCCAGGCTTTTCATGGCTTCAGCGATTCCCTGCCAATACTTTGAGAGTTCAGGGTTCAGACTATTAACAGCTGATATTGGAGCCAGGCATGGGAGAGCTGATTGATGAATGTAATGATTCGAACTCTTCTGTGTAGATTGGTGGTCATTCTAAAAGCAGGACTCAAATAGTTTTTCACACTAAAAAAAAAAAATAAATAAAAAAATCCCACACCAATCTGGTACCATGAAAAGTTTGATTACTTTTAATGGAAATCAATAGGGTTTCAGCACTCGCTCTCCAAGAGAATTTTTAATAAAGAGAAATTCATTATTTTACCGTACCACACACACTGCTATAATCTGTCTTAAGAAAAAGAACCAATAACCAAGATGCTTCTAACATGGACACCAATTTTTTTGTTCCAGTTTTGCTGCCAATTGAAGCATTTATCGTTTGACACAAAATTAACTGTCCACAAAGGTTGATTGACTAAAACTTCCAAAACAGAAACTTTGAGAGAAAACTGAGGAGCTCTTCAAAGCGCCATATCCGGTGGGACTCAGAGCAGTTCCCATGGGAACTGGCAAATGAGCGTCTACCCAGCCTCACCCCTCCAGCACAGTGCCGGGAGAACACGGTGATTATCGATCTGTCTGAGGCCCGAACAGCTCAACCAATCAATGGCTCTTTGAGTCCCCCAAGGATTGTGGGATAGAGGAGAAACAGTGTGTGTGTGCGGCGAGGGGGCCGCTGAAGTGGCAGTGCCATAGTGATTTCTGTCCAACACAAATCACCAGCTTAATTGACGGGCTTGAAATTGGTTTAAAAGGCCTGGTGCCCCCCTGCCTTCCTCCTCCCTGGCTGGCATCAAGACAGAGCGCCGTTTACAGGTATTAGTGTCATTATCCCCCCCGGGGACGGAGGTGAAGAGCCGGTCAGGGGCTGAGCAGGCCGGGATAGCAGCTCTTACAACGCTTCACAGCCTGGTAGGGTACAGTTCATACATCTCACATACACTCACTGCCTTAGTCCTGCAAGAGCAAGTGTTACTGTTACTGCTAAGTATGCAAGACTTGTAGCATACTGATTAAAATAACCAAAACACAAATTCACATTTTAAAAATGTATTAATAAGAATTAACAGCAAGTCCTGGCATTTTAGAGTTGATATTTCTGAAACAATCAATTAATTAATCATTAATACAATAGAAAGAAATTAACCTACCAGAGTTTTCATAAACATGTCACTGTTTAATCTCGCTGTGCTCAAATGTGAGGACTTTTATTTTTTCATTTAAATTGGTTTAATATTATTGTATGTGAAAATGTAATTTACTGCCTGTATTATGTTCACTGGTAAAGTGCTACATTGGTGATGGTGCTGAAATAAATAAATATATGTATGTATGTATGCATATATATATATATATATATACACACACACATACATATGTGTGTGTATATGTATGTATATATGTGTGTGTATATGAAACGAACCTATGCAATAACAATTTAATAAGTTATGTATTAATCTTTTGCAATTTACAACTCATATTCAATAACAACATGAATTATGCTAATAAAAACAGGTTGTATTATACTCCTCTAAAAATAGGTTAACAGATTAGAAACATAATTTGAAAGAGTTGGTTTTCATACAACCATTACTCGTGTATTTAAGGCTGATTTCTATCTGTATTGATGCCATTGTACTCAACAAATTAATTGCAGCAATCTGAGAACTCAAACATCGCTAAAAGTAGTCAGACTGGCCCAGATTTATAAGTCAAACAATAATACTTTACTTTCTTTCTTTGTTTTTTTCAACAATGTTAGCCATGGTGATTTGGGAGAAAACATAAAGGCACATGGTGAAATTTCATACTTCCACTTTTTGTTGTAGCAATGGGGCCGTGTTCCCACATCTGAGCAGTTAGTCACTGAGCCAACAGACTTACTAAGTCATCAGGCAGGAACACAGACTTACCAATAAATGCCATTGCTCTTCCTGTGTGTGTTCACTCTGGGGAGAGCAAGGCGCGGTGAGAAACTGATGTTTAGCTGTGGGCCTTCTTCTACACTCAACAAGTCACACACTGATCAAACTGAAGACTACCGATGGGCTCGCCCCCTAGGGCGGGCTAAATAATTAACAGGACTTTAATTACACCTATAAGCGAGCAAATGACCCTGGGCCCCTTGAGAGCTACGGGTGGTGGTGGGAGAGGGATTTGGAAGGAGGGTAGAGGTGTGTATAAATGTGTGTGTGTGTATGTGGATTGGAGTTCTATGATTACAGTTACAAACACGCAGGAGAAAGTGGCCTGATGAGCACATACGGTGGCACAGCCTGGCCAGCTCATTTACTTTGACATTTGAGCAGAGCCATCGCTGCAGGAAGTGTGTGTAAGGAGGCAGATACAGACGCATCTGACTCACAGGACTGACTGACACCCTGAAGTCCATCCGTCTGAGCCCAGGTGAATAAGAGGAGAGAGGCCGATCAATAAGGCAATGGTTTGATAGAGTGTTTGTGAGTGGCTGCATTTCCACCTATTGAGCTTTCTGTGTTTCTAATAAGGGGGAAGATTTATATGGCAGCTGAATAATGACTGAGCATCTGAATGGTGAACTGACACTCACAACCACAATGTGATAAACAGTGGAGTGAACATGTGCTGGGATAATAAAAATGGCACAATACGTAATCCAAATAAAAACCAAAAAGGTCACAAACACTAGTTATAAATGCTGTCTCAGGTCATGTTAAAGAATATAAGTACAGGTTGCAAGGCCAGCTGTTTAGCATTTATAAGCAGTTTACAAATATTTAATAAATGGTTTATAACACAAAAATGTACTTGTAAGCAGCTATAAGGACATTTTAAGTGTTTAATAATGCACACTAATAAACACTTGATCCTGATTATAACCCATTTATTAAGTGTTGATATAATGCTTATAAATGCTAAATTGGGGGGGACTTAAAGTAACATGTCCTTTTTTGTTTTTATCTGTCCATATTATAATGAAAGTCAAGCTGTCATATTCTTATATCTAATGACTGATTGTGAGGGCCTTGCAGATTTACTTGTCTTTTAAAATAAACTGCATGGGGAAACCCTCCTATATTGTCCAATTAGTTCTCCATTTCCTACATCTCCAATTAGGCTCCCTGTAATGTCAGATCTCTCTGCTCTAACTCCACCAAATATTACACGACACAGAGCGTAAGATCTAAAAACGCCATCATTTTCATCAGCCTAATATTGCAGAAATGGGAGTAAGATCATCTTTCTCATTGGTTACAGTGACAGCACTCTTATTTAATCAAATTAAATCTCAAGAAGCGTGTCATGCCACACACCCCCGACACACACACACACACACGTTTCAATCTCCTCACATGCCTGCACACTCAGTTTCTTTCTTTTGCTTCCCAGTGGCACAAGCACTCAGAGATCCAATCAATCACACCTTTTCTCAGACACATGCACACACACTTACACACACACAAATATACACACAGGGCAAAAGGCGCTTAGGTGGACTGGCTCTAAGTTCACTACCTGACCAATGATATCCATCGTCTTACCCATCAACCCCGTGGGTGTGAGCGTGGCATGCAGCGGAATAGATCACCCTCTCTCTCTCTCTCTCTCTCCATTAAGGCAACCGCCGACCCAGACGCATGCGCCTCCTTTTAAATGGTGGTAAAGAGGAAATTAATCTCTCCCTGGGCTGCCGTGGCAGGATATTAATCTAGCAGCTTCACTCATCTTCTCATCTTGTCTCTCTTTGCCTGATAATCCCCTCCTCATCAACAGCATATGCAAACCACAAGTGGACAAAGAGAGTAATTGATTAGGATGTGAAACTCCCCCTCACACCTCACCACTCCTCGTCTTTTTTATTCTTTTATCAATTCCTCTGCCTGTTGTTGCAGGTGTGTAATTTGCCCGTCAATCCTTCATCACTTATAACAATTTTATGTTGTTGTCAAAGGGGAAATCAGTTTAGGATTGGCTACAGCAAAGTTTCCACCTTCAGTTTAGCATCGGTTGTTCAAAAAACGGTGTAATTATTGCTATAATTATGCTAAATGACATTCATAATTAATAACTACATAGAAACCCCTTTCATTGCCCCACTGTACTTGCTTAGTGATCACCATGGACATCTAAAACAACTACTAGACAAAGATAAACATGTTCCCCAAGAATGAGAACGTGTTCCCGTGGGCCAGTCAGAAACTAATAGTTCACCTTGTTTTGATCTGTAATTATAGCTCCCCTCCTGGGCCGATCAATATCAATTTGAAAATTACCACAACACAGCAGTGGGAAAATGTAGCAGAGAGTCAGATATCACAAAACCTAAAAAAAATAAATATCAAGCAAATGATGGTTTACTTAATTTAATTAATTGGAAGAGAAAACTTGGGAAAACTATTAATAGCGCTGCTATCATTCCTCAGTGCATCTTCACACAGTATCTGCCCCCTGGGTATATTAATGGATGTTTCCCCAGAGTAGCTCTCAGCTGAGGAGCTTCCAGTGAGAGCTGATAACACTACATGAATCTTATGTGAGCATTAACCCCTGTACTGCTCGCAGACTTTACACCCGCACGACGTAGCAGGGCCAAGCTGCTATGTAGACCCTTGGGGAGACAAATGGGGCTGATAAAGTTAAGTTCATTATCTGTTACTGACACACTGGTCAGGGGTCAGGCCTAATCTGAGCCCAGAGGAGCCCGGCCACTTGGCCACCGCGCGACCTGGCTCTGTTACAGCCTTTAATCAGATCCAAGGTTAATGTGCTGCCTCTCTATGACAAAAGCAGCGCAGGAAAGGAGAAAGCATCTCCTCGCCTCACGGGCAGAGAAATAAGCACCCACTCGCTCTCCCCGGAGATCCAACACTTAGCCCACACGACTGAGCCATGACTCAGAAGAAAAAGAGCACGCCGCAAAATAAATATCATTAACCCACAATTAAAATCCTGTTCTCTGTCCTGACATCCTTTATTGTTCTCATATCTCTGTCCAATTACAACATGCTGGAGTAATTACGGCTACATTAAAAAGTAATGAAGTTATATGAGCGGGGCTGTTTCCACAGGGCAATCTGACAGAAGGTGGAGAGAGGAAGGAAATCAGTGAAGCTAGTGGAGGAACCTGCTCATCCCTGCACATGAAGTGAAATGTCAACTAGATGATTCTGCAGCACCCAGGAACATCCACAACTCAGCTGATTCTCCCTCGTGGCAAATGGCCATCAATCACTCTGCCTCCCGGGCAGCCATTATTTTTTTGTGTTTTAACTGGTCAACATGATCTTGTAGCCATGGAGACAGGGTCTTGCCCAGAAGGCATGGGATAAAAATGACTGCCTGGTCTTTTTAATGTGTGATAACAGATTTGAGTAAGTAACACCCTCATGCATTGGTCAAGGCTATGGCAGCAGAATTAACAACTCATATTCATATCAGTTCAGTTGGCTCTGTGATTGTGAGCGTTTTAATGTCTAAATCACATTTCCCTCCCTTCCTCTCTCTCTCTGTAGATGTTTACGCATGTTGCTGTGTAAACACACTTGTTTTTGTGTGTGAGAATGGGCGATGAATTGCCTGAGTGAGGCTGTTAAGCGAGGGTCAGAGATGAGAGCAAGGCAATTTGAGGTTGGAAATGAGCGATGTCCTTTCTCATTTGAGCGCCACAGAGGCCGCAGCCTCTCAGACGCCACCTCCTCTTATATGTCAACATGCCCATTTTGCTACAGCTTCCCTCTGTTGTGTTTGTCTCTCAGTACATTGAAGAAAGAGAGAGCAAGGAAGAGAAGAGTGATAAAACAAGTGTGAGCCACAGTGATTTGGAAATGAAATATCAGGGCCGGCCTGTGAAGAGGAGGTAATCTCCCTTTAGAGGAAAAGACAGAAGATGAAAACGACAGCTTGGTGGGGGAGAGAGGGGGAGACGGAGAAGGAGAGGAAGGGAGGAGAGAAAGAAAAGAGGAGGAGAGCGTATTGGGGTGCTGGGATAGATTGAGCTTGTGTCGGAAGTGCTCCACACATGAGTGAAGCTCTGACACTGACACAGCACTGGTCCTGCTGGTCTGAGAGCTACACAGAGACCTGCAGCTCCGAGGGAAACTCTCAGATCCCCGTGGATGGAAGGATGGATGGCTAGATAGAGGGAGGACACATTTCCGGAAAAATAAATAAATAAAAAATGACAGTGGAATGTAAAGGATAAATCAATGAATGAACAGAACAGACTGATGAGTAAAAGAAGAGAGTTTTCGCTGTATTAATTCAAAGTACAGAGAGATTGGACACAAAGATACAAAGCAGAGCAGACAATGACAAAGGTCATCGCTCAGCCAACTGATTGCTACAAATTCTCCACATTAAATGATAAAATACCTCATGTGTAATTGCTCTCCAGAACAGCACATAGTAACATTTTGATCTGATGGCCGTGTAAGCAGGACAACATCATTCATCAATTGCTTTGCCAGTTACAAATCACAGACGCAGAGGGAAATAAATGTTTTCTGATCAGACACAGCTGTGGTTAAGTGTCCACATTGTTGCTGTCGGTTTCCGCTGTTCCTGTGTATTTGCAACAGGTCAGCATGACAAAGCATAAAGAGGGCGAAAAATGCTATTTAATGTTCCTGCCCTAAATTGTACATACATACACAAAACACCTCACATCTGAGGCCAAATGGACCCTTACATTGGCACCGTTTACGCAGGTGTGTTAAATACCAGCAAATTAGTTGTATTGCTGTATTACATATAATTACCTGGCTGGCTTGGGAGCATTTGTTTAATGGGTTAAATGTAATCTTATATGTAACATCTGGACCAATCTGTATTTCTTCATCAGGGGCAAAATCGTTAAGTCACGGGTCTAGCTTTTCCCTGCGCAACTTCACCCACCCAGGAAAACCTTTGATTCGCCACCAACAAAACTCAAATCAAAATTAAAACTTTCTGGATTAAAAAAAAAATAAATCATGCAGTTCTTATAGTACTTTTTAAAAATGTTCCCTATGTAATATGTGTGGAGAATACAAAATTTCTTAAATTTTATTTATTTTGGGTTCACTGCAAGACAATTGTCTAAATGTATTGTGTACTCTAATTTCACCCAATACATTTAAAATCTTTCTGCTCTGAACAGCTTCAACCTTCTTTTATGTGAAATTATTGACCTGAACGCGTTATTCACAGGCCACTGTGTGCAAGTTCAAAAAACAGTTACATAACGGGTTCAATATGTTTTGATTCTGATGTAGTTTTTATGGCAATGTCTACTCTTTGTGGCTTCTGCAGGTTTGTCGGCTCCAGGGTCATCATGGAGGATTGAAACTACATTACTGAGGTATAAATGAGGGACCGTCAGCTAGGCCTGTCTTGGTTGTCCGGCACACCTGCCACCATCTTTTATTATTGAACGTTGTTTGGGATGGAGCAGAAACAATACCTGGCTAACAACACACCAATACAATACAATGAGAGACTTGCAATAACAGCAGCACAGATGATGACAGGGATTGCCAACACAGGTCAACAACAATGGATTCCTTGATAAGCATCAATCAAGCTGCTGGCCCTCTTGGGGCTTTGATCGAGTGGTTGTGTGTTGTTGTTGAGGGGCTGGCTGGGGATGGAGGTTGGCAGGGAACTGATAATGGGCTTCAGTGAATCACAAGAGATGAACCCCCGTTGAGAGATGGAAGAGGAGGAGAAGAGGATGGAGAGGAGAGCAGCAGGGCAGATAACGGAGAAAAGAGAGAAAGAGAAGGATGGAGCGGGCTGGATGAGGAGGGAGTTTCAATTGGGCCCTGACTGCCTCCTCCACCGCCCATTTTCCCCCAGTCCCCTGCTGGATGACCAGCACACAGACAGCCAGGCACCATGACGGACACTCTCCTCCTCTAATGAGTCCCAGTCACAGCTGAACACACCGCTGTGTTTTACAGCACCAACAGAAGGGCCTGCCACCATGAAAAACTGACTGCCTGCTACAGTCACAAACACCACAACAAACAGAGAGTCAAATGAGGTCCTCCTGCAGTAAATCTCCAATATAATTATGTTTGTTTGTGTCTTTGATGCTATGTAAGGACTTTCTTTTAAGCCTCTTGCCATTGTAGGCGACCAGGACACCTGCGGCGTGTTCACAGCATGCACTTGCGCTGCCTTGCTTCTCCCTCTTTGCCACCTGTTCTGTGTTCTTCCCGATTGGAGCCAGCCAAGTGCCTACGCCTGATAACAGCATATCACATAGGCAGGGTCCTTTGGCTCTGGGGAGTGAGAGAGGGAAAGAAAAAAAAAAAAAATCTTGTATCATGGACCGTTCACTCACATTTCACATTCACTAAATCCATTCAGTAATCTCCTTATGCATGTGACATGGCAGTATTAGAGGAGGTTGTTGAGGTAACTGTCAGGGAATTTGATGCAAGCTCCCTTGTCACAGTCACTTTGGCTCACTCCCTTCACTCAGCCTGCCGTGCCCTGAGGGGCCACTGACAAGAGTGGTATCGGCAGGCAGAGGAACAGCGGCGAGGCTATCCTGGAGGGCACTTACTCCAGATACAGGAGTCTGGATGCAAACCTGCCAGTTCACGTTGGAAAGGCATTCGTGCACTGGTATGTGGAAACAGTTTTTGATCAAATAAGTGGCCCTGATTTTGTGGAACCCAAGTCTTTGTTGCCGTATGTATATTGATTTTGTCCATCTTTGATGTGTCAGGCAGGGGGTGAGCAGTAATGTGAAAAATGACCCCCCTCTCTGCCAGGGAGCCAATGAGGCAAGGCCAAAACACAGCAGGGAACTCTGCCATTAAACTGCTGCTCTCTGCCCAGCCACATTATAGTCTATTATTTTTAATCTGCGGTCTCTTGATGCAATTGGCACTTACGAAAAAGGATGCAGCGACCGCAACTCCCATTTTTCTCAACACCCTTTATGGCTCAGGCCCAAAACATACTAACGCACCCGCACACACCGCGCTCCATCTGAATGTATGAGTGTAATCTAGTCCTCACCCAGAGTCTCCTGTGGGTGTCTGCGGTTTGCTGTGCCAGTGAAATGAAAGCAGGCCTCTCTAATAACAGCGAATTTAATACCAGCACTAGTCCCTTAATGAGAGTGCCCTGTGTTTGCTCTAGGCTCATATCCGCAGCACCAGTGGGAGAGGAGGCGAGGAAGGGAGGAAGGAGGGAAATGTAGTTAAAATCTCCCATTAGCATCACCTCCAGGGCAAGCATGCACGCTCCCCAGGCGGTGGTGGTGGTGGTGGTGGTGGGGGCGGCACTCTGCGTGTCGAGCGTGTGGTGGCACGGGGGGCCACAAGATGGCCGTCCTCGCCTCTGCACAGCTGGAATTCCTCCGGATGGAAGTGTGTGCCGCCATTAATAACACACAGAAATTACTGTGGCGCTTATTAGAAAACAGCATGAGACTGGAAAACGGATGACAAACAATCTGCGTCAATAGAGAAGAGGAGCCCTTAAAATGGACGGGAATGATAAATGATGTAAAACAGGAAAATAAATTCAGTGTTCCTCCATAACATTTGATGGCGGGTGAGGACCTAAGAATAAAAGATCAAAGAAGGAAGAGTGTGGGAGTGTGAAATCATTTTGAGAGTGTGCATGTGCATATTTGGTGGGTGTATGTAACATTACATTACATGCAAACATGTGCGAGGAAAAAACACAAGAGGAGGAAAAGGAAAAAAAGCTTGCAGAACAAGGCATAACATCCAGTCAGGTGATAGTAATATTTCCATGATGGTCAAACAATTAGCTAGTAATCCTTTAGCAATTAGCATGTCGGCCATATCAAGGAACAAAACTAAACAAAAACAAACCAGTGCAATCATCTGTGCTTTAATAGTCTTGGTGAGGTCCCCTGAGTGTTTACTAAACAGAGTGATTGCAGTGGAGATTTGAATATTTAATAACAGGAAGAGATTGGAGAGGAGCAGCGTCTGGGGAGAACAACAATCCGTTTGGACTCGCTGGGCAAATGAGGAAAACTAGGCTGAGCTCATTGAGTTTGTCCCCGTGGTATTAATGAATTTTAAATGAATTTTAGGGAATAGCCATAAATACACTTCGAAAACAGTGAGCAGGGAGTGTTTCTCTGCTTCATATGGAGACAGAATATCTGTCTCTTTACAATGAAGGTGCCCTAAAACCACAGCTCTGGGTATTAGGGACCAGACAGACAGATGTAAGACTTATCAGGATTGGAAAACTCTCCGAGGTAGATTTGATAGAGACATTTATTCTCTACCAGCTACAGCAGGAAATTCCTCTCCTCTGGGACACATGTATTTTGAACTCAATATATTTCTCAATCCAACACATCCATCACATTGTGCACTTACAGGGATCAAACCCACCTATACATGTAGATTGGGTTTGTCTCAAAAAAATAAAAAACACCCAAAAAATAAAATATGTACTTGCAGAGTTTTGACTTCAGAGTTCTTTTCACCTACTAAAACATCCAAACACCACCTGTGTACAACCTCAGCAACTGGAGGAGCACCGTGTCTCTTCAACCTCAGTCCAGGGTTGTGCATGTTACCATAGAAACAGTTTGGATATTTTTTTAATTACATGCAATCCAACACACACATGGATCAAAACAAGAAAAGCCCAAATGCCATCATTTTAAATTTTCAAATTAAAACTTTTCAGCGCTTAATAAGTCACTTTACAATATCAAGACTAAGTAAAACCAATATATGGCTCGACCACGTTGTATTTGCATTCTGCCTACTGTCAGCCGGTTTCAGCCCTTTATCTGTTTGCTTCTCTCCCACTCTCCTTGCTCACATATACAGTATTTTAATACAGCTGAATTCACAATAAAGCTGTTCTCATTTACATGTTCTTCTGTTTATGATGTCAGACAACGCAACAAGTATGAAACAGTGACTGAAACACGGCCTAGACGTCAGCTGACAAAATCACTATACACATTAGGTCAAAGACAAAGACTGTGCTGTGCTTTCGGCTATATTATAAAAAGATCACTGAGAGAGAACATTAGAAGCTCATTCATGTCAGCCGCTGTGCAGTCAGCATACAGAGGTGTGCCTGCAGAGGGAAAGCCCGACCTTGTGCTCACAGGGCAGTACTGGCAACTGTCCTCTATAGAAAGTAGCTAATGTTTGTCCAAAAAGTCGCTTGAGTTTCAGTTAAAAAAAAAAAAAAGGTGGTAAATCTAGCGACAAAGGCGCTTAGTTATCAACATTGTTTGCTTGCGCTAAATCATTTTTAAAGCGCAACAACCAATGGCGACAAAAACATGTCAGTGTTTAGACTATAACTTTAGATAACTAAAACATGTATATGCTGCATTAGATGGTTTCATCTGACTTACCCAAGTTTTCCATACAAGATGTAGTGATCTTGTTGATGTATAAAATGCTTGTAGTACCAAAAGAAAAGTACTCATTATACAGAATGGTCTATTTCATATTACTGGAAATTTACTGATGCATTAATGTGTAAGCTTTACATTAAGCTGGTGAAGGTGGGAATGGAAATACAATAAAGTACAAGTAGCTCAGAATTGTACTTAGGTGCAGTACTTGAGTAAATGTATTTAGTTACTGCTTCTAAGAGTAACCCTGGTTGGGATTCACTGGTTTAGATCCATTAAGTCTTTTGGCCTCTCTAACATTCAGAGAAAGCTCACTGCCAAATATGCACCAACAGTGAGTTTTAAATAACACACATTCCAGTAACACTGTTAATTGCAACAGCAAAAACACACTAATGTTGAACACATGAAAACACACGTTACTATATGCACACAGATAAACAAAACACACACATGGAGTGGGTAGATTTCTTGCAAGCTCAGTCCAGGTCTATTAGGCAGGTATCAGCCATTCACTGTGGGCCAGGTCTGGCTGGGCTCCCAGGTTAGAGGACGTCTCCTCCTGGCCCTCTCTTACCATCTGCTCCGTCCAGAAGGCCTGCACCACTGGGGGGAGGAGGGAGGGGCTGGCCCACCAGATACAGCCCAGAGGAGAGGAGAGGGAGGGGGAGGACAGCACTGAGGAGGAGGAGGGAGCAGTTGGAGGGTGGTGTGCTTGGGCTGATGGAGGAGCAGAAAGGGCTGGAGGTGTTCAAAGGGCTGGGTGAGGAGGGTGGAGGAGGTTGTGGCGGGACAGAGAGCAGGATGGAGGAGGGACAGGAGGAGCAGGGCAGGGCTCAGATGCCCTGGGGGGAGGTACAGGGTCGTCTGTTACCTGTCCACCTCTGACCAAAGCCATCTGCTGCAGGGAGAGGGAGAGTAGGCGGGAGGGCAAGGAGCAGAGGCTTGGAAAAGAACTGGTGAAAAGGTGAATTAAAGGTTCTGATGTGAGATCTAAATTTGTGCTGTGCATTTAGGTTTTAATTAGTATTTCATATTGTGCTCAGGCGTGTCCGTTTTTCTAACAAGGCAGGGTAATTCAGAAAGAGAAAGGTAATTGAGAATGGGAAGAAATAATATTAATGATGGATTGAGTGGGTGAAAGTGAGGGAGAGAAAAAGAAATCATTCTTTTCTGCATGGATATGCGAGTTAAATTGGACACTGTGCTTTCGACTGGGCGGATGCAGAGGCTGCTGCTGACGCAGGGAGTTTTGGAAAAATTGGGTTTGAAACAAGAGGGAAATTTCCTCCCAGAGATGAGAGATGGGGCGATATGGAAGAGCTAACACAGGACAAAGAAACAGGTCGGGCACTTCATCTGAACATTACTTTCTCCCCTCTTCCAAATCCCATTTCAAATGAAATATGCCACAGACTTGACAATAGAAATGTATCATAGCATTGCATACGGCGCTTTTGATCTCTCATCCACTGGCATTATGCAACGCAGCAAGGATGCCCAAGGATATAGAGAATGTATATCCTGGCTTGTCTGTCACAGCTATGTCCTCCTTTTGTCGTGCTCAACTGTGGCTCCCTCCAAGCCAAACACAAGGAAACACACTAAGACTCTGGTGAAGGTGAGAGGAAGAGATTCAGCGGGCGAGGCGGTGTTGGGACTCAAAGACGGACAGAGCTTAACAGTAGATTTACACAAAGGGCAACTTGCCCATCAAACACTGAAGAGTTGAAATTTAGAAAAGCTTGATGTCCCTGGACACTGAGATCAGGGTTTTTCTTCCCACTCTCAACACTTTCCTTTCAGTATTTTTACTTTAAAAAGATCTGAAACACTTTTTAAAAAAATGCTGTAAGTCAATGTCAAATATTGTGATATTAACCACCGAAACAAAAATATCTCTGGTGACATAAAATCTTAACAACAATCAAACACAGCATGACTGACAGAGGAAATGCTTGCTAACTTCATAACTACTGAGGTGATTCAAATGACTTTCATCTCCACCACCGATTCAAAATGCAAGCACAGAATTACTGTACAACAATTTATCACATCTTGGCTGCAGACATCATCAAAATTTATCGAGGAGCTGGGAGCGGTCGGAGTTGTGCGCTGCACCTCCGGCCCTGACACAGTGGAGAATGACGGGACTTTCACTCACCAGACAAAAAACGAACGGACATTGATGTTCTTTGAAATAAGCCTCAAGAGCTGCCCATAATAACATCCTTCACCATATTAGCACAAAGACAATTGTAGACAAAAATGGCCACTTCTCAATAGTAACTAGTCAATAACAACTTCTTAATATTATCTACATTTGCTGTTCTAAACACTCAGTGCCTGGTAGTAGTTTCCTGGAAATACTGATGCACTGTATCTGCTGGCAGCAGCATCAGTGGTTTGTTGAAGTACACAAGAAACTCTTCTGCGTTAAGTGGCTATAAAGTGAGTTTAATGTGACTTGCTTGTCACAGAAAATTGCTTCAAAAGTTGCATCTCTTCAAAGACCCACAGAGGCTTATGGATAGGCTCAAACTATTCTGCATTTTTAGCAGCTCAGTTACAAAACAGTGAGGAGTCTCAGCACAACTACAACTTAAAATGAAAAAAGCAATAATGATTGGATTTACATGATGGTATTCATAATTTCTTTATTAGACATTTTCCAGGCTTTATTCTCTAATATGAAAATGAGATATTGTTGTCAGTTATATGTGTATAAAATTATGGGTGATGAAGGTGGGAATTGTGGCCCATGATTTGTAAGAAGATATTTATAAAGGTTGCATCCCTGCTGGACACCAACGGAGATCAGTAAAGGTCATAAATTATTTAATGTTCCATTGAAAAGAAAAATCCACTGAATGCAATTGTTTGTTAATATTGTACAGATGAATTCTATCAGTGCATTTGTAATTAGTCCTTAAAAGGGTAGTGCAGCTGGTCCTGCTGGTCCCCATAATGTGCTTGCCCAAACACACAGAAGTTGAATCAACTTCCTGATAGATGGAGTTGACAGATGAGGGGCCACCAGGCTCCCAGCCGGTGGGCAGTGGCGTTGCCAGGCATGGCTGGTGATATCCGGTTTTTAGCATCTATCCCCTGCCGTGCCACAATTAGCAGTCATTAGCAGCTCTGGGGAACAGAGGGGGGTATGAGGGGTTGGGGAGCGCTGAGGTAGGGGACAGACTCCAACAGCATGGCAAGAGCTAACACTGCTAATAAGGTTTGTGTCTCCATCCCTTGACTCTTTTCAGCCACACCTCCAAAGCAAACGCAGTCAATCTGATGTGGGTGTGTGTGTGTTGTCACGAGCGTGCACAGAGCAGCGTGCAGCAGGCAGCACAACCACAAAATAACCAGGGACATGCACACACAGTCTGTCATGTAAAGATTGAAGCCGATGAGATGGAGTACTTAACACAGTCTAGAAATCCCAGAGGATCAATACTTAGCCAGAGTTATTACTCAGTGTATTACATTTATATTGGCAATGCAGCTCTGAAAAGCCACCCGAGATGAACCACGTGAAATTGATGTCAAAGGTGACTCCACACGAAAGGAGCATAAAAGATAATGTGGAAGCAAAACCAAATAAGAGAGGAATCCAGACAGCAGGTTAGCATCATAAGTACACTAGAGCAAACCCAGATTGCTGTTCTTACAGATAAAGACTAGCTGAATGGCCGCATACAGCAAAGTGAGTCTGAAAATGACATTGATGCATAGAGGGAAGCTGCACAAGAGGAGTGACTTCTCTTTTTTCTGTGGCAGGAGACTGGCAGCTTGTCCTCTGCCGTGGCCCTCCCCGGCTCTCTGAGCGGCGGGACGACACCATCTCATCTCTCCTGCTGTGATTTGTGCGTCCGATCACAGAGGCGCCACTTTTACAGCTGCTATATTGTCAGGGCTAAGCGGGATGTGGCAGTGGAGCCACTGCTGTGTGTATTTCTGTGTGTGTGCGAGCGTGTGTGTAGCTATCTATGAAAGGAAGACATTAATTTGCTGTATCATTTCATGCTGGGACAGTCAACCCCCTCCCCTTCACACTCACACTTTTTTCTGCTCTAAAGCTACAGCTCTATAGCCGGCCTGTCTGCCATAATAAACAGCTCGTGTTGGAGAACTGAATTTAAACCAGGGCCATATCGTATATTTCTGTACATGAGAGGAGGGGGGCTAAGAGAAAAACACATCAATAAAGATGACACCGTTTAAGAGGCAAACAACCTTTACAAAAGAGCGGCGGGTTTAATGGGCTGACCACGTGGCTCATAAACCACAGCTGCATCTGACTGCAACAGAGACCGGAAGCCAGCTTTACTCAAGGCTGCTGCAGAGAAACGTTACCACTCTGGACACAACGCCAGGTGTTTTTACATGAGTCCTTCACAACTGCAAGAAATCACAGAATCTAGACACACCACACGCAGAGCGGTCAGACAGGCTGAAGAAGCGATGTAGGTGGTGTGTGTTGGTGTGTTCAGCTAACAACCACAGCCGATAATCACAATAGCGGAGTGATAGAGTAGCCATTAGAATTTAAAACAAACTTTGTGAGTTTGAACAAGGTTTTGCTGGAGAGCAAAAGTCTGAAACGCCTGGGCCAGTGGCAGATCACTGGGATTTAAGAGGTTCTTGTTCATTAGTCTATTGACTTAGCTATAATATATAAGCAAACCTAGGTTTGGTTAACTAAAAGTACATTCTGTAGGAATCTTGAACTTATTTATATTTGTATTTTAGCTTATTTTTGCATGTGTTAAGTAGCAGAGATAAGACTCTTTGAGGACTCAGTAAAGAAAATGGCACTTTGCATCTCTGACTCAATACCCTCATTATTTCTGTATATCAGAACACTCAATGTGTAATAGCACTTCACCCTAAAGTATCCGCAATGCAGTACAGAAAGAGGCCACTCTACATGATGATGATATATTTTACTACTAATACTAAACTCCAGGAAAATTTCAAACAAAACTGCTTCTTACTTCCCTTAAGATACTGCTACTTAATAATCTTACTCTTGTTATCTGGATGCCCTTTTCACTGCTAAAAATAACAAACCTTGAGGTGAAATCAACTCAGTGTTCATACTGCTGTTTTTAGAAAAACTTCAGTTTTCTTGTCTTTTCATATCGTCCTACATGCAAGACGCTGTCAAGGTGCAGACCTTGCTGCAAAGATAGATAATTCTTATTTAGACACCGATTTCACTAAAATTACCACTAATTACTCCACCATCTCATAATACTATTATTACAGTTATAAACCATAGTAATCGCAGTATAGTAAACCAAGGTATCATGTAAGTGGTTGTAACTTACAACTGTAACACCAGCTTCATTAATCATTTATATTCATTAATTCAAGGTTAATTACTGTTACCAAATGAGTAGAGAGATTGTTGACTTCCTCAGTTACCTTGGCCGGGGTCACCAGCCTTCATCAAACATACATTTGGTGTCTATATCTGTTGAAGACAAACGCCGCTCGGGAATCTTATTAATGCGTGATCAATGTATTAACTGTAATAACTGAATGGGAAACTGTGGCAGTGAAAGAGACACAAAGCCGCTGAAATATCTACTAGTATATCACATCATTGAGATGTAAATCTATGCAAATACATGCAAAACCAGATACTGACCTCAACTCGCCAGACACAAGAGCAGTAAATATCCAGATTTCCAAGTTTTAACCATCTTCTGCTTTGCCACCTGCCAAAAACACTCAACATTTTTTCTCATTAATATGCAAATGTGGGGAATCAGATTTGTGTGTTGGATTGAATTAATCCCTGCCACCCCTTCTGCTTGTGCTGTAATCACAAATTACAGACAGGCATCTGACGGTAGGCTAAAGCCTTGAATCCTGTCAGAGGGTCTTTTACCTCAGGGGAGAAATCCCAATCAACACAACTGGTCAGACACACAGATACTGCAGCAGCATAGTAATTTACCACATCCGCTGTCAGTTTCAAAGGGATATTAATTTTCCCTTTTCTCTTTTCCTTATCTCTCTGTTCTTGTAGCGTCACTGTGGAGCAGCTACAGTAGGCCCACGCCATGGCCAGTTTCCTGACATGTTAATCAGCGGGCAATTTGTTCACATTTAACAAGGGGGATGTTTGAGGAGATAAAATGCCTCAATCCTTTCAAAGCGATTCCTTAAGATTTAGAGTTAATGAGGAGGGTGCATGTGAAAATTCTGAGATCAGAGGGATGCCAATGCTATTCATCCTCCTTTAAACTGACCATATATCACGGTGACATGACCGAACACAAGCTAAATATTGAGATGTAGCTGGTAGTTTCATCCAACTTGGTTTAGTATAGGCAGACAGTGCCGAAGATGTACACAAAACACAACAGGTGAGCGTTAACCATCTTTGTTTTTTCCTGTTTTTTCTTTTTACATGTATGTGTAATGCCCTATTCCAGAAAGCACTCATGTGCAATTAGTTAGCATTGTGCATCCAGTAAAAACCTGCCCCTTGGTTTTTATAGCTGTAATACTATATTGTAATTGCTGTGTGTGCATCTCAGTATATATGCGTGCACATTTCCAGTGGCAAACCTGTTTACGTGTGTAATATTGAATCTTGTGTAAATCCTAATTAAATTCAACATGTGCATTTTGTCTCCTCAGCAGCCTCCACCAGACCCAGATGGTTGCATGATAAAATAATAAAATGACATGAACATCCACCTGTAAGATGAGTGTCAGGTAAGCCGTGCAGACTGCTGAGATATTCATAAGCAGAGTCACGTTGAAGAGGGAAAGTGTGAAGTCCCCCGTGAACAGCATCAGTAGTTACATCTGTGAAAGAGGAGAGGCAACATGAGGGAAAATATCACGGGCTTCATTCAGATGACAAAGGGGGACAGACAATGGGCGTAGCAGCATTATTTCAACTCCCCTCTGACAGTACTCTAATTTAATGAGACACACTGTGAGCGCTCGGGTGAGTCTCTGTCTCACTTTGTCTGGAGCAAGGTCAATCTGCAAACACAAGGGCACGCACAGGAAACAACAACAAAACAAAGCCAGGCCTTGTAAAGAAAAAATGAAAAAGTCGGATTACAAACCACCAACAGTGCAAACAAGAAAAGGCTGCACTGGCAGCCCAGAATATCCCAATAATTAAACTGTAATAGCAGACATGTTGTAAACAATGTTTGCTGTGCAGAGAGTGGTAATAGCATTTTACTGAGGAGAGGACTCGGCCAGATTATTAAACGCTGTTGCTCACCTCCCCCCTGATGTGCTGAGGTGCGACACTGCAAACACTGTTATCATAGTCGCAGTGACGACAGAAAAGCCACAACAACAACGATCTCTTCCAAGCAAACACACACACACTCACACACACAGACTTGGAGAGACTGCAACTCCAGTCTCTTGGCTTCACCACGTCCTTCCTCCCTCCATCTGTCTGTCACCACAGACACACACGCCATTCCAGGCAGCAGTCGCCTGGCAACATGGCTCAGCCTCTGAACATATTTCCCAGTTCGGGTAAGATATACACTTTCAGCTACAGTGTTATTTCATTAGAACAGAGCATGTGGGTTTGTGTTTCTGCATCTCTGTCTCCAGCCACCTGCTTTTATTGGAGCCTGCCCCCGGAGTGTTTGCTGGGGGAATATTAAAGAGACGACTGCCGTTGAACGGGATATTATAACATAATTAGCAGGGGTTCTGGGCTGGCACACCACACGAAAACAGATGGTCTGCTAATTCTATTAGCAGGGCAAAAATGACCGCATAGCTTTTAGCACTGGTAGAGCGCTGTGACCTTCAAGCCCCTGGAAGTGGCCTGGTGCTCAGACCCCCAAACTATTACAAGATACTTTCACTGACCCCAGACACTTTCTATTAGACTTTCTCAGAGTACAATGTACTGAAAAGTCCCATATGATTCAGCTTTCATGTTTTGTTTTCAGATATATGGTGGTTCATATCAGGGTACCACCCTTAAGTATGTTTCACAAAAGGCATAAATGAGCTGAAAAGTTATTTCTTGGATCCATTTGAGGTTAGTGTAGTCTTGTTGGCAGAATAATGCTTCCTGATTCGCAAGAATATGAGCTGCTGTATTCACGTTAGATAATGAATAGAGACTTCTCTGTCTTACATTTGGACATTTTGACCTGTCATTACAAGCAAAGCACAGGTGTTACTAATGACATTAATGATGACTTTTTTCCACGACTAAATGCAATGCAGCCATTAAAGATTAAATATGAATATTTTCCGCGGAAAGAGACAGTGCATAAATCAGTGAGTGGTGCAATAAGTTTGGTGATATAGTAACTAAGGTGACAGGCACAAACTTTCTTCAGCTCATGTGTAATGACTGAGAGGAATCTCACACAACAAACACAAACGCCAGGACACGGGTCACACTATGCGCAGCTATCCCGCCAAACATCCTCAGTGCTGACACAGAGCAAACATCAGAAATAACACACGTAAAATAACAAGCACAGCAGTTTGTAAAATATACTGGAGCAGCTTATTTCTAATGCGCTTACAATCTTCAAATCATACTTCAAAAATACAAACAAAGGCACACACAGTGGTACAGACATTTCAGCAACATATAGATAAAACAGGTGAGACGCAACACCAGTAACATGGCTGTTTCCATAGCTAGAAATTAACCAAAGCCCCATAGGATGTGGTTAGCATAGCAAGGGGTTAGCTTAAGGTGGCTAGCTTAACTGTCGTCAGATAATTTACTTCTTTACTCCGCGAAACACTAACATACTCGGCTACAAACAGCTTCCTGAGCATGTACACACATTCATCTCACACACGCACAGATATGACCCGTTGTCATGGAGGTACTCATACCTGAAATGTGGCAATGTTTGTATTAAAGACGACAAACACAGACTTTCTTCAGCTCAGGTGTGTAATGATTGAAAGGAAGCGATGTGGCCCTTCACATAGCTCCATAGCTCTACACTCCCCCTGCTGGAGACCCCGGCTCTACTCTCGCTAGTGTTAAGTTGACATTAATATGAGATATTAGAAAACATTTTTTTAAATGGTGTGCTCCAGCTGCTGCAACTGACAATAACATTATGACATGAGATATAATAAAAAATGAAAATGCTCAAATACCAGATTATGAAAAGATGATGGAATCAAATGTCACTCTACTACTGGATCTGGCCCAACACTAGAAATATAGTTTAGTCCATCCCTCACACTTGCACATCCTGCAATTGCCTAACTTTGCATTGTGGTAGAAAATACACATTTAACTCAAAAGTATCGTCAAGGATTTTTTATTAACACTGGTGATTCAGTGGTATACAGGTATGCAAAACAAGCTTGACCATCTCAGACAATAAAAAAAAACAAAAAAAAACCCACCATGAAGCAAAGTCCAACAAAATAAAATGAAAAGAAGAAAATATGATAATATTAAATAAATATGCACAAAAAAGGCAAAATGATTAAATAAAATGGATATAAAATTGGTTGAGGCTAGTTTTGTGCATGGTAAAAATGGAAAGAAACAAAACAAAACTATTGGTGTTGCTTTTCATTCGTCATTTTCATTCAATCATATGATTTTTCTTAAATTTTGGACTCTGCAGTTCTCCCATTGTCTAAAAGGTCAGCACTGTCAAGACACACAGATTTGGCTCCATGGGGGAATGCACTGATTGCAGTGATTCCATTGAAGTTTATTTTGGTCTGAAGTGATTGTATTATCAATGATGGCGTGACCAAGTCTGATGGTCAACTTGTAAGCACTCAAAGTTATATTTTAACTGCGCTCAGAAAACATCTTTTAGTGTTTTAGTGCATGTAATAGTGGTGAGTAATTTGAAGTTTCATAATAGGGCCTTTTTTAAAATTTATATAAAAGGGAAGATAATATGTAACCACATGTGTTCATCTATTTAGCATGAAAATTGACAGACACATTACCAACTGTCTTATGCTGGTTTTTAATATATTTCATCTCTAGTCAGTTTAACATATCCATTTTGGCCACAGAAACACTGCGGCTCTGAAATGGTATCAGAGCGTGAACCATAAAAGATATTATATTGTGTTATATTAAAATGATCATCTTTTATTTTTTCATTACAAAACCACATTCATGTTTATGAATTTTCATTAGGATAGTCGGTAGGTTTGATCAAGCCAGGCTGGTTTTTGAAGAGAAAGTATTGAATCAGTAGCTGTGGATCTGAACCTGCTGAATGCCGTTTGACTGGCCACATCCAAACCTCTGCTCTGCCCCGAATACTGAGCAGAGTGTCAGCCGCTGACTGTCATTCTCACACCCACTCACTTTTCATCTTTACCTCAGCCGCAACATTCTCTCTCCCAGGTTTCAATATGCCGTCCTTCATCCTTCATTTCTCTGAAGATTCCATTTACCTTCTCTATATATTTCAGTGACACATTTTTCAGCCCTTTTCGCTTCTTTTTCTTTCAGCACCCCCCGCCCCCTCCATCCCTTCGCTGTCCCTCTCCCACTAAAGCAATCATCCCTCTTCCTTTCTCTCTTTATTTACATGACACCAAGGTTCTCTCAGAGGCAGGTGCCGATGGCAAAAGGCAGGCTTTTACAAAATGGTTCAGGTTTAATATCTTCCTCTTGCTTTTCATCACAACCCAAGAGCTTCATAGCAGAACTAACAGTCCTCTCATAATCGCATTGTCCTTCTGTAAATATCATGGGCCCAGTCTCATCTTTATTTTATTACCACCTCTATCACTAAAGACCCCCAATATCATTTAGGCTTAAGGGTCAGCCAACGCTACTCTCATATCATCCACCCCTGCCCTGCACAAAGTACACCATGTGAAACACACAGGACTTCTTCAGTATAAATCCAAACAACAGTTAGTCTAATAGGCTATTACATTCCTAATCGCAACAATACGTCAGTTAAAATAATATAATCATCCCAATAATCAGGTTAAGGTTTACCTCCAGTAAAAAATAAAAAAAAAAGTATTAAGAAGCCTTACTGATTATAACACAATGATAATGTTTATAACAGAGTTGCACCAATGTGCAATTACAACCTTTTGTTTTGAAATTTTCAATTATTTGAGAATTGTTTCATGACTTGATGGTTGAATGGTTAAAAAAACATGAATTTTTTTTGATCTGCACATTTAAATTGTCCCTAAAAACAGATACAGAAACACTAAATTCTGCTCAGGCATCTGCTCAAGTTAAAAAAAAAAAAAAAGGACTGCAGAAGCACAGTTCTGTGGGCAGGCATGTTCATCTTTCTATGGTAGATGGATTGGATGGTTGGATGGATGGGCTGAGTAGCTGTGGCCCAGCAGGTGGAGCGAGTCGTCTATTAATTTCAGAGTTGGTGGTTCGATTCCAAGCTCAACATAAAGTATTTAAGTGTTCTTCAGCAAAACATTTAACTAATCACTCCAGGTGGTTGGGTCAGTGTCCTGTATGGCAGCCTGTTGCCAGTGTTGTGTGAATGGATGAATGGGAGGTACACTGTTAAGCGCCATGGATAGAAGAGCTATGAAAATGCAGTCCATCATGCAGAAAGAACAGATGACCCAAAATGTACTTCCAGTTACAGCTAGATCAATAAATTACGCAGGTCAATATACATCTGCTGATATCAGCTTATTGCAGATATGGGTGTATATGTCATGTCAGACGATAATTTAGAAAGCTTGACTTGACAATTTTATTTTTCAGTTGAAAAACATATCATTAACAGAATATCAATGTCAGTATCGCCCGCAAAAAAACAGTAACAGTAAAAATACTCCTTATCGAAGTATTATTTAACTATATATTTGTAGCTGACTGGTAGTTTTAAACGATGGAAACATTATAAAACTAATGAACTAAAGTAACTTATTATAAAAAAAAAAATTGTAAAGAGTGCAGGAATATCCCTCTGGTATTCCTGACGTCTACAGACACCAGCTATAGTGAAAGAGGGAAGAAAAAGCCGAGCAGAAGATGTGGATTGTCCTGACATGGAAGATTAATTCAGCAGATGGTTGAAGAAAAAAAAGTGTAAACGCCATCAGTTGGAAGCAGGAAAGAAAAAAAATGTAAATAACTAGGAGGAGTAGGCAGGAAAGATCATCTCCCTGACTGAACTTTCACTAGGTTTCATAAATTAAAGCCACACTCCCAAAGGTAAACTGTGTCTCCAGCCTCAATCTAATGATGGTTTAATTGACACTGACATTCTGTCATCTGGATCATCATCTGTCACGTTATTGAAAAGCAAAGTGACGCTTCATACAGCTGGAGGTGACACTGTTTATGTGATCCAACTCTAAAAGTCATTCAGTAGTCAAACTGCATAATAATGCAGGGATTTTGACATATACTGTACGTCTGCAGACAAACAGTGTATTCATAAGCAGTCCAGCAGTGATTGACTCGTGTAAAAATCAAGACACACAACAATGCACACATGCACACACAAGCTTTACTTTACACTCCTCCCGAACTTCCTCAGAGGCTGAACAGATGTTTTGCCCAACAGAGATCTGAGCTGCATCTTTTCCTCAGCACAGAGGGGAAAAAAGCAGGAGAGAGGAGTTGCAACAAAGCAGAGAATCCCCATCAGACTCCAAGTCAGCTGTTCTAAACAGTCCGTCAACAGCAGCCCTTCACACACTACTTGCTACCTAAAACAGTGTGAACAGAAATCTTTACTTTTGAATAGCACAACATGGACATGTGTCACATGTTTTGCATGTGTACAGTCGTAAGGAATATCTCTGAAGTTCCTTTTTGTAGAGTCTTTCATTATATTCAACCAGCTCAGCCTCCCCCACTGGTTCTGGTTTATAGTGTGCATCATGTCGTCAGCTGTTTATTAATGGATTCCCACTGGAGCAGCACATGCAACTCACAACTCACTGATTGCTGCAGCACAGGAGTGATTCAACCTACTTACTGTGTGGCCAGTTTATGAAAGCTTTCACACTGCTGTTTAATCTTTTCTGGGGACAATTCTGACATGCACAGGCAATTATGTATGTTACGTTGTGTTTGGGATGAGAAGAAGAAGAAATGATGAGTTTGCACGGCTCAACAGACAAAAAAAAAAAAGAGGTGCACTGAAAGAAGCTTCAGCAATTATTTCAAATTAAAAGTCATGAGAAGTTATAGTTTACAGCTTTAATCTATGGTGAAACACTTGTTTCATTTGTTTAAACTCTGCAATTACATACTCCCAATGTGCAGCAATGGACCATTTCTACATGTTGCACAAGGCGTCATGCTCGTAGTCATTAGCTGGAGTGACAGTGCAATGATGATTATTACTCTCATCATGACACACACACCTTTGTGCAGCTACTGTAATTCATTCAAGTATTTATTGGCTTTGGATCTCATGATGATGTGGCTCATTAACACAACACACATTGTCCTGAGTCACTTCTGAAAAAATAAAACAAATCCTGCAAAATGAAATAAAGAAATGTTTTGAGTGTTTGCTGTCATATTGTGCTGCCTCAGTTATAATGATTTTACATGCTGCTTTGTCTATTGAGAGGCATTAGAATATTGTTTTTCATATCAGTTTTATATACTAACAAACGCATATTAGTTTTTTATAAGTGCTCTTAAATATATTCCCCCTTATGTACCTCGTCCAGAAAAAGAAAAACACATGCACGTATCCAAATTATTTTCACATAAAAGCAACTGAAATCAGAAACCACCCCCGTCAGGTCCCTCATGAATGATCTTGTCACTTTTTTTTTAATTGTAATTTAATTGTTGTAATTTTCTCTTAAACATGAACCCAGGATGAAGAGTGAAATAACAGCTGGGAGATCAGGGATTTCTTGGTGGAGTCCATTATAAGGAGATCTGCAATCAGAAGTAAATGGCTGACTGCTTTTATGCTGAGACGTAAAACGCAAAGTTTACACAAACAGTCGGAGAGAGTAACTGGCCCAGTGCAGCAGAGATATTTGTATTTCCCCCGCTGACAAATAACTGCACCGCAGGACCACCCGCCAGAGAGAGGATGAGTGAGAAACAGAGAAAGACAAACTTGCAAAGCCTTACAAGTCAAGATAATTCTCAAGTGCAGTGGGGGGAAATTGGCAGATTGAGGGAGAATAAGTGAGAGAAGCAAAAATCCTTTGCATTTTAATGAAAACTTTGAATTGAACGTAAATAAAGGAAAGACAGTGGTACATAAACAAAAAAAACAAGCAAAACAGCAGCGGCTTCGGGAGGTTTTGATGGAATTTTTAACCAGGCAGGAGTTTGTATGTGTGTGTGTGTCTGTTACACACTCCCAATGAGGAGGATTGACACACAAACTCATCTCACTCAGGTGTGAGGAGAATGTGCAATGACTTTGGCTTGGACCCATCAGCTCACCTGAGTGATCAGGGACTTGAGAAGAGGAGGGCAATCGGCCGTTTGAAGAATTCATGAGGTCCTGACAGAAACGTCTCATAAGCAGCGACTATTTGACAGAGTCAGCTGGACGCAGATATTTTACAACTAATGAAGGGTAATAGCCAAAGTGATGGACCAACATTCCTCACAGTGACCTTTCAGGTGTACACAGGATTGTTTGTGAGTGTGTGTGTGTGTGTGTGTGTGTGTGTGTGTGTGTGTGTGAGTGTGTGTGTGTGTGTGTGTGGAAGGAACAGCACGCCTGATAAAAGCGGATAGAGCGAAGCTTCTTGAAGGACGAGTGACCTCATACATCATGCTGGCATTCCTCTGCACAGTGGTGAAATGAGGGATTTTCTGTCCCACTCCCTTCTGTCCTCACACACACACACTCACACACACACTCACACACACACACACACACACACACACACGCACGCACGCACACGCACGCATGCACGCACCCACACATACACACACACACCTACACACACACATACACACACATACACACACACACACGCTTGTACTTCCATACTTGTTAGGATCCTCACTGACATAACACATTCCCTGGGACCCAAACACCTTTCTAACTCAACCCTTAGCCTTGCTTAAACCCATATCTAACCTTGACCCTAAAGCACAACTGTAGAGCTTCACTACTCATAATTTTCATATGAATGTGAAAGGGATGCTTGTAGTGACAATGATCCGGGTCCAAGTGGATTGGGAGCTTTGGGATACTTGTTTCTTATTTAACTGTTAATGACATGGAGCATTTAGCAGCTGAAGAGCCAAATTTTTCCCTCAGGAGCTGATGGAGACCAAAACAGAGCTAAAAGGAAAGGGAACATTGCTGTGAGCTAAACCTAGCTAAAAATAATACAGTCTAATACAACAGTCCCGCAATAGATACATACATCACATTACAAAAGCTAACTGCTATTTCAATTGTGTCTTTAGTGTCTGCACTTCTCAAAAATATCCTCATTCTCATGGTCTAAGACTCAAGCTGAAAGTCATGAAAGACAGAAGTACAAAGAGACACACACTCGCACACACATACTTCAGACAGGTAGACATACATCCCTAAACCTCAGAAGGTCAAGCTACTGTGGGTTTCTGCCTGTTTCCATGACACTGCACTCAACCTGACTATCAATCAGCAGGCAAACCATACAGGCTACTGTATATGTAAGTTAACAAGTATACACACACACTTGCACACACACTTGCACACACACACACACACACACACACACACACACACACACACACACACAGATGAATGTATTTCCTCTCTCCCCGTGGAAGCTCTGTGTAATATTAGCGTGGCGTGCGGCTATCTGTCAGTAATCTGGAGATGTAGCAGGAAGCTCAGCAGTACCTCATCTGAGCAGAAAACTTGCTGATTAGCGGCGGAATTATCCTATTAACAGAAATGATTTCACAAGCTTCAGCATACAAATGAGTCACTTACAAAAGCTTCATCTGATACTGAGAGCGAAACTTATTAAATCATTTAATTGTGAGATTAAAGTGGGCTAATTTGACAAACCAGCACTAATCACAAATGACAATAGGACATTCTGGAGGCCCGAGCGCGGATTGCAGACTCTGGTTTATTTATATATTTTTAATAAGAGCGACTGGAGGGACAGAAGGGTGTCAGTGCAGGAATGAGATAAAAACAAACAGCTGAAACTGTAATGAGGAAGAGAATGGAAGGACACAATATACAATGAAATGTCTTTGAGGAAGACAGAAAGGAGAGGTGCGTGTGTGTGTGTGTGTGTGTGTGTGTGTTTGTGCGTGTGTGTGTGTGTGTGTGCATGCATGCGTGCGCGCGCGTGTGTTTGGCTGGCCATGGCAGGTCAGAGCTAAGCACTGAGACGATCAGAATGAATGCACAATTGGTGCCTGGTGAAGCGGACACACATGCTCAAAACAACGTGAGACCCAGAGATAACGCTGGAAGTAGCGGACTGTGATTAATCAGTGACAGCTAACCACTAATTACAACCCCCAATCAATTACCTCAACACTCATTATCTAGTCAACACACCACCTGGAGAGCACTAATGCGCTTTACTTGCTGTGGGCAGTATCAGCATATACACTTGTCTTTTGAAAGCACTGACACTGAATGGAAAGCATGAGAGCTGATTTCGTGCAAGAAGGAAATGTGACCAGTGTGTAGTTTGTGTGTGTAATTTTGTGTGTTTTGGGGGATAAATGCATGAGCAAGGCAGCAAGTGAATAATCCCCTATATGTATTAGCATATTGTGTTTTTATAAAGGAAGGTGAACATGTGTGTGGTAAGGGGTGTGGGGGGTGGTGGGGTGGGGGGATCTCTGCAGTGGCCAGAAGCCTCCAGCCTTTGCTTTACATTTCGAGCGAGACTAAAGATTAAAGCTCCTCTCCCAGCAGCTCTCTAACAGAGCACAACCCAATTACACCTCGCCAGACCTGCACCACCAACCAAGGGGGAAGAAAGACAGAGAGAGAGAGAGAGAGACAAGAGAGAATGAAGATGAGGGAGGCTGAAGGGAGGGATGACTGGGTTGCACAAGAAAAGGTAGCAGACTATGTAGGGGGAAAGGACAGCGAAGGAGAGATTGGCCTGAAGGAAGGGTGAGAGTAAGAGGGTGAGAGAAGAGCCGAGTTGGAAGGATGAGTGCAATGCAAAGGGAGGTGTTAAGAACAGAAAGTGAGGGGGGAAATTGGATTGAGAATATCAGAGGCGAGAGGAAAGCAATGTCAGACATCTCCTCAGGGAATCAAATACTGTGTTCAGTTGAAAGGTGCGACTCCAAATGGCAGAAAGAGTTAAAAGTTGAAGAGCTCAGAAGACATGAATCATGCTTCATGACGTTAGGAAGAAGGCAGTTCCCTCAATGTTCAATAGATAACACTGATAACCTCAATAGATAGATTGATAGTTAAATAAAATGTTAATAGTAATGTTAGCATGATAACATGCTAAACTAACAAGGTAAACATGGGAAACATACTAGCATTGTCATTATGTTAGTTAGCATGTTAGCATCCAGCTAAAAGCACCAATTCGGGTACAGCCTCGTAGAGCTGCTAGCATGGCTGTAGCATCCTACAGGGGATTATTAAGTAAAGACTATTTGTGCCTTTTTAGCTGCTCCATCTGTCCATCCATTAGCTGTACTGCTTATTCTTTGAGGGTTTGCAGGGGGCTGGAGCCAGTCCCACCCGACATGAGGCAAGAGGCAGGGTACACTATTCACTCTCACATTCACAAAATTGTAAAATAGAAAAAGTTTGCATCCCTGACAGTAATTTGTAACTTTTGTAAATATTCCCCTTAGTCTTGTTAGACATTTGTTCCGAAAAATTGTGTATTTTTCTTATGAAGGCAAATAGCTGGTCAAAAGTAGAGCAGAAATTACTTCCAACAATTCAGCCAGAGGACATAATTTATGTGGGGAAATCAAACCAAGGTTTATCTTGAATGGAAATTTTTCACACTCTTGTGGCTATATCTCTTTTACTCATTCTGCTCGTGGCTACAACAAGCCAAGCTGACTGAAACAAGTTCTGTCCTCTCATTCTGGAAAAAGTGGAAAATCACTGATTGCAGATGAAGTAATCAAGGCATGGTTAGGGTAAAGGGGAAGGAAAGCAAGTGCTAAGATCAATTCAAACATAGCATCACTAAATAGCTCAGATTGTAGATACAGTATTATGGATTTTTCATCGTACCACCAATCGGATAGGTTTTCCTGCCACTGACCATACACTATTATCTTATGTGGGCCAGTGTGTCAGTATGTCCCTGCAGCAGGTTGCAGACTGCATAGACGAGTGTAGTTTTACAAGGAAAACCAGTCTTATGAAGTTTTAAAGTGCACCCTATAACACAAACACATATCTATCTGTAAATCCTGACCAACAAGTGACTGAAACCTCCTCTTCAATTTTTTGTAAGAGGCCAAAAATGTTCATAATAACTACACAGTTGGTGTTTGGACCTATAAGAGAAAAGTTTGAAGCAACAAAAAATGAAAAGTGTATGTCCGCTGTCTCTCTCAGCTTTACTTCCTTCAGGTGGCAGACAGTCTTTACACATGGTGAGCTGAGTTTATCAGCTCTGCTGTGGGTGACTGATGATGTTGGTTTTTGGAAGCCAACACCGATTCATCCCAAAAGTTGCAAGCTTGCTTCCTTGTGAATTTTGTTCTTGGCAGGATGGAACATCATCTGGACGAACATTTAGATCCCGGGACACTGAGGACATTTTTTTAATACTTGGCCCAGATACTTGAGTCTGGACACAGGTAAGTTTTGTTTTGATTTAGTTTTTACACGCAAGAATCTGTCAAAACTGTGGGTCAATTTTGCGACATATATCCCGGACACCATATATCACCTCCGTCATATACACAGAATTTTCTGTCATTATTTTAACACTGTTAATATAGTGCCTTGTCATGTCATACTACATCGGCGCCTTCAAATAAGACAGAGTTCTCATTTGAGGTATATGACACTGCAGGTTTCCACCAAACCTGCAGCTGGAACTGGGATTGATGAGAGAGGAGTTTCTGGGCCAAGAACCCAAAAGAGTGAGCTAAAAGACACGATGACTTTCAGAGGGTAGCTGCAGAGCTGGTGATAAATCTCCATGGGTTTATCACCATGTGTGAGCCCCTCTCGCATTACACATTTGATTCATTTGATCCATTGTTAATATAAATAGACTCTACAGTCTGTTAGACAGATAAACCAAAGTAATGGATGATGTGATCTGATGATGGTGCTAGATGTACTGTTGTTGAGACCTTTCATGCTAAACCACACATGTTAACCTCATGTCTACCTGGCGACCCGTGTATAAGTCATTAGGATTCATCCTCTGAGGAACAGGAACGTCTGTACCAAATTTGGTGCCAATCCATCGAGTGGATGTTTAATAAGATATTTTACGTACCTGAGCACCATGAACATATGCACAAAATTTGGCAGTTCATCAAATACTTGTTGAGATACTTCAGTCTGGACTAAAGCGGTGAACCAACCAACCAACATCTTCTTCCCTATCCATCAGCATGGCACCATCAGCATGGCTAAAAAGAGCAGACACATGCTGCTTTAAGCATTTCAGTAATTTCTTCATGCCAAACTTTAAACAGACATTTTGTGGTGAACCTTAGACCTGTTTTCTTGACCTTGCCCAAGTATGGTAACAGCTTCCACACACACCAAATGTAATGGCCTCATGTCTGGTACAAACTCTCCATGTGTTAAAACGTCCTCAGACTCTCCACTAAATCCAAATATAATATTCAAACATTCCACCTGTGGAATCAAATCAAACTCCAACACTGAGTGTAAAGGTTTGTCCACCAGACAACTAGTCCAGTGTTGATCATTTAGGAGCAGCAGGATACCCTTTCATATTGTTAGGTGTGTAGTATGCTGCCAATCTATGAGCCTGAGCTTGAATGAAGATCTCTTCCCCTTCCCTCCGTTCCAGTGACAGGTGAGGTAAAAGGCTAAATAAATAAGGCATGGCTGTGAGGGTCGCTGAGCCATGACCTTTCGGCCCATTTGCTTTCGGAGCACAGGAGTGCAGCTTCAGCTAGCCGCTTCCCCCAAAACTCCAGAGGGCGAATTTTAATCAGCGCCGTGCGGATGGCTGAGGCAGTGCATCATGCTTAACGAGGCTAAGAGAGGGCTTTCATTTACCCGTGCACACATAACAAATCGACCACGGTGCTCAGAAGACAGCCCTGTTTCCCCTTTTTCCTGTGCTGTCCTGAAGTGTGTCTCTCATCTTTCTCTCTCCTACTCCACACCCCACCCTGCCTCACACAGAACCTAATTTATAAGGGTTTTACACTGTGGATGTTTCTTTTCACTTTTTTCACTTGAGCACTGTTGTTCTAATTCTTCCGACATTATTCTTATTTCATTTTGTGCACAGGCGAACATTTATCTGGGCAAAGGCTCCATCAGTCTGCTGTATATTTACACCGCTACAGTCAAATGCAATCCAGTCCAGCCGCCCTGCAAAATATCCTACCTCTAATGTACAACATGCATGACACTGAAATTAGTTTAATATTTGTCCAAACCCAAGTTCTCTCTATAGGTCTGTGTGTTTGTTTTTGTTTTTTTACTTGGTCTGAAATATCTCATCAACTACTGAATGGATTGGTGTGAAATCTACAGATATCCATGGTGCCCAGACAATGAATCCTGATAACTCTGGTGATACCCTGGCTTTTCATCTGCCTAAATAAAACCTCACAGAGCCACTAGCATGGCTGTGGACTCTTAGTCCTGTTTGTATATATTGTGTTGTTTTGTCTATTACTTTATTTTTACATTTACTGCTCATTTGACTACTGTCTGTCTGTAAACCATATTGTGCCTTGGGGACATAAAAGCTCTGCTCTGCTTTACATGTCCCTCCCTTCCTCTTTCCTAATGCATGCTCGAATACGCGCAGGCCCCCATTTATTTTACATTCATCTCTCCTTCCATTATACTGTATATCTTCAGTCCTATTTGGACAGGATTAATACTCCAGAGGGAGGTGGGCAGTAAAATGTTTCCCCTGCTACTTCGTAACTGAACTAATATTTCCAGATGTAATTTCAGCCATTGCTGAGGTACAAAAAATCGCTTTTACAAGAGGATATATTGCAAGAAAATCAGCTGATTTAAAATCACTGACCAGAAATAGTTCCCAATAAACAAATGAAGTATAAATGACAATAATGGGGTTTTAACAAAATATGGGAAAATATTAAATGTCACTTATTTGCTTGGGTTTCTTGTGGCCTTGGTCTTTTTTTTTTAACACCATCAAACATCACTCGTTCCTTTCCATGCTACCGCTCTCTCTATCTCTTTCTCTGTTGCAATGAGTGTTGTCCTGATGAGTTCAACTCCATCACTCCTTGGCTCCACAGGACTCATTACGGCAGGCCGGTGGGGAACGTTCTAATAAACAGATGAAGATACACACACACACACACACACACACACACACACACACACACACACACACACACACACAACCTTGAGAAAGATTACACCAGGGACAAGTACAAAATAAAAACCTTTCACTTGATTATTTCAGGGAAAATAAATCACAGCCCTCAGACACACTCCAACCTCAGAGCAAGAAAAATAGTGATACAATAACATCCGCCGTGAGAGCAAACATGCAGCTACAGATAACAGCGCTTGCTTGTTAAGGAAAAAAAATGGACACATGCACATCCAAACGCACACTCCTCTCAAATAATGAAGCACATACACCCGTGCACCTTCCTGTGTTGCACTGTGCACAATAAGTCTTGCTTCATTAAAGCCAAATCTCATCCACTATCAGTTTACAACCACAGAAGTCGTTTGAACCGCCGGGGAAATACAATTCCATTCCGTTTCGGGGTTATCTTAATATATGAGCTTGTCTCCGCCACATTGGTCTGCGGTTATGAGCTGGGCAAACACCCACAGCACCGCAATATTGCACCGGCACATTCACAGGACAGATTGGTGCACACAAAGCAATTAGCAGCTCATATATACCTGCGTAATTGTGTGTGTGTGTGTGTGTGTGTGTGTGTGTGTGTGTGTGTGTGTGTGTGTGTGTGTGTGTGTGTGAGACTCAGCTCCCCTGTCTGGTTCTTTTTCTCCTCTAATTTCTACATCCAGCGTTATTAGCAAACAGTTAATTGTGGATTGCAGTTTGTTTGTGCATATCAACTAATCCTTAAGACAAAGACAATCATCTCAGAACAAGAGATTCTCCTTTCCAAAATGGCAACTCCTAACATTCCCCAGCAGCAACAGTACCACAGCGAGACCAACACCACCACCACCACTACCACCACCACCAATCCTGCTGCTACCGCTGCTGCATTGTCAGAGTAAATAGTTTTATGAGATTTAACTCGCTCGGACACAGTGGAGAAGGAGAAACAAGACAAATGGAGTACAAAGAAGACAAATCTCTCAATGCTGTCAATGTCTGAGGTGCTCCGGCCATCCATCCTCCATTGCTCCTTCATTCACTATCTGTCTGGCCCTATCCCACCTGTATGACACCCGATCACTCTTCATCCCTCTATCCATCCATTACCCCTGTCACTTCATCCATCCATTTCTCTGCCCCAAGGCCTGAGCTCCCCTCACCTGTCACAGACGATACCATCTGAGTGGATTACCTGCGGTATCATGAAGGATATACAGTACGGTCAAATATCTCCTCTCAAAGGTTGCATTATGCTTATGCTGCATTCAGCGGAGATGAGTTGGTGGCTCCACATGATGACAGGGTACCACTTTTTGTAATTAGGCACAGTCCATAAAGTCTTTACAGCTTGTAACTAATGGCTTTATTAATGTTACCAAATCGCTTGAAAATACTTGAGAATTTGATGACATATTAGAAAATGAATACATCATTAATAAACGATATGAGTTTCTCACTTTTAACGATTCAGAATGAAAGTAAGTAATCAATAAAGGCTTCCTCAAGTATAGTCATCCATCAAGTCTGAGTTTATAAATATTAGCACATTGTCAGTAAAGAGAAGCTGGTCTAAATGTTTTTTCCGGCAGATAAGTGGTCAAACCTTTAAAGATGTCCTCATGATGAATCTGTTAAAAGATAAAGTAGATTTTCACCAACCCAATGATTTCTCACAACCTGGCAACCCAAAAGTTGTCCTTATTAATGTCTTATTACTGATCTTTCCGATTAATAAATTAATTATTAACTGTAATTACAGCATTAATTACGATTTCTAAAGCACGCCTCATTAGATGTTGTGATACAATTGATTTACTGAAATGTAAAGCAGCTGTATCAGTATTTTTATATCATATGACCATGTGTTTGTGGAAATTGTTACTTGATGTGACAAACACCAAACTATTCAATTTGGATTTTACAGCCTCCAACTTCACTGCTTTGTTTCTGTCTCATCAGCCCTGTTTCAGGCAGCAGTGAAAAAGCTCTTTACACAACCTGTCCAGCATCAAACAGTGGACAGACAAAGTTAGCTACTCGCTGGTGGACATAGTGGAGGAGGTGGAGACCAAAACAAAACTAATAGGAGAACGCTGGACTTATATGGACACAAACATGACTCCAAATGACTGCTGATGCTAATGCTGCTCTGCATTCCCTAGATGCGCAACTGTTTGCTAATCATAAAAACCTCACAAGGTGACAATGTTTTTGTTTTTTGTTGTGCTGCCCCCAAGTGTCCAAACTCATTTAATAAATGGATTTTTGTCCAGTTGCTTTGAGGCAAGCATGTTAAAAATACAAAGATTCCATTGGGAGCACTTTGAATTTTTGACATGGCAACCTAATAGTTGTTCTTATCAATGTTGTACTGATGATCTATAAAATATTAAGTTAATTAACCATTAATAAGGCATTAGTTGCAACTCATACCTAATTTTTAAAGTATGCCTCATTACGAAGATATGCTGATAATTGCTTTAAGTAAATAAAAAAATATATATATATTGAAGTGAGTATAGTGTATTGAAAAAATCAGCTTATGGTCATAGTGTTGGTCAATTTTCTTGGGACATTCAAGAAAAATTACTACCATATTTATATTCATAGAGATGCTCGAGTCGAGTCTGGGGTGGCGCTGACACCAAAATAGTTGAGGTTTAAATTTCAAGCCCATGAACTCAAAACTTCCACTCCCAGCTCTCCTCAGTGCCATCCTTCCTCTTCCTCCTCCTCCTCTTCCTCCTCCTCCTGCTGGGCAGTGCAGACCAGCAGGCATCAATCTCCAGCTGGCTCTTCCTCCTCTTTAGTGATGGCGGGCTGACACAGATGCAGAGCTTGTCACAGGCTTTCACAGCATTGACCTGCCACACCTTGCTCTCCTCTCTCCCATGAAAGGAGGAGTGAATGATGGGGAGGTGCGGCGGCGGCATGAGAGGAAGAGCGAAGAGGAGGGAGGGTGTGACAGACTCATACAGCATGCATAACAACTGAGTACGCCTCTCCACATGCATCGCTCCATCTATCTCCCCCTGACTGTCTCATCTAAGGCCAGTGGAGACACACAAACACAAACACACACCTTTACAAAGATACAGAAGGTTGGCTGCAAGCTGCTACACAAGCTGACTATCAAAGCCAGGAATAAAATTACAACCTGGTGCCTCAAATTCCAGCTCATATGAAGAGGGTCACACTGACAGGCCCGGCTCCGGTTAACAAAGCCTCCTCCTATCTCAGGGACATTCCTAAAAAAGCACATTGTGCTGACATGCGTGCCCACTCAGCGAGCACCATATGCCTGCAATGTTCGCACGTTTTTCTTTTTCAGCCAGACACACATGCACACACCTTGACCTTTACAGGGAAATTCTCAAACTTAGAAATATTGGCTGGGAGGCTTATTTGAGGGTCATCGTTATCGCATTATAAAGGATACGCTATCAAACCCTGTTCTCCTTTTTCTGGCCTCACATTGATTCTGTAGTCTTGTATCCATGTAGCTGATATCATTTTACACCAATCTGTTCCAAATTAATGATTCCCAGCAAATCAATTTATCATTTTATGTTTTATTGTGATATATATAAATATCCATAAATATGCCCATTAATACACAGTATGTGTGATAGTGATTTCCGTCATATGACCCAGCACTGTAATGGGATATTTTAGGGAGCACTGAGGAGTACAACTTTATTGTCCATCAAGATGGATTGTCTTTGGCAGTTCACACACACACACAGCACATACAAGACACTGACAGTGTGGACAAAATACAGCACACAAATTTAAGCGAATCTCTGACAACTGAGATAATCATCTTCACTATAAGCCCCATTAATAACTTTTTGTATAATATACAGTATTGTCCAGCTGTACTTTTTATTATTGGTGGTCCGGTCTGTCTGATGGCAGATTATAAAATGTCCCCTAAAATATACATTTTTAAAAATGATCTTTGCATTGAACACCTCCATCTTCATGTGTTCAAAATGTGACGCCGCTCAGCACATATGAATGATGTAACTGAATCAACAGTCTACTAGTACTGTATGTGCTCCATCATGAAGCTACAGTATGCTCCCTGCATCAAGAATAACCTTCCCTCAGTTTGATGGGCGTCGGGACAACGCCGGAATATCCCCAAAGAAGGGTGGTCAGGGCTGACTGTTTGATGAGGAGCGATTTGCAGGGCTCAGGAATGAGCTTCCTTAAAGCCCACTAGGCCTCGACTTCAGTCAACACAGAGAAATCCCTGTTAAAATACTGTCCAAGAGAAAGGTCCAACTCTCTCAGAAGTGATTACAACCTGTGTGTTCTCTAAGGAAGCCCACGGCGGACAAGTCAAACAGGCCTGTGGCTATGAGTGAGAGAGGAGTCTACATGCGATACAGCTGGATATGACAGACAGGGGGAACAGCACGTGTGCTGGGCATCGCACTTTGATCATGACAAGATTAATGTTGAAACTGAAACGTGTTATTCATACACACTGATCTGGCAGCAAGTTGAAAGAGGCCACACATTAATGAGTCAGTAACTGACCAAACTGCATAATGAGCAATAATGAAGATATCAAGGATTAAAATGACACCGTCATGCCAGAGAAATTCAATCTGTATTTTACAGGTTGGCCAACACATTGTTTCAGTCATTGGGAATGTTCTGTGATCAACAGGTGAATAAAAAGCTTGTTCCTTAAAGCTGGGCAGACACTGTGTGTTTTTATTCTTCCTCCACGTTGTGTTAACTCACGCTACACATTTTAATCTGCATGGCCTGAACCTATGACTTTTATACTCACACTGTACACATCAACGGACTGGACACGACACGGAGCTCACACTAAACGTCAGCATGGATCGAAGGTCAAAACGACATCCTCATCATCAACAATGTTGACAAAAGAGAGAAAGCTAGTGTTACACTATGAACGGAAAGTAAGGCTGAACGATATTCAAAAAATATCATTGGGATTTTCACATTGCGACTCCTGGCATTTAGATATTGCACTTGGCCATATTGCGATTTCGATAATATTTAGTAACTTCTTTTAAATCACTTCTTAAAACTCATTTTTATAGACTTGCTTTTATGTGATGTTGTCTTTTTATCGTCTTTTTAAATTGTAATTTCATCTTTTATCATCTCCATATCACCCTTTTATTGCTTTTACTGTGTTTGTGTGCATGTGTGTATTTTTATATGACATCTGCTCCCTCTAATTGTCCTTATCTATATTGAATAGATATAACTCTACCTTATTTTTGTCCTGCTTTTGACTATCATTACTTTTGATTTGTTTGTCAAAGCACTTTGTAAAACCTGTTTTTAAAGGTGCTATATAAATAAATTTATCATTATTACTTCAATTAACTGTTCAGCCCTGACGGAAAGTAAGATGGCTGAATGATACAGACAAAATGGTCTGTCTGTTCTGCAGCAAACACTTTTCTATTATAGCAAAAACCGTATAGTTTAAGCCACAACATGTAAAATACTACTCAAAGACAACAACATTAAAACAAGCCCACTACAGTTTGTAATGGCTCTTTAAATAGCAGCCATGTAGGAAATTGGACTGTGGAACTGCTTCAAGTACAAAATAGCCAACCAAAATTTCTGACCTGACAGATATCACCCGAGAGACAGATCATTGATCATTCAGGTCATCAATCAGGTGTCATTACCGCCCTCAAACCACATGTCAAACAGCAGCTGATGAGGCAGAAATTCACCCAAATTCTAAAATTAGTCAGAGGCAACAATTCAGGGTTAAACTCAGGCTTAATCCACAGTGTCTGCCCATTTTAAGACATATGCTACAAACAGAGTACATTAAAACGTGTTCAGATTTGTCTTCTTTCATTCAAACCGAGAATTGTTTATGTTCTAGAAAAATAACACTTTGTACAAACACAATAGTCTTTCACTTTCTGGTTGGTTGATCCTCTTCACTTGTCTTCATGCAAGCACATTTTGGGCTTTAACACTCAAGACACTGTACAAGACAATATGTCACAAGATTGTATTTACAGGGACTCAGCATTGACATTTCCGTTTCAAGCCAGAAGATCATTTCTTTATGTGACTGACTTGCAGACTAATGTTCTTGCTTTTCCAATAGCGTAGAAGATGAAGGATATACGGAATACGTGAGGCTTTGAGCTTGCAATCCATAAATATCCTGGATCAGATCTTATAGATTTCTCCCCATCCCCACCTACAGAGATGTGTAGTACCTCCTCTGTGGCACCAGTCTCTGTTCTGCCCAGCTGAGTAGCTCCCCTAGCCATATCTAGCCAAGTCCTGGGTATCAGTCTTGGGCGTCTCTGGATGCTGTAGGAGTGAGAGGAGGACTGGGAGGGAGGAGCAGTGAGTTTGCTGGTACAGGAAGACACAGCAGGGTCAGGACTGAAGAGTTTCTCCCTGGACCACTAAGACTGTTTGAGGCGTTTCCTCGGGGGACCCAGGAAGGGACACTGGGCCGAGGCCAGGGAGTGATAGGCTTCTGCTACCAGGTGTGGGTGAGAGATCACCATGGACTTCCAGCCTGATGTCTCCATCACGTCAGCTGCATGACTGCAGGGAAAGAGAGGAGACACAGAGGTAAAAAAAAAGTGAGAAAATATTCAAAGGAAACAAACTAAGTGGACAAGCAAATAAAAAAAGCACACAAATAAAACAGTTTCTCAAGAGTTTGGGATTATATGACTCAATCTGTGTGGAGTGCAGCTCTGAGACAGTAAGGATTTGTCATACCAGCTGGCAGAGCTGTTATTTACTTTATATTTTTAAATGTTTAACCCCAAAGGTCATTTCTGAGAGAAAAAACGTCATGCGGCTAAAAAGAAGACATTCAAAGATCATAAATACAGTATGTGGGCAAGTGGTGACAAAGTCTGTTGAGTCATGGTTCTATAGTTCTATCATATCATATCATATCATATCATATCATATCATATCATATCATATCTTATCATATCATATCATATCATATCTTATCTTATCTTATCTTATCTTATCATACCTACTTGAAACCCTACATCACATTGCATAGAGTTATGAGCTGTGAACACGGAGCTGTATGAGCTGTAAATTATGTTTCCTTCACACATTGCTCTTTTTTTTTTGTAAAACTCTAGACAGAGTGTGAGAAAGGTGAGAAAAAAAAAATCTACATAATTTTGTTTTTTATCTCTCCTATATTGTTAATTATTTCCCAACCCATTAGATTTTGTTTGTGACCCCTTAGGACTTCCTGACTTCCCAACATCTACTGAGATTTACTATGAATTACTATTTTGACTTGTTAACCTAACTAATTCTTTTAATACTTTTTTAATACTTTTGTGCTTTTGTAGAGTAGACCTGTCGTGTGTTTCTGATAACTTGAAATTTCGAATGCAAGATTTTTACTTGAAATGTAATGTTTTTACACTGGGCTATTTCTACTTCTACTTCTTTTTATTTATTTTTTTACAATGAATCTCTCTCTGTCTGAAAACAGGAAGTCCTGGTGTCAGTTGATAAACAGTGAGTGAGGTGATATAAGAACAGAAAGCACAAAGCTGGTTATTGTGGAGAAACTACACACAACTACTAATTACTGGATCCTAATTTATCTTTTTTTTTTTTAATCATTTTTGTTTGCCATTATAAATTATAAAATGGGAAATCCTCACACTCTTAAAAATGAATGGAAATTTTAAGCTATATAATTATTTGGATTCCCTGTGGCTGTGCGACTCAAGAGCTTCAGCGATAATGAACTAGTGGAAAACAGAAAGCCCCAAAAAGTTGGACAAATCTTGTAGTTAATTGCTGATGAGTTTTATTCGTGGTGATCATCAGATGTGTGTTTCCACCAACCGACCCTGTGGCAGCACCCTGAGACCCTCAGGGTGCTGGGCTGCACTATCACGCACACCACTGTGTGGCCTTTAATGACATTTTTCATGTTTCACTGTGTGTAAATAAACAACAGCATCTGTGTGTGTGTGTGTGTGTGTGTGTGTGTGTGTGTGTGTGTGTGTGTTTGTGTGTGTTTGTGTGTGTGTTCGTATGTGTTTATGTCTTGGCATGCCTACTCTTACACACAGCAGCTCCAGACCTCCAGCCGACCTCTGACCTTAGTCTCTGTGGAGGAAGTGAACCCCTGCTTACAGTAATGGTCAGTGTGCTGAGGCTGAGGCAAGAGGCCAGCGAAAGGGCATGAGGGAAGCAGTCACAGCAGGAAAGGGAGGAGGAGGAGGAGGAGGAGGGGTGGACCAAGGCAGCAGAGACGAAGACAGCAGCAGTGACAAATAAATAAATAAATGAAAAAACAAGGGAGGTGAGGGAGAGTAATGAAAGAGCAGAGAGAGGGACAGGAGGGGACCGAGGGAGGGTGAGGAGCAGTGATGTGAAGGTAAATTAAAAAGAGGCCAAACTATGACCTCCAGTCAGCAGTAATAATGAGGCAGACCACCACTATTATCAAAAAAGCCTACTTTCAGAAAGGCACTGTTTTTTTCCTGCCTTAAAAAACCTTTGCTTCAATTACTCAAGTTGCGTTTGCACGACTTACTGTGATTTATTCTATGAATTTACTCAAGCCTAAAGATTCATGTTAGGCTAAAAAAAGTGAGTAAACTCTTCTTTTTTTTTAATAAACAAAGTGGATAAAGAGAGTTTGGGTGGCTTGCTCTCTGCTACATCCCTGGAGAGGATGAATAAATGAGAAAGAGGTGGGATAAAGAGGACTCCCATTGTCTCGACTAAATGACTGTAAGCTGCTTGTAAAGACTGGTCTGGAAAGAGGTTGAGGTGCTACTGGGGGGAGGATTATTGGTTCCTCCGTGTCGTCTGTTTTCTATATTCGTCCTCTAAATTGATTTTTGTTTTGTTGCTCTTGTTGCTGTCGATTGTGTCCGCGGGAGGAGGGTTGATAACGCTTTGCTGGCCAGGAGTCCCCCGTGGCCAATTTTCCCACCACCACAACAACGCTGTCGCAAATTAAATTGTCATAACGCCCATAACCACAATTAATGACAGGGATTAGGGGCAGAAATCTGCATTACTGAACACCTTTAGGCTCACACGAGCTCTTAAGCACAGAACAGCAGAGGGAGGAAGGGGAGAAAAGGGAAGGAGAGGGAGGAATAGGAGTGAGGAGAGGAGGGAGGGAGATGGAGCCCCTTCGGGAACAAGGCCAGGAGATGGAGTAAAGCTGCAGAGGGAGGACAGAGGATTGAACAAAGGGATGTAAAATGTGTCTGGCTGTGAGACAGAGAATTCAGACAACAGAGGGAAGTTGATGAGCAATTTATGTAGTGACTGTGAAAAAGCGTTTTGTTTTCAAACACTAGATCAATCACCTCTCCGTGGACATAAATAGCAGTCATTGACGCTAATAGGCCCCATCTTACCTAAACAGGCTGCCTGCAACATGATTAACATCAGCAGTTGAAGTTTTTTACTAAATGGCCCGATATGATACGGCAGCAAAATGGTCTGATCTGGGGATTAAATTAAATTTCCTCTGGAGACAAAAATTGCTCCCACTGAAATGAATGACTTCCTTTGACAAAAAGCTAAGTGTATGAGTGTGTGAAACAGAGGGGAAAAAAATGTTTGCATAAGTGTGGAAGTAGCTCTGCAGATGGATTGATTGAACACACTAGTTGATGAAGTCCACAGCCTGCGTCTTGAGCTGGTCGGCGCTGTGCAGGTCGGCGAGGATGAGGATCTCTGCGGCGTTCTCCACAGACAGACTCGTGCACAGAGCGTCCTCACACATCACCTTCAGCCTCTCCAGAGCGTACTGCCAGTGACAGAGAGCGAGAGAGCGAGAGGAGAAACAACAGGTAAACTAAATTACTTAAACAATGCTGCCACTAGCAACTGTTGTCGCACTGTGTAATGATACGGAAACACAGCATTACTCCACTGCAGCGGCAACAAAGCCTAAATTGAATAAGAAAATATATGGCCAGGAGAAAGAAAAGTGACAGTTATGCAAACAGAGGGGGAGTGATGATGGAGAAGAGGATCACTTGAGAGGTAAAAAATTATTTCCAGTGTGTTTGATTACAAAATTGCAAGGAACAATAATATCATCTCAATTTCATAAACGCATCGAGGAGTTGTAAGAGATCAGCAGAGACTATGGGGGGATTTGCGTCATCACAATTTTTCGATTTAGCACTAATGATGTAAAGGGGCTGATATGAATGAACTTACACTAAGTAGGACTCATGCTGGGCTGTTTAAGAGACGTCTTGTTTTCTGAACTATTGGTTAGAGAAAACATGCTAATTTGGAATTGCAATCAAGCACTTTTCATTCAAGAAGGAAGGATGCAAGTAAGGGGAAGAAACACCAACATACAGTACATAATAATAATAATAATAATAACAGCCTCAGGTCTTCAGGCAGGGAGTCCCAAAGACAAGCTGACAACATTAAAGACACATTTTACGAATGTCACATAAAGTTTAGTTTACTCATTATGAGGAGTGTTACTCAGCAGGTGAAAACAATCGTCTGATGTCTTCTGCAGCTCGAAAGGCAGCTTTCTGAAGTCTGAAAAAATAACGCTGGTGCAACAACATCCCTTTATCACTGGCTAAATCAGTGACTGAAGTGGAAAAGCCTGCTGTTATAGGATGTTATAGGAGATAGTTGTTGTCAAATCTTTTAAACTCTTGACAAGATTACTGCTGTAAACATGCATTAAAAATTAATAAGCTTACTTAATAAGTTAATGAATGGCTGATTCAGTCATAACACACCGGACTAGACCTGCTGTGAGCAATTAAAAAGCACAAATCAAGCTCTACAATGAGCAGCATGACACTATTAACAAAGCACTGGCAAGAAGTTTGAAGAATGTTGGGGAAATAATGAGAGAAAACCCAGAAGAAAGAGAAGAGCAGAGGAGTAATGTGTGTTTAGACGAAGAGACAGGAATCATTGAGTCAGTATAAGGTAAACAGTGTACACCTCCCACAGTAGATGGGTTTAGATTTTCTTTCTAAAGTATGTTCGGATGCGACTGTGCAAGTGTATGTGCTCAGGAGTCGAGCTTCTCGGGTGTATTTTTGGTTTTATTATTATGCATACTGGCTTGTGTGTCAATGTACACAGTAACAGGTGCACACACATCCCCACACACACACCTTGTCAGCTGCAGCCAGCAGGTCATCAGCCATCTTGTCCAGGTTGGGGGCCTTGCCCGTGTAGATGAAGCACATCATTTCTTTGAAGACATCTGGCTCCACGTCATTTATCTCCACACGGTTCTGAACAGGAGGAGAGGACAGGAGAGAATACACAGAGGGTTTAACGAAATAAAAGGCAAAAGAAGAAAAAGACAGATGCTTTGACAATCCATCAAAACCACGCGCAGCAGCAGAGTGTTTTTTTTTTTTTCATTTGAATATCCCAAATTCTACCTGAATTAAACTCACTCACCTTGTTTAGCACACACACAGGGACAGTCAGCCATGCACTGATGCAAAATGTTCCAAGTGCCAAACAAGAAAAAAAAAAAATACTTGAAGGATCCTCTGAACAGTCTGAACACGTTTCAGCAAAACTACATTCTAGTACATTTATTTAATTCTTTTCAGCTGATTCCTGAAAATTAATCCTGAGCATTCATTCCTTGACGGTGCCTGCAGCCAGCAAAGTAGGCTTTATCGCACGCTGGCACAGTGAGGGTAACCTGAACCTTTCCCTCCACACTGAGAGGCAGAACAAAGCAGTAAACCAATTATAACAGCGCTTTATTGTCACCATGGTGACCAGCGGCGTTTTAGCAGGGTCAGGTTGGGTATACCAACAGCTTAGTGCATTTGTGTCAACTCTGACCGCTCAACAGCAGCATAAACACGATGAGAAATAATGGCGGGAACGCGTGAAAGCAGCTGGGCTGAGCTTTCAGCACGGAGTCTGCTACAGTGCCCTTTTACAGGAATTCAGGTAACACACGTAAACATATGAAGGCATGTGAGCACACATAACATCAATCTCTACTATTATTGTAATGCACACAGAATCTGCATGTGCATATTAAAAAGATCTTCATCACAGTCTGTGATTTCTTACTTTTACAGCCTGTTTTCACATACAAATGATGAAAACTTGATGCTAATTTTTGACAGCAAAGTGTGTTGAGAGTTTTAATGAAATAAAGGGAAAAGAGCACCACATAACCACATCGGAGGTCACATGAGAAGAATTAACAGGTCTTCCATCACTACTGTGAAGACGAGCTTTCCACAGAATCTCATAAATCGACAACAGTTGTGTAGTTACAGTATCTGAAGCTCCACTGTATTCACAGAGCAGTCCTCTATTAGAGTGTTTCTTTATGAGCTCATCTGTCTCTCCTCTATAGAGTGCTGCAGAGGAGTGTTAACCCATCTATCTGTTTTCTCTGAATCGTATAGGGACGTGGCCCACCCCTCTCTCCCTCTTTCTGATGAAGACACCCATTTAAACAGCAATTAAGATGCATTTCCTGGCTCTGTGCTTTATAATTTCCCCATTCGAGCTGTGCAGGCATCAATATTCTGCTGACATGACGGCTAAATCACCAAGGTTCAATCTCACCACCTCCTATCACATGAACACAACCAACTGTGGCAATGAGGACTCTCTGCATCACACACACACACACACACGCACGCGCGCGTACGCGCACACACACACACAGACACACACACACAGACACACACACACACACACACACACACACACACACACACACACACACACACACACACACACACACACACACACACACGCACAGACATCACAGAGGACACAGAAGAGAAAAGCCATGATGCACAAACCAAACGCAGTGGTGACATACACACAGATACACTCAGCCACAAAGATAAACTTCTATCTCATGCATCCAGAATATCAACTGCACTCAGGGCAACTAAAAATGAACATGAAGCAGTGGTAAATGCTGGTTTCAAAGAGATCGATTTAAGATACCATATAAGCGGTTTCATGCTACACTACTTGACGCTAAGGTTAAGAAATGTAACAGCAAATCCGTAGATTTATATTCTTGATTGTTTTGCTACTTTTATAATACTTTTACAGAGTAAAGCCAAAATGATCAGCCAGTATTAGCTTATCAAAGATACATTAGTACTAGCCTGTACATTATGTTGGTCAATAAGTAAAGCCTTGGTCCCATCAGGAAGTGACATATCATGTCTTTTGTTCCAGATGTTTGGTGATGTCGTGTCTATTTGCAGGTGTAGTTGTTAAACTACTGTAGCTGCTGAGCTAACAGCTAGTCAGTCACAAAAGCTCTCCAAGCTCTCTACTTTCTATTTCATGTGCTAGGCTGTTTACTCTCTTGTGGCATTTAATCACAGGATATTACATCGTTTCATTCAATAAAGTTATTGAAGGGGCAAACAGCGAGCTAATGAACGTGCTAACTGTCAGTTAGCACACAATGCATTCGAAATATGTATTTGTGCCATCAACTCTTGAATCATAACTGTCTGCAAACCATTCCCCTTTTTATGGAGCAGTTTATACTCAGAGAGAGGAGCGTTAAAGAAAAGTGGATGATACAACACAGCTCATATCCGCTACATCCAAAGGTAACTAAAGATGAACTTGTTTGACATTGAACCCACAAGCAAATCCTCCGATTATTGTGATTCCATTTGATTGAACTGATTTTGGCCCAAAATTTCAGTTGTACAGAAATGTGAATATGTTAGACAATTTATGTTATGTGCTTTTGATATATAATTAGATTTCATCAGCCTCAAATTTCCAGTATTGGGCAGCTTCAAACTTTGGCACCCTCTAGGGACAGCTCCCCCAAAAGAGGCGGAAAGCCTTGCTCCTCCAACCACAATTTCATCCTGGAAACAGTAAGAACACTGAGCCGAAAGCAACACAGACTGGACTAATGTTCAGTGGTATTGTTTCATTTTGTCTACAAACAACACCTTATGGCTTCGGAATAATTTCAAAGCCCAAATAATCAGAGAAATTCTGCACATAGTGGTTTTAAGGAAACCAGATAATAGAGTTGCGGTCAACAAGACATGAAGGAACATGAGCAGACACGCTTTTTGAGAGGTGAGCGCTTCCTGACGCAACAGAGAGAAAGATTAGAATTTAGACATTCAACTCGCCACTGAGGGAACAGGAACAACAGAGTCAAGTGCTCGACTCACCTTCTTGCTCTCCTCCATCTCGTGTTCAAACATGGCACTGAACACCGGCGAGCGAGCTGAGACAGAGAGAGGAACAAAAGACAGAGAGGGGGGGGGTTTGTTATTGTGTGTAATGTTGATACATGGTGAGGTCTCTGATATCCGTTAACAGCCTGCCACAGGGCCGGAGCATATGATTGACAGCTGTGACAGCAGTAGAAGCATCATGTGGAGAAAGCCGACTGCAGCTCCTTCCTGCTGACAGACTCGTGACGACCTCTCAGGTGTGTTTAGCCGGCATTTAATGCTGATAGACTGACATGACTGGAGCTTATTTGGTACATTATTCTTTAATTAAAGTCTGTCTGTCTTCCTGTTTTGACAACATGGTCACCTGTTGCCACTCAAGCATAGACTATTTTAACATGGTAGCATAGAGGGATGATGAGGCTTTTTTCATCAATGAGCACACACAGTTTTTAAAATGAGAACATATGTTTTAAGTGATTTTCACTTAGCTGTTATGTCTTTACAAATCAAAAACTGTTCCGCACTGTATACAAATCCTCTTGAGGCAAGGACAGCTCAGACTATGCTCCAAGGTCCCTCCGAGTAAAAGAAAACGGTAAACAGTGTTTGCAACGCAAATGGTATTTTTATAATCAAATTTTCACCCCGATTTCATACTATTGATTTTATAAAGGAGAAGCAAACACAGATAAATTCAGTTTAGTCAGAAACAGTGGCTGCAAAGTTCTGCAGCCATTGAAATAACAGGGACATAGGGATAATTCTAGTGTTTGTGTTTTGAACTCACTCCACTGCTTTGAAGGCTAAACACAGGCTGTTTTTTTTCTTATTATCACCAGCATGACCCCGGTTGGAGAGGTCATGTTTAATCTCCTGCACAGACCGACGGTGCTCGGTGTCTGATCCAACCACAGCACTTCAAATTACATAAATCAGTCCAATTTCTGTTGCTTGAAATCACTGTTGGATGATAATTCTGCATGCTTAAAATAATCGACACATCTTGTCTCTGTAGTTCTGCTAAGGGCAACAACACAGTGTATTTCTTATCATCCCTGCCGTTACAGTGGTTAGTTTCGGCATTGGCTGAGGCTGAACCTCACAGACGGAGCTGAGGCTGAACTCGATCACCGGTCGGTTATTTACCAGCAGAGGAAGAAAGTGTCTCCACAAAGGTTAGAGCTTGGCCTTCTACTGAGAATCACATATCAACCAGTGTCATTTTCTTTTGATATGTTTCACTTTGTCTGATGATGTGCTCACTGCGTAACACTTTACATTACTGTTCACTAATAAATGCTTAATTAACTAGTGATTAAAATTTAACAAATGTTTAACACATTATTAAGTATGTGTCAAAGTCAGTGATATGCTAATTAATTTAAGTGCTTAATAATGAGTTATTAACTGCAGAGCTAGCTACCCGTTTAATTACTCATTTGGAAACACGGTCTCATCCATCACCCCTCCACGAGCCACAAATAAGTATTAAACTGATAATCAAAGCAAAATGTGGGCATGACTCATTAAGTGAATGAGTAAGTTAACAATGGTGGTTGAAATGTCAGCAGCTGCTGCTGTGGTAGTAACTAAAATAAACAACTAAATAAACAACACAGTATCTGACATCAGGTCCTATCTCATTCAGCTTTCATAAGTGTGTTTACGATGTGCTGCAGCTCAGGGTCAGAGTCATGTACAAGCTTAGGACAGATACAAAATGGCAAAAGTTGAACCTTTGAGTATCAACAAAGCTTTACTTATAAAGAGCCAAAGAGAAGCAAACACACTGGACATGAGCAGCTAACATTCAATGAATGTTTTCATGCAAATCAAATGAGTTGTCCTGATATTTTTAGGGCTAAAAAAAAGGTCCTAATTCCTTTTATTTATGATTATGTAACAAAGTGTATATGAATGTGAAAGTCAGTGTCAGAGGTATAGGCCAGCAGTGAGAAGTTTAAAGTTGTAGAAGATCAAAAATTGAATTGATGTTTAAGATGGTTGAGGTTGTCTAACTATTCAACTGTCAGGCTTGTTTAGAGGATCAGTGAAATAGACATAAAAAAATAACTTTCACACACCTCCATCCTCTCAAGAGGTAAATTGTTTTGTTTACATGGGAGGTGAGGGAAGCTGGCCAGACAACTTAGGTTTTTGTTCAGTTGATAAAACAAGATTTCTAAAAAATAAAAAATCTACTTAACAGAGAAGTAAAAAGAGGGAGTTTGGTTGTCTTTGAAGATCCAGTCCTCCAGATTACAGGGCTTCTAGAAGTCAGAGACAACCAGACTTGTCTAGTTCTTGGTTAATTTCCATAAGCTTCAGTTGTATCGCAAACTATTCATATATTGGTATCAATCCTTTCTTTCGCATGTCAGGCAAAGTCAGCAAAGTTAGTTTGTATTGTTTTTCAATAATGCTTTAATCATGAAGCTAGCTTAGAGATACAGCACTGAAACCAAACTTAGCCCAGGTAGGACTATGAAGACAAACCTACAATAAGTCTGTCTGGTGCAGCTCAGCACTGGTGAGCTCATACTGCAGCAACAAAGGGAAGGGGTGGACGAGAGAGAGACAGAGAGCGAGAGAAGGAGAGGGTGAAGGAAAGTGAAAGGAGGGAGAGGAGAGAGAGGGAGAGAGAGAGAGAGCAGTAGACAGCGATGGGCAGTAAATGGAGCTGAGGAGAGAAAAAGACAAAAGAAATAAAGACTGACAGGAAGAGACGGATATGTGGAGAAAACTCAAGACAGGAGGTGGGATGAGTGACTGGAGGAGGAAAACAGAGGGGAAGAAAGAATGAAAAGGAGAAGATGAAAGAGAAAGGGGAAAGAGGGATATTGAGAAAAGGTAGGAGTGATAGAGAAGAGGGAATAAAGAGAAGGTAAGAGACAGAACGAGAGAAAGACTGGGTGGTACAAAGATCACATGGCCAGTGTGCAGCCAATTTGAGTTGCTCTCCCTCCTTCGTTTGATCCCTCTCTGTCCGTCTCCACGGCGATTAACGGCCGGGAGAGTTGTCACGGGAACAGCCGAGAGGGGGAATAACGAGGAGGAGGGACGTCATCTGGACCAAGTAGAGCAGAGAGAGAGAAAGAGAGAGAAAGAAAGAAGGAGGGAAGGAGAAAGAGAGAGAGAGAGAGAGAGAGAGAGAGGGGAAGACCCCAAACCACAGCAGCACATAATTAAAATGGCTCCTCACACACACATTTCAACAAATCCAATAATGAACAGCCTCTCCTTGCTTCCACAGAGACACACAGTTCACCAGTTCCCTCAAACTTTTCACTATCTGACGCCGGCTGTCATCAAAGTGTCAATATCTGCAACAAGTTGCTGAAAATGCATCATGTTTGTTTGTTTGTGCGAGCGTCTCCATAACCATGTTCGATCGATATGGATTCCTGAAGGCCAAAGAAGACGCACAGGTGCTGTAAGGTGTCAATAGTTGATTCCTGTATGGGTATCGCATATATTCAAATTTAACCATCCCTGTGGCAAGCAGAAATTATTCATTAAAATTAAAAATTTGATGAAGTATTTCCCCCGGAATTTAATTCTTGTCACAGTGGAAAAGCATTTGAAATAGCATTTAGACGGAAACTAAAACTCTGAAATGAAACCCAGGATGATAATGACAAAACTCCACCATGAATAACAACATAAAACCCACCACTTATATTAGTTTGGAAGTGATCTAGTGCGAAAAATATTAGTACCTTAAAATTGTGACATACATGTTTACATTTATTTTAATACTTATATAAATTATACATACAGTGTCTCAGACTTTTGGACCCCACTGTATGTATATTTAGAATTTTTCCGTCTCTACACATATTGTTTGTGTGTATGTAACAAATAAAACTTTTGGGTCAGTCAATAAATCAATTGGAAAAATGGCAAAAAATCATCATCACCAATTACCACTGTCACTAACCCCAATCATCAATATTCCTTTTAGTGAATTATCTGAAAGATATGTGAGGATTTACTTCTGTTTTATATCTTTGTAAACTGGAAACTGAATGGGCAGTTTTCACTATATTCTGACATTTTACAAAACAAGAAATATCAACAGTATATAACTGTACAGTGCTACAGCTCTGTGGTAAACATCTCTATTACTGTGTGTACAGCTCCATTAATGATTCTGTGTGCAGGGGAATAACTGTCAGCATAACATGACAGTTACAACCACCATCTTGGAAATGTTCATATGTTTTAACTCCTTTGAATTTACCAAGATGTGACAACAGAAGTTTGCTGTGCCCGTTCCTTGCTCCCGAAAAGTGTAACAACTTATTAACACATTTGAGTTCATGTTTTACTGCAAACGCGACGTTAAAACAGAGAGAATATTGCTGTGTCCCACCATGACCTTGTCAAGATCACACAGTGACTTGAACGATGAAAAAGTATCCAATTTTCGTAAACATGAGAAAACAGGTCAGCTCTTAGCACCTGAGTATAAAGATTCTATCTGTGTGTTTTTCGAGGTATGATGAATGAAAGGATACCCTCACCTGCCAAGATGGCTTTGTGTGCCTGGAATTTCTGGCCAGCAACACACAGGGAGCAGTCAGTGAATCTCGAGTTTTCCCACAAATCTCCAAGCTCCTCAGCCAGCCTGCAGTCAGGAACCTTCACCATGTTCATTGTGTTCTGTCCTGAGATGTTCACAGAGTCCTGAACCACACTCACCTGGAAACACACACATATACAGAGCACATAAGTACAATTCATCAGTTCGTACGTGTTATTAGTTGGTCTGCATGTTGTAGTTTTAGTGTTTTTTTTTAAAGATGTGAGTGACATAGGAGAGCTTAGATACACAGAGTTATATTTCTACGGTGAACTGTTCCTTTAACACACTCACTGATTCGCACAGTGGCTAATAAATAGCATGCAATGTTCATAAAAAGATAATAAATCAGTCAATCAAACATGCTGTGAATGATTAATGTAGGTTCTCTGCCTCTGTAATCAATACATCAGCCACTCAATATGGGGGCTATTCAAAGGCAACCTATTCTTCCTTCTTTATCCTCTCAGGCTGGCTACACTCTCAAACAAGCCAGAAAATGGGCATTGAAGTCAAATTGGGTGTGTGAGTGTGAGTGTGTGTGTGTGTGTGTGTGTGTGTGTGTGTGTGTGAGTGTGTGTGTGTAAGTGTGTGTGTGTGAATGAGCGTTGTCTGTGTGTCTTCCCTGCTGACTTCACCACCTGTTCCAGACAATGTCAACCAGACTCATTTATCTCTCAACAGGACTCACTGCAAACACACACACACACAGGAACAGGCTCATGAACACAAACACACAACCACACACACTAATTACTAAGTAATTTCCGACTGGCTGGATTGACTGACTTGCAGTTTTATACCTGCTTGCTGTGCCATCTTATCAAACAATAAATTAGCTAGCTATAGCCTGGTTGAGAACATAGTTGGTTAGTTAGCTGGTTCGTTAATTACAATTTGTAATAAAAGTATCATAAGGAAGCATTACACTGAGGCGCTAGTGAAAAAGAAATTTGTCATTGTCTGACAAAATCATCTTACACATAAGTTAAAGACAACAACTGTGATGTGATTTCGGTTATATTTACTTAAAATTATCACTCCGAGAGAGAGTTAGAAGCTCGTTCACATCTGCTGCTGTGTGGTCAAAGGAATGAGTGGCAGAGAGAGGTGTGCCGGCAGACTCTTTAGCTGGAAACTTTTTAGCTAATGTTTGTCCAAAAAGTTGCTAAATTTGTCACAAGGTGCTTTTTTTTTAAAAAAAAGAAGATGCCAAAAGGGGCTGAAAAGTCAGTTAAGGTGCTAAGCTGGCAACACTGTTGGTGCCAAATCATTTTGAAAGAGCAACAACAAATCGGGAAACTATTAACACTCAACGGGCCAACCAATGGTGTAACTTCATCACTCAAGTTACAGACATTCACATCCAGTCAAAAATATTCTGTGTATTTAACAACTGGATGTATCTGATGAATTGTTTCGTCCAGTAACATAAGAGGCTGCAGCTGTGAACGGTTTGATAACTGAAAAATGAAAACGAATCGGTCAAAATGTCAAATGTTTTATGAAGCCAACTGCAAAATCTTGCTGAATAGTAACTGATGTTTTACCTTCTTTCTGGACAATATAATACTGTAAGGATTACAACAATCTAATGTTTTAATAAAGTACAACTTTTAATTAGTGACAATGTAAAGATGTCAACAAAAAACTTTTTAATAAACTTAAGAGACTTTTATAGATTCTTATTTATAGTGTTTTCCATTCATTTAAAATGATTTTTAATGTTTTGACCAACTCTCCCAATATATTATAAAGAGGACTTTTAAAGACAATTATTTTTAAAGGGGTTTTATTTATTACATTGCAGCACGTTGTACGGCATCACAACTTTATCAGAGATAACACCGAAAATACTTGGTGCCAGTCTTTCTTCCCTGTTTTCATTGCTGACAGCTCCTGGACACATTCAGTATACTATTGTTAAGAGAAGGGGAGAAAATCGCCACAACATCCGAGCAAAGTGACCTTGCTGTTAAAGCTTTAGCCAGGACGGCTGACACCCAAACCACCCCCCCCCCAAAAAAAACCAAAAAAAAAAACAGCCAAGTTCTCTCCTCATCCATCCCATCCATCCTTCTGCCCGCTCATTCGTCCAATGCCACATCCATCCAGCTATTCAACTCACACAAAAAGAGTCCTAGAAAAAGAGGAGAAGCACATACAATAGAGAAGTGCGTGGCAAGCAGGAAATTGAATGTCAAGGAGCCTTGTTTGCTCCTGATGGAGGTTTGAGGGTTAGCCTGAAGGGGACAGAAAGACAGAGAGAAAGGGAAAGGGAAAGATAATAAAACAGAAGAGGAGAGTGAGAAAAAGGAGGAGAGGGGAAGATATAGGAATAATAAAAGGCAGAGAGAATACAGATGCAGAGATAACAAGCGACGGACAGACAGAATAGAAAGAGGCCATCACACACAAAGAGGGACGGAGGTGTGAGCGAGCTATTGGTGGGATCTCCAGTTGGAGATGTTCTCTCATGAGCAGCAGCTCATTTCTGGGACAGAAATTACAGGCACACAGTGAGACGAAAATGTGAGTTTTCTATAGAAAGGAGCATTCAAAGTATTCCTGTGTGTGTGTGCGTATGTGTGAGTGTGTGTGAGTGTGTGTGCGTGCGTGTGTGTGTGTGTGTGTGTGTGTGTGTGTGTGACAGTCTGGTTTCCACAGCTGGCTCTATTAATCACACTCCAGGAGGATGCAGGTCTGACTGACTGACGTACATCCATCTCCACACACTCACAGAGGAATGCTCACACACACATTCACATGAGGAAGACACAGTCCCGCGCACAGACTCTGGCATTCATAAAACACTGATTAGCAATACAGAAAGCCTGGGAGAAAAGGAGCTGCTGTGAATAAGGGAGGAGAGGGAGCAAAAACAACAGTGAGAAAAAAAACAGCGGCGAGAGACAGACAGATGGACAAAGAGACAGAGGGCAGAGGACAATGGTTCAGCAAGCTCAAGTTGGAATGAAAAATGGTTTTAGGAAGAGAGGAGGAGGAAGAGAGGGAGAGGAGGAGCTGGAGGTTGGTGAGTCCAGCCCGGTGTCCTGAGTACACACTGAAAAAAATAAACAAGTGCTGAAAAGCGAATTGGAAAGGAAGCCAGAGAGCCTGGTCAATGTGTCTCGGTATAAATAGCCCAATTAGCATGGCGGAGCAGTCACCGGGCTCTCAGAGGCAGCGTGGTAGAGCCGGTCTAATTACTGGATAACTTGACCAATTATTCCACTGTTTAACCAGGCAGAAACTAAATCGCAGCACCTGGTTATTTAGACACACCGGCTGCCCTGACAGTCTTCACGCCATTAGCTGTCATCTTCAGTCATGGTCAACCTCTTCCTCTTTCTCCTTGGATCATCTTCCTCCAAACACTCCTCCTCATACTGGACACGTGGGCAAAGATGTAGTCAATTAACACAACTTTCAGACATTGCCCAAATTTATCATGTTAATTTACTATATACAGCAAAATTAATAACTTATATTCAATCAAATATAATATAAATTAAATTAAACTTGTATAACATTTTAATAAAACTGTCCCTGAAGCATTTACCTATATTTTTAGTATTTATGGTTGGTTGCTTTCTGATGATCACCAAGCAGAAATTTATCCACCTACTTACATTACTTACAGACATTTTTCTTTTATGACAGCTATTGTTCCCTGACCTTAACCAAGTGTTTATTATTGTAACAACAATAATGAAAGTCCCCTAACCTTGATGAGGTTGTTATATTAACCCAAACTATGATCTTTCAGTTGTTTTTGCGCCTAAGCCCAAACAAACCTCATCCATAGCATCATCAGGCCAAAACATGGATTTGACTTGAAGGTTTTGGATGCACAGACAAATGATGATGTCCCGCTGATAGGAGCGTCAGATCAGAAAACACTTATGTACGTCAGTGTAGGCGGCATGGACAAATGCCATATTTGAATTTTCATCACAACCATCAATACAAAGGTGTTGAGGGTTGGTTGTTTGTGTTATTGTTAGTAGAGGAGCTGAGTTGTAAAGCTTCACCTGCTGGAGGTGCTAGACGAAAGGTCATGGGCTAGTTAAAATTCAATGGGTATTTTCCATTGGAAGCATAAATGTGTTTGGTGATCTACCTATTGGCTGAACTTTAATCCAAAAATGGCACTTTGACCTAAAAAAGGACACGAAAAAGCTTGTCCTCTTGCTGATACAATACTGACTGGTGCACAGCAAATTTTAGAGTTTGGTAATTCTTGCATAATTTTGGTTTAATGCTAGTACAACAAGAAATGTAGACTCCCGATTTTTTTAATTACCCGAAATATTAAGATCCTCTCGTGGGGACAAATTTCCACAGCAAATTTTGGGAAAATTCAGTCATTACATTTTAAAGGACCAGTGTGTAGGATTTAGTGGGATCTAGTGATGAGGTTGCAGATTGTAACCAGCTGAATACCCCTCACCTCACCTCTCCCTTTCCCAGCGTGTAGGCAACACTACCGTGTCAAGCAAATTAGAAAGATAAAAGGCCCTCTCTAAAGCCAGTGTTTGGTTTGTCCATTCTGGTACAAAATGGCGGGCTGAAAGAAAACTCATTCCCTATGTAGATATGAAGCTAAGCTAGTTTCTAAGATCCTAAATCCTACACACTGGTCCTTTAAGGTCAATATGAATCATCCTCTGGGGAGTTTAAATGCTCTTGACAAATTTCATGGAAATCTGGCCAGCAATGGTGAAGATATCTTGCTCAGTACTGGTCTGAGTGACCAACTATGTGAATCACTGACTGACTGACTGACTTTCATTTAATCCCCAGTGGTGTTAAAGACGATGATGCCTACAGAAACACATTCTGTATACAACCCTAGGTAAAGAATAATAACAGTAATGAAGAATCATTGCCACTGACAATCATCATTTGTTTTGGTAATTAAGTTCCCAAGATAAGTGCTTACTAATGCGCTCGCCTCCCAGTTAGTTCCTCAGACTCAAGATGGATCTGTCGTAAGCCCCCTCTCAACCCTCCAGGCAACGCAGAGTTAATATTGAGTTTCAGTACCCAGATGATTTATTCATAATGCATCAATCTTTTTCTGCCTATTTATGTGTTTGTTTATGGATTTACAGTGTTTTGCCATGCGTGAAATAGTTTGAAAAAGAAAAAAAAAAATCAAATCAAATGAAATTCATTAAGTTATGGAACACTTGTTCTTTTACCTCCCTCTTCTCATTTTTCAGTCAGTCCTGTGGATTCTCAAACACATAAACATGGGCAGAGATCAGGGACAAACAGCAGACACATGGACAGACACATGCAAAGAGTAAACTCACCTCATCAAACTGCACACACACACACACACACACACACACACACACACACACACACACACACACACACACACACTCACACTCACACTCACAAACACACACACACACACACACACACACACACACACACACACACACACACACACACACACACACACGCACCCTCATGCTTTAAAAATAAATCTTTAAGAGTAATTTCCTTCTTGTTGTTAAATTAGAAAAATACATAATTTGCATAAATATCATTTAAATTTGCACATTGCATAGTTTTACTGACCTGATTTGGGACAGGCTCCCTTCTAATCTGAGGCGTATTGCTGCTGACATTATGGGTAACTAGATGGAAATCAGCATGAGTGCATATCTCTACTAGCTTCATAGAATTGTCAAGATTTGTCAGTCCCACATTTAAGTTTCTTCCAGTTCCCCTTACCACACATTTTCATGACTCAACACATGGCGTTCAAAGTTGAGCAACTTTAAAGCGTTCTCACTCAGTAAAAATTCAGAACGGTTGCAATTCTGTCCCAATACAAGCTTCCAAAAACTGGCATTTATCATACAGCTTAGCTATGAGTAACATGGAAATAAGCACCTGTTTGACTGGGAAATAATGGACAGCTTCCGTTGTTGCCTGCTGACTGACAAGCACAGTGTCTCGTGATCTTACTAGAATCTATTAATACACATTATAAGATAAGATAGATAAGACAAGATGATCCTTTATTAGTCCCACACCGGGGACATTTGCTTGTTACAGCAGCAACGCAGACAACACAAAAGAAATGCAAACTGAAAATATCAAATACTTAAAATGTACAAAAGATCAGTATTAGATGAATAATATAGTATAGCAATGTAGTATGTACAAATAGATGTTAAATATTAAATATGTAAATTTGTTATGTAAATATTGTTAAATATGTGCTTTTGTGACAGACAGTCGACCTTTCCACAGGCACACACACACACACACACACACACACACACACACACACACCAATAGCACTCATGTGAATTGTATTAAATGGGATCGAAAACAAGACCTGATTTGCTGAATTGAGATTCTTAAATCCAAGTTCCTGGAACACCTGCTGCAGCCCACAGTCACTATTTGAATTTTTTTTTTTCAGAAATCCACCCTTTGATGCATTTGCACGACGTTGCTCCCAGTGTTTTGGTGAAATTACAACTTATCTTTCATTCAGCAGCACTCCCATCTGCCTGGACAAAGATTCTACACTATGAAAACAAGAGGCAACCACAACAAACTCAATGGCTAACAGTGATCCGAATCTTGAAAACCTACTGTCAAGCTCTGTGGAGGTAACTATTATAATATTCTATATTCTGTATCTCTCACAACCTAACCTGTGTTCTATCTGCACTGTGTTTCAAATCAATTACCATTTTTGTCCATGGAGTCACTGCTATTTTACCAAAAGCTAATAATAGAAAGGGAACAGAAGTTCAGAGTTCGTGCAGTAATGTATAACGGACATCATCAACTGGAATTCATAGGCATTTGATAGATATTTCACCTGAATCGAATGTTAGACTGTAAACATTGGCTGGACATACTGTATATCACATATTATTATACAGCATACCTGAAGACATAGCAAGGTGAATTTATCTTAGCCATGGAATGAGACAAATGTGACCAGTTTTTAATTTAAACCATGGACACAAACACAACATACGCATAAACACTTTTCATCTACAACAGCTAAATAGATCTGTGATCTTTAAACTTGTCGTCTAAAGCTGCGAGCACAGAACTCATCACCAGCTTTTTATAATGCATGACTCCCCTTCACTCTCCAGCCAGCCAGAGTAAACAGGCTTGATGTCACAGACACACTCTGCAGCTTTCCTTCTCCCTCTCCCTTTGTTATTCATCCTCTCCACCCACTTTTAGATGTTATTGCTCACAAAAATCCAACACATTCAGATCAATGACAGGATATTTTAGCTCGGAGACAGAGGCTGATACATGCATCAGAATTAGCAGCTGCAACGGGTCACTGAACTGATTAAAACTGAGATTAATAACAGAATCTGATGTGGTCCTGACACTAAATTAAACAAACACAGCCATAAATCCAAAAGCTATTACACAATAGTCAAAAATAAACACTTCATTCACAGGAAGACAATAGCTGGAACCCCACCTTCTTTAATAACAGGCTATTCATTTCATGCAAGTTTATAATTATGGTTTTCCAGCCTTCTGCTGCTGCTGGCTGCTTAAGGAGTTAATGGAAGCTCTTATTTTTGCTGTCCTGACAACGCAGTGTTTGGCGAGTCTTTTCTTTGGTGCGTAAAAGGTAATTTATTTTATATTTCTGGTTTGTTTGGAAAAAAAAAAAAAAAAAAGCATGAAACCACTAACGACTGGGTGGTTCGTCTGAGCAGCTGCAGACACCAGACAAAGAACAGTGTGTCACTTAACAGCTCACAACAAATCAAAAACTAAAGCCTGCCAAGTGATCGCCACAAAAACCTCACGAATAGAACTATGACGACAGACTGACAGACAGAGGAAAACTTAGTAGGCAGCACAACCAGCCCCTATTAAAGCTATCATTAAGATTTTTATGATTTCAAACTCTGCTTGTGACACTATTTTTGGTTTATGGCTCTATATAATAGTTTTCATTGTTAGTGGTGGAGCCTGCCATTCCCACGTTGGATTCAAATTATCCACCTACGCATGAGAGATTCACAATAAACGATGCATGCATGTAATTAAGCATTACTGTTTGTAATTTTATCCCATTGATATCAGCGTCACTGTTTACTGTTCTCTCTCTTTACACCGTGTCAGAGCTGTATTAAATTAGTGCTAATGCAAACTGAACATTTCTTACTGCTGCTGCCTCACATTGAGCTGGCCAAACACAGAGTGGCTTTTATTGTGAAGAAATCATAGGAATTTTCATTCATTCACTCATTCATTCATTTTGATCAGATCCGATTTAAACCAACCAACTTTATTATACCCTGCTGTTGTGTTGAAAACACAAAACAAAATAAAGTCACATATGACCGACTGATGCCCCACATACAATGTCCCATTTTGGCAGGACATAAAAAGGCTGATTATGGACTGGACCGAATATAGACCACAGGTGTCACCACATCAACCAGTTATGAAATCATAAGGATTATAACTTTAAATAACTTTTTGAGTCCTGGTACTGCTGAGACCTTAAAAAAAAAAGACAATGAACTAGACTGTCACAATTCTTCACTCAAACTTAATCTTCTCTTAAAGGTACTTATGTAACCTTCAGAAAACCCTTGTTATCAATGACACCACACATACATGAGACTGAACGTGATTGAGCGGCATCATATTGATAGATAACGTAACTAAAGTTATACTGTTATTATAGTTTGATTATAAACTCTATTTGAGACTACAGACTGTATTTGACTCTCCAGTGATAGTACAGCACCAAAATGAAGTGTGGCGGTCTGGCTATGTGAGACTATAGTTCCACTTACGTTATGCTTTTCTGAAATAGCATTTATAAAATGTAATATCGTTATCAGCTATCACGAGATCGGCTAGTGACGTCCATCTAATCCATTCTGGCTGCATGATACAATGACTACATTTATATGATAAATCAACGTTAGCTAGCTAGCTAGCGATATCAATCACTGTTTGTCTAGCTCAACTCTATGGGCTCAGCAATGTCATCAAAGATCAATTTGTTCGATAATAAAGCTAATGGTCAGTGTACTACATGAAATAGTGGACTAGATGGAATATTATTACCAGACTTAATTAAAATAAACCTTCAATAGGCCTTTTATATTGTCAAGTAATGTTACTACACAGAATGTGAATTAACGTTGTGTACAGTGGGTTGAGACTACAGTAATCCTGAACTAACGTCACTGATAAACAGATGATAGGAGTGGGATGAGTAACATTAGACTGGAGATAATGCACATGAAATCTACAAAGCAACAGGTTTTAAAGAACAGAGGTTTGTTTGGTTTTGAGTCCATGTTTCTTCACATAGAAATCACTCAAAGTTATGTAACAATCCGTTCACATAATGGCTATAAAAAAGCGATTAATTCATGTAAATTGCTTCACATTCTTACATATACAGTGGTACCTTTTAGTAATCACACCACTGTATGTGCCTGCTCATATGATACAGTGGTCATTTCTTTTGCTGTGTGGAGGAACACAGCTGTTTGCATCTCAGTGGCTCAGCTCACAGACAAGCGGTCAGCTCACTATTGACACAGAGGTGTTTGGGTGAATCTGCACAGACACAGGCATATTTCATGCATGATTTGAAGTCAAGCTGCTGAACGAGCGTTGAGGCCTGCGCCCCAACTCGCAGCCAAGTGTGTTGTGTCTGGCCAACTTCTGTCTTACACACATGCGCACAGACAGAGGCTTTCCACACACACACGCTCACGCACATGCACTCAGTATTATCACTGGCAGTGAGCATGAGCCTCTGCATGCCGTCTGTGTGCGCCAGCCATTTGGGTTTCCTTTTTAAGTAGTTTTGTTTTCTCTGTTGGAGGATCACAGACACTAAAGTGATAGCTTTGAGACTCCGAGGCCCGAGCTAAAGTGCCTGAAGGAGATGTTTGGACAAACAAAATAAATAAATAAGCAGCAAAAGTTCCCTGTTTGTTCTTTACTCTGGGAGAAGCAAAGGGCTTTTGATGGGATATAAAAAAAAAAAAACCTGTTGATGTGGTGTTGGTGCAAAAGTGTTGCAAAGGCACAATCAATTAAAAGATCTGTTATGGCTCAAAAATGGCTGCCAACAAGCAATCACTGTGAAAATCCCACAGCAGGAGAAGGATCAAGCTTGCATTCTGTTTGCTCATTATGTCTGTACCTCACCTGCAATTAGCATTTTTATGTCCATCTCTTTGATTAGGTCTACAACCTCCTTTTGAAATGATTCAACTGATTTTACCTTTTTCACTTTTGCTCAGGCAAAAACAGAAGATTTTACCTCACTTCCCACAAATGAGGGATTGTTTTTGCCTTCCCCTTTTGCCGACAAAAAACCCAAACTTCTATGTGCATCCTTTCTCCCTCACCCCTGCCTCCCTGTGCCTCTTCCAGCCTCTGCCTCTTTATCCTGTTCTGAGAGCGGTATGTGTGTGTGCATGTTGTTCAGTGTGCAGGGAGGGAGCAGCTGGAGCATCTGCAGTCGTCTCCTCTGACAGCAACACAGCATATGGCAGGGCCCTGTGAAGGATGGGTGCTGTCACCCGGCAAAGTGCTTACCCACCGACAGGAGAGGCAAGCCGCACTAACACCATGAGGAAGAGGAGGAAACAGCTGAACATCAGCACCCCACTCATTTATTCTCCCACCGCCACCTCGCTCCAGGAGGGACACGGTGGAAGAGCCTTAAAGAAAAGACCTCCGACCTGCGAGCAGTGGCCAAGACACCAGTCGCAATGTGTTACAGTAAATCGCATCAAAGATAGTTTATGTGCAGAAGATAAAGCAATCAACATAAAGCAAAACACTGGTTCATCTTCCAATTTGAACTCGCAGGCACTGATGCACTCATCACCCTTTTGTGTCTCACACAGAGGTGTATAACTGGTTACCATACAGTGCATTAATAATAGCTAAAAATGCATAGGCACAGCTTTTTGCCTCTTATTCTGCCCTACACATTACAATTACCACTGAGAGTGACGAGGTTCTTATTTCTCCAAAAAGGACTCATTTCAAAAATCTACATTTAAGGTTTGAAGATGAACAATATCTTATTTTAGATGCAATTTTATCTTGAAGACGGTGAAAAGAAAAATACTCAAAGTTATTAAGACACATAATTCACAATAATTATTAAGTGAATTATTTAAACTTTGATTCTGAGACATCGTGTTTTGTCTGTTATTTTGGGGCAGGTCGGACGGGTCTAAATGCTCCAATGTCCATCAGCCTTTGGTGCCATTGTAATGGAGAAAAAGGCCAAGGTGCGAATCAGAACAGTAGGGAATTCACAATGTTGTTAACTAAAATTGTTGTTGTTAATTAAACGTGGCGACATAGCTACTGAAGTTTATTAGAATTTAAAAGTGATTTAAGTTGCAGGTTGTGTTTTCACTTTTGTCATTACTTTGAGCCTTAGCTTGCGCCTGTCATTAGCAGTAACATTAAGAACCTTGGGAGTCGTAGTTAACTTCTCCCCCACTTTCTGTACACAACATCTAATCATGTAGACTGATGACTGAACTGACTGAACTGATCTCAGACTGATCCAAGTCATCGGTGTGCTTTAACTGTGAGTCATGTTACATTGTCTATGGGAAAAATGAATGGGTTTTAACCTCTGGAAACAGGGGCACCCAAAACAGCTCCTCCCATCTCAAATCTATTGTGTTTCAGTTTGAAATACGTCACGACTTAAGATAAAGACTTTCCACACACACACGCTCACGCACATGCACTCAGTATTATCACTGGCAGTGAGCATGAGCCTCTGCATGCCGTCTGTGTGCGCCAGCCATTTGGGTTTCCTTTTTAAGTAGTTTTGTTTTCTCTGTTGGAGGATCACAGACACTAAAGTGATAGCTTTGAGACTCCGAGGCCCGAGCTAAAGTGCCTGAAGGAGATGTTTGGACAAACAAAATAAATAAATAAGCAGCAAAAGTTCCCTGTTTGTTCTTTACTCTGGGAGAAGCAAAGGGCTTTTGATGGGATATAAAAAAAAAAAAACCTGTTGATGTGGTGTTGGTGCAAAAGTGTTGCAAAGGCACAATCAATTAAAAGATCTGTTATGGCTCAAAAATGGCTGCCAACAAGCAATCACTGTGAAAATCCCACAGCAGGAGAAGGATCAAGCTTGCATTCTGTTTGCTCATTATGTCTGTACCTCACCTGCAATTAGCATTTTTATGTCCATCTCTTTGATTAGGTCTACAACCTCCTTTTGAAATGATTCAACTGATTTTACCTTTTTCACTTTTGCTCAGGCAAAAACAGAAGATTTTACCTCACTTCCCACAAATGAGGGATTGTTTTTGCCTTCCCCTTTTGCCGACAAAAAACCCAAACTTCTATGTGCATCCTTTCTCCCTCACCCCTGCCTCCCTGTGCCTCTTCCAGCCTCTGCCTCTTTATCCTGTTCTGAGAGCGGTATGTGTGTGTGCATGTTGTTCAGTGTGCAGGGAGGGAGCAGCTGGAGCATCTGCAGTCGTCTCCTCTGACAGCAACACAGCATATGGCAGGGCCCTGTGAAGGATGGGTGCTGTCACCCGGCAAAGTGCTTACCCACCGACAGGAGAGGCAAGCCGCACTAACACCATGAGGAAGAGGAGGAAACAGCTGAACATCAGCACCCCACTCATTTATTCTCCCACCGCCACCTCGCTCCAGGAGGGACACGGTGGAAGAGCCTTAAAGAAAAGACCTCCGACCTGCGAGCAGTGGCCAAGACACCAGTCGCAATGTGTTACAGTAAATCGCATCAAAGATAGTTTATGTGCAGAAGATAAAGCAATCAACATAAAGCAAAACACTGGTTCATCTTCCAATTTGAACTCGCAGGCACTGATGCACTCATCACCCTTTTGTGTCTCACACAGAGGTGTATAACTGGTTACCATACAGTGCATTAATAATAGCTAAAAATGCATAGGCACAGCTTTTTGCCTCTTATTCTGCCCTACACATTACAATTACCACTGAGAGTGACGAGGTTCTTATTTCTCCAAAAAGGACTCATTTCAAAAATCTACATTTAAGGTTTGAAGATGAACAATATCTTATTTTAGATGCAATTTTATCTTGAAGACGGTGAAAAGAAAAATACTCAAAGTTATTAAGACACATAATTCACAATAATTATTAAGTGAATTATTTAAACTTTGATTCTGAGACATCGTGTTTTGTCTGTTATTTTGGGGCAGGTCGGACGGGTCTAAATGCTCCAATGTCCATCAGCCTTTGGTGCCATTGTAATGGAGAAAAAGGCCAAGGTGCGAATCAGAACAGTAGGGAATTCACAATGTTGTTAACTAAAATTGTTGTTGTTAATTAAACGTGGCGACATAGCTACTGAAGTTTATTAGAATTTAAAAGTGATTTAAGTTGCAGGTTGTGTTTTCACTTTTGTCATTACTTTGAGCCTTAGCTTGCGCCTGTCATTAGCAGTAACATTAAGAACCTTGGGAGTCGTAGTTAACTTCTCCCCCACTTTCTGTACACAACATCTAATCATGTAGACTGATGACTGAACTGACTGAACTGATCTCAGACTGATCCAAGTCATCGGTGTGCTTTAACTGTGAGTCATGTTACATTGTCTATGGGAAAAATGAATGGGTTTTAACCTCTGGAAACAGGGGCACCCAAAACAGCTCCTCCCATCTCAAATCTATTGTGTTTCAGTTTGAAATACGTCACGACTTAAGATAAAGACTTTCCAACTTCATTAATAAACGTCTGCTGTGCTGTTTAATGAGAAGATACTGTATCAGTAAAAGAAAACCTCTGTTCTTTCCTCTGTAGCACTTCACAGTGATATTTACAGAAGCTGAAAAAAATAAATAAATCACCAAGTGAAAACTGTCTTCACCCCCCCATTACTTCATTTATGTGTAAATCAGACAGCAGCCAAATATGCAGCACTTCTCAAAGGACAATATAATCAATGCCAATCCAGTCATCATCAGTTGTTATTCTTCCTCTGTGTACTGTGGAATGAATCGGGGTGGTTGTTGTAGGGAAGGAATATTTGGCCTGATTGTAGATGAAAGGAAAAAAAAAATCAATGGATTGCAGTTTGGCTGTTACATTTGAATGCTGCTTTTCAAACAGATATTTGGATCACTCATTCTATTCCTGTTCCAAAATTACATATTTTTTTCCCTTTCAAAATGTCCTTTGTCCTATCAAGATATGTGAAGATATGTATATCAAGACAGGTTGAATGCATTTTGTCTGTCATTAAAGTGCAGTGCAGACCAGTGCTAACCAATCATCATGTCCTTTTGTCATCAATCACCTTTTGTCTGCAATCATGACACGCTACGCAATTCTTAATACATCAGTCCCTATTGGGAAAATAGATATACAAGCACCTCTTGAATCTGACAGCAATGTGAAACAGAAAAGGTTGCACAGGTTGGCAATCAATGCCCACAAAAAACAGGGAAAAAGTCAAGGCACTGAAGTTAAAAAGCTTTTATTATAGTGGCTAAATGATTAAAAACAAGTCCAGCACATATCGACCACCCACCTGTCTTCTTTTGTGGACATCAATATATCAGTATGTCTTGAGCTGAGATAAAGACAGATAAAGTATAGCCTATTAATGGCTAAAGCACAGTAATAATTTATAACATATGTTGTGTCTGCATGAGGGATACGGAGAATATCAGAGTCTGTCCTGCTTGTTGCTCCTGAAGCCACAGCAGACTGCAGGGGGAGAGATGGCTTCCTCTGTGAAATGAACCAGACGTGTCCAGCAGCAGTAGCTCTCTGACTTCGGGCCGACTAAAGGTGGACTGCTGTGCTGCTACTGCTTTTCAGCAGCCAATTTAACATGACTGACAGATAAGTTTCACCACAAACTTCTCCCCTCCAAAACAACCCTTTCTTTTGCCTTTAGTCAATCAAAACAGACTTCCAGAGTAGTAACCCTTCCGGTGTCAGTCAACACGAATCTGCCTGCAGACGAATCCTGACAGCACACAGAGTTGTGAAGATTTTCCAGGACCCATTGGATCCATACGCGTGTGTCCGGTATGGAAGACTTTCAGAGCCTCTGCATTAGCATGAACAGCTAGATAGCAACGGTCTGACCTTAGAACAAGACGTTACCTGCGGTGCTGACAGGGAAAAGGAGAGGTGAGGTAAAGAGAGCGAGGATTTAACCTCCTTTACCTCTGTGTCTCATTAGAGGAGGAATGAGAGAAGGTAAAAACACGTCTCATCCACATGAAAACATCCTTTCTCTAACAAAATCAAATCCAAACCATCTTGCCCTTTTGTTTTTTATCCTGTATAATCTTAATATTTCTTCCTTGTCTGCTCTTTACCCCCCCGCTCATTGCCACCCAGCACGCCCCTTTTTCCTGAAAAGGCCTCTTTTCTCACTGAGCCTCCTTCCCTTCCTTCTTTATCGCTCTCTGTCCCTCATGCTCTCTTTTGACAGCCAGCGCAGCACCTTTAATGGGAGCTATCTCCTCATTAAATACCTGCAGGTGTCTACAGCGCTTTGGCAGGGATGGAGAGAGAAAGAGAGATGGAGACAAAGAGAGAGACAAAGAGAGAGAGAGAGAGAGAGAGTGGCAGCTGGTGTTGTTCAGGCCCTCTCCGACATGACATATAGCCAGATTCCCTGTGCTAAATTTGAATTACTAATGTCTCCAGAGGCAACTGAACCAAGCGCAGGGACCAAGGGTCAGGAGAAGAGGTTGAGCCAGTATCCCCCTCCCACAGTGATCTGGATTCTCCTCATAGCCTTTTCGCCTCTTTGACAATCTACTACACAGAGGAAGAAAGACGAGTGACGAAGGAGGGCAAAGAGGGAAGACGTAAAGGTAGAGAGGATGAGCAGAAGGGGGAGACAAGGGACACGGAAGAGAGGTGAAGGTAGAAAGAGGGAAAAAAGTAAGAAACTGTGATGTTCAAAGTAGGAGGCAGCACGAGATTAAAGGAAAAGGGAAAAGAGGGGGAGGAGACTGGGTTTGAATGAGAGATAAGATGGAGGGGAAAAAGAGGAAGTGGAGGAGATGAGAGAAGAGAGAAGAGGGAGAGAGCCGGGCTCTAGGGCAATGGGGTTCTCTCAGATGCAGGACAAGACCATCTGGACGAAAGCGGAGCCAGGTCTCTGACGGTAAACACTGGGCTTCACTTTCACATGGAAAAAGACCAGGAAAAGAGATTCAATCACCCACTCCACACTTTTCTTACCACCATCCTCCCGCCGTACCCCTCCCAATAACTAACTCCAGCCAACTGCCCTGCCCACGTGTTCGTGGAAAAGGAAACCAGACCTCACTACTGGCAATCTCATCGTTTTCTCCACAAAACATCCCTCTTCCAGACTGCCTTTTTTTTCTGTAACACGCTGCCTCCCAGTATGTTTCAGAATTGATTTTAAAGTACTGCTGCCTGTCTATATATCACATCTCTGCTTTAACAATATGAACTCTCTGGACCTCTCAGGTCATCTGGTGCCGTTCTGCTCTCTAAATGTTTCCTGGGTTTAAAAAAAATGGTAAAGCTTAGTTATTATGCCACACACACACAGTCGGTGAAAACTACAACACTACAGGACCTGAGACTGCTTCTAAATCTTAAAAATTACAGAAGATGTTCTCTGTCTCTTCTTATTTATCTACTTTCTACTCTCCTTTAATCCCTTTCTGTTGTACACAGTTTTTATATTAAGCACATTGATTTTTGCTTGTGTATGAAATGTGCTATATGAATCAGCTTTGCCTCGCTTGTTCATCAGCAGAGCTGGCTAATTACCACAGTACAGCAGATATTTACGGGGGAGGAAGTGGCCACCAAGGAGTTGAACCAGCAACCCTAACTCCTCCCCGTCAGGAAGGTGGATGAGAGGATTTTACAAGGTAACTAATCCGTCTTTCTTCCAGCTCATTCAGTCCAGCAAACAGTGTCATCCTCAAAATTACGTCCCAATGAGACACGCCTGCACACACACACACAAACACACAATATATGCATAAGATAACTCCTACACACACACACACACACACACACACACACACACACACACACACACACACACACACACACACACACACACACAACTCTACCCCCATCCCACATTGCTCTGGAGAAGCAGCACTGCCCCTCCTACCCCTCTGTCAATAAGCCCAGTTTGGAAACACTTTAAACAGACTTGCACATTGCTTCACTACAAAAAGGGAAAACTTCAAGACATGCTCTCCTCTATACCCGCAGGGTTAATTAGAATTGTTTTAAACAGCCACTGCCATGCTTTTTAAACATTTATGGGTGCATGCATTACAACTAAGGCATTAACATATCCAGAAAGTTTAACCTCTTCTGTGCACTCTGGCTCCATTATGAGGAGCAGAGGGGAACGGGAGAGAGAGAGGACAGTTGACCTCTGCTGCCCCCTGTGTTGCAGCTGAAAAACAACAAGGGAATTTTCGATGAGGAGCAGCAGCCAGCTTTGGATCAGAGGAATCGGAGCCAAGCCACCATGCAGGCTGAATGACAATCAGCTTGTGTGTTAGTGATGAGAGAGAGATCTAAACCCTGAGGCTATGTAGTACCAATAAAAACATACATTATTCACTAACAGGGACATACGTACGATGAGCAGTAGTGTTGAATAAAAAGATGAGCGAACAGGAATTACAGTTGTGATCACTCCGAGGCAAAACCACCAATACTAACAAGAAATTTAGGTATTTCAACAGCATTCATTATTTTCAGATTGTATTAAAATTCTGAGACCACTCAGACTTTTATTAAAAGTCTGAGTGGTCCATTTTCCCAGCCTCAGACTTTGCATATTCTGGGGTAATCCAAATACTTAACAATATACTATAACAAATAAAATCCAGCATCAGTATGATCCAACAACATTAGGTTATTCACCATAGATGTCTGTATTTGTCTACGATGTTGAAATATTTCATCTGATGAATAATAATTTTGATCCAGCACCACACTTTTGACTGTGGAGCCTGTACTATCAACTTCTATTGGAAAGATTCTGAGTTTAAAAATGAAGACAAATAAACTGAGTTCAGATAGTCAAAACGGTCTCAGCCCTTACCTCACAGAAAAGTGTCAGTTTGTCGTCGGGCAGTAGACCATTGGCCTCATCCAGCAGGAAGTCCCTCCTAATGAACTTTTTGAAACCCCAGTCCTTCCCCTGGACAAAACGGTACGCCCTCTGGCTCTCTGGAAAAAGAAAACACACAAACAAGGTGAAACAAGATTATTTGGAGACTTCTACAATGTGATTAAGCTCTGCATGTGTGAATGTGTGTGCGAAAGAGAAAGTTTATTATGAGTCATGGCTATAAGCAGCGGAGGAACAATGGCGAAAGAGGCTGGGTGCAGGAAGTATTGCCTGCAGGGAGCTTTTAACACTTCAGAAGAAAACAGAATCTCTCTCTCTCTCTCTCCCTCTTTCACTCTCTCTATCCTCTCGCTGCCACATAAAGACTAGTGGTAAACATGAGATAGAACCGCTGTGCCTCTTTGGCCAAGAAGTGAGAAATTGCAGGGATCAAAGCAGTCCAATTATCATGTGTTTATGGAGTGCCAATTATCTCTGACAGTGGCAGGAAGGATTCTGTAACAGTTGCAATATAAAGACACACGAAAGGTGTTGGAGTTCTTGTGTGTACCACAGTCACACTGTGGGGGCGGTCACAGCTATCTACAGTCACCTAACAGTCACAAATACTCACATACAAGGTCAAAAGATAATGGCTCCAGACTATGACTGCTGCAGAGATCAGAGCAAATTAAAGCTAATTGCCAATAGAAGGGAAACACAGCACTAACACATAAATTCAGCAACTAACTGGAGCTCTGTTGGAGGGATGTAACACCATTCTTTGGAGAAATTACATCATTCACCATTTTGTTAATGAGAAGAAAATGCTTCCCGGGACGCTGCTCTGAGTGCGTTCAGTCGAGCCAAGCTTCAGTGACAGACCCTTTCTGTGTGCACAGACATTGTACTGTCTTATCAGGTTCGACATGCATCACCACGACGACAGTAATCGTGTTTCATATTTGATGGGCCTTATCCTGTAAAGGGTTAAATGGCCATACAGGAAGATGAAACCCAAACATAAAAGAACCACTAGAAACCAATTTATTCTTCTGGTCTTTTCATGTCCTCTTCGACGTCATCAAGAACCTTCCAAGGATTACCCATACACAGGATGTTAACATGCATCTGAATGAATGGCTTGTGTTGACACTGAGCTGATTCACAATCCAGGAGCAAATCACTAATTATACACTGAAGATCCATTCAGCGAAATTAAAATGGCTTGTGTACCTACTGCTAAAGTGTAGAAGCGATGTGTCTTCAGTCCTCATACAGTATATCAACTATAAACTGTATGTAAATTAGCATTTGTGCATGGATCCAAGCAGAAAGCAACAGGCAGCTCATCGAGAGGGATATAAGTATTAAGAGGGGTACTGACGTGCCTGGCAAGCTGCGATTTGCAACACATCCAATTCCAAGCTATACATCAGGATTATTTTAATGTACACGTTATCATATTCCTAGAGAAAAAAAAAGCATGGAAATCCAAACAGCTGTATGGGACATGTGCCTGCATGAGAGGCCTGAATGATCATCAAAAGACACCACAGAAAGTCACGTTTTGGCCCCAATTTAACTGACTCAATTCATCCCTTTTTAATGCTTCCAGTTTTTCATTTATGACATTTAAGACTTCTGCAGACAACGTATATCCATTCACAATCGAGATTCAATTCATGTGTTAATGCCAGACGATGAAATATGATAAAGACAACCTTTAAATCTACCGTAAAACCCGGTTAAAGGGCACAAAGTAGTAGAAGACTCCTGTTAAAAGCTGACAGGGCTGGCTTTAAGCTGCTCTGCCACCTCATACCAAGAGGTCATCACTTCTCACACTCATACATGTGCAGTGTGTGAACACTACATGTGTTTAGCCCCAGCAGTTCAAACAGATTTCTCTTCAGGCTGCTCTTGCGTAGAGATCCCAACAGGAGATCTGCTGACAGATCACAGTGGGAAGCGCTAAGATGAAGTGTCAATGCTGATGTAAGATCCTGTGTCAAATCCCCTGTTTGGATCTGAGGGAGCAGGCAGCCAAAAGGGGGATTGGTGGAGGAGTGCAGTGCATATGCAGTTATTCCCACTACTGCTCATGCAGGGGGTCCTTCACTGTAATCCCCTGCCTCTACAGACTGTGTACGCAAAGAAGCTGAGAGGAATCACTGTGCAAACACACACACACACACACACACACACAAGCATGCATGCATGCAAACCATTGCAGAAAAATTACAAATCTATGCAATATGCTTTTGACAGCACTCTATTTTATTCATTGTTCTGCCTCTATGTGTAAAAGAGGGGGAGTGTCGATGTTTCCAAAAAGAGTTTTTTAGACCAAAGATCTCTCAGCCAAGGTTGAGTAGGTCTGAATAGAGAGTCACACTTCTGTGGCTTTGCTACACTGTACTGTTTGTGGGTGGGTGGACACACAGCAATAAAGTTAGCACCTGGATTTCTCTCAGGGGTCTGAAGAAACTCTCTCTGCTGACTTTCTCGCACTCTTTCATGTCCTTTAAACATGTTTGACAAGACCTAGCACTTAAGACACAGAACCTCATTGTGAAGTCCTGTTATTTAGGTAAGAAACGACAACCGCAGTGGTGGGTGAGGACTTCCCCAGTGGAAGTACTGGAATTAAACCTGGGAATGAGGAGGAAGAGGTGAGGAGACGTGTGATGAAATGCTGAAAGAATCACCAGAGGACTAGTGAAAAAGGGAGAGAGAGGTGTGACTTCTTCAGTCCTCACCCCTGACAGTGAAGTGCCTGTGTGTGTGTGTTTCTGTGTGTGAATGTGCACATGCATACAGGCGCTGATGACGAGGGTGAGGGTGTGTGTGTGTGTGTGTGTGTGTGTGTGTGTGTGTGTGTGTGTGTGTGTGTGCTGAGCTCAGCTAATGCCATGCTGCCATCTCCAGTGGGGCATCAGAAACCTGCACTGGCAGAGAATCAACTGCAGGTCAGATATCTGGCGCTCACTCTTTCAGTGAGCTAGCCAAAGTGGGGGGTGCAACCGCTCTGCCAGAATACCAAACAGAGCTGGACAGTGGTGGAGGGGGTCGGTGCCACTGAGATATCCAACAGGAAAAATGTGGCTGATGAAAAAGACTGGTGTGAAAGAAAGACTATCAAGCATATATAGGAGATTGTGTTAAGTGCCACACCACACTTGTGTCGAGGACGTACAGATCTCATTAAAAGAACGAAAGGATGACATCTGTGTGAGAAATCATAGTAAAACATCTATGGGTACCACTCAATAAAGGATAGAGATAATTTTAATGTTTTTACCACGTTGCAATGCACTTTAATAGAGTGATGTTTTTCACCCTGCCAAAAAAAGACTGAAAGTGATGAGGAAGGTGAGAAAAATCAGGTCTGAACTGAAGACAGCGAGGAGAAGAAGACGAGGAAGAAGAAGAAGAAGAGGAAGAAGAAAAGGAAGAAGAAGAGGAAGAGGAAAGTAGGAGTGATGCCAGGCTGTTTAAGTGAGCAGGGCATCCATATTCAGGCAGGAGGCTCAGGGGCACGCCTGGCACACACGACGAGAAGGTCGCCAGCAGACGAGCTGGCATGTAGAAAAATAGCGGCCGACACAGCAGCCAGAGTCAACATCCCCCTTCCTGCGTGTCACTGTCCTTTCTGTCTTTCCTTCACACGTTCAAGTTCAGCAGAATCCCTGCACTAACCACAACTCACCGCCACCAACAGACCACAATCACATCCATTTCCCAAACTCGCAAAACTTATTGACGTGAAAGGGTAATTAGAATCAGCTGAGAACACCTCAGTCTATACAGGTGTATATTTATCTCACTTGTATCAGAGTTTTAAAAGCTAATTTAAAACTATTCCCATCAACCCGCTGATTCACATTGGCCGGCATGAAGCAGACAGATACATATAAACATGACACACAGCCTTTTAGAGAAGAAAATCTAATCCCTATTGAAGATTGAGCTCTGTAAGATAGTGTCAGCACAAACATGTCTATTGACATTCTTTCTACCAATGTCAATACCACAATACCATCTGATTATGTTAAGACTGACCAATAGCTTCTACTCTATTAGCCATGCTCCACTTACCCACACAGAATGCCTGATCACCTCCATCAGTTACTGAGGGCAACAGACTCTGACAAGCTCACACCCAGAGCTTCAATTAACTCGAACCAAAAAACATTGAATCTCCAGCTACAAAATATAGAGGCAGCCCACACCGAAAACCTGCTGTAACTAGACTCTCCGGCCAACTCATACACACATGAGCTCACTTAGCCCTTGGCTACAACACAGCAAAAAAACTATTGTCTGTAGGGGAGACTTAACAAGGAGGCTATTTGAATACAAAACAGCTTGCGGCATAGGATGAGAACTTTCCATCTCTTCTCTCCAAGCTGTCAGAGCAGGAGTCTGCAGGGGGGCAGCTGTTTTCTCTGGCAAAAGAGAGGAGGAAGGAGGGGGTGTCAAGAGACAAGTTACAACCCACCCAACAGCCTCGAAGGAGAGAACCAGCACATTAAGCCAGGGAGAGAAATGATGTGGCCAAGCAGAGAGTACAGGAATACGGTGAGGGGAGGAGGGGCGGAGGGGGTGGCGGGGTGGTGGGATGCCACTGCTGCCTGAATCTATCTCCATTAGCAAGTACGGACCGTCAGAGGCTCCAGATACACAGACACACTCTCTGGTAGGGGGCTCAAGGGATGACTGATGCAGATGGGGAGATTCATCAGATAATGTCGAGTTTTCCAGTCAAAATCTGCTGTGGTGGTACAGCCTTCATATCTTTGACTGTATTTATGCCTCCTCTTCTAAGTGCTGCTGGGGCACTTTGATTCTCAATATGCACACATCAGTCCTCATCTCACCACAAATCAAAATGTATACCTTCTCAGAGTGGGTAAAATCTAACAGTGAGTGTATGGCCAGTGCTTTTCTATTAGTGACAGAGACTGGCTTGTAAGTCGGAGTCTGCCTCATCCAAAAGCTACAAAAATACAGAAATTCAAACACCTAAAAACACAAACCTCCGCTCCTCAGCACTGAGGGTTTCCATCAGTTTTGACATGATAGCAATGTTGCTCTGCTATATTTCAGTACAGCTTGCTCACAGTTTACTGATTACTCACTCATTTCTCTACCAAACTGTTCTGGCTTAAAGAACTCAGACTTAATATGCATTCTATTAAAAATTGTCCCCACAGGGACGGAGTGTATAAGCAAGCCGAGGAGTGACCTGCCACACAAACAGTCTGCAGCCACCCAGCTTTCTTAATTAAGGCACTTTGTTTTTATTTGGCCTTTTTCCTAGAGGCCTGGATTAAATTGGATTTTAAATGATACAGAACCAATAGATCTTTACTGCCATAATCTTAGACAGAGTGCTCACTAAACTGTCACAAATATGCTGGCAGTTGGGTAATTTTCTACTGTGACAGGGTGAGCGAAGTGGAGGGCCCAGGTCTCCCTGGGGGGATCGTAGGGAAGATTGGAGGAGGGCATATGGCAAGAATAGGAAGGGGTGTGCACCGTAGAGCACAGCATTTATAGCTGAAAGCCCCTCGAGACACAAAAAGAGAGGAGGGAAGGAAAATGAGAGCTTCTTCACTCGGCATTCCCCATATTCTGGCCTTTCTGAGGTCATTTAGGGAAGCGGTGCTCACGAAATGGCCAAGCAGTGAAGTCATACACTTCAAAGGTCTGTTTATTACTTATACCACCGGAAAATCCTCTTCACAATACGACACAGCTACCAGCATAAAGAATAATAGCCAGGAGAGAAACCTTTAAGGACAATAACCACAGTGAGGTTCAGTTTTCCTGAGCCTGCTGCTGAGAATTAAGAGGTGGTATCCCGACATTACAGGACAGAAGTGGAATAAAGAGAAGGATAAAAGGAAAATAAAATGACATTATGAATGTGAAAGGCAGGAGAGAGAGATCTGAGTGAGAAAATGAGGGATGGAAAACACACACAGGGGGATGGGGGTGTCAGGTTCACATGGGGGAATGTTTCTTAGCAGGAAAAATGATTTCCCTTTCTACACAACCTGCACCGCAGGGGGTTGTACACAGTTTCAGCGCATACGCCTCCGATTCAAACACACTTCCGCCTCCCACCTCTCCTCTCCTCTCCCCACCTCGCTCCCACCCCATCTTCCCTCCTCCACACTTCCTGTACAGTATGCTGTAGGGTACTAGGAGAGAGGAGGCAGCCAGAAAGCCTGATAACCAGGAAGCGGTCACATCTGGCCCTCACTAATTCAATTCCACACAAGTTTGCTTTTCCTTCCCATAACATAACCTAATTAAAAAAAAGCAGGAATAGGAGGCGCATTCATTTCCAATTCATCAACGGGGAGCGAGGCAGAGGAAGACTTCTAAAAAGGTTGGGTCTTTTTTAATTAAAATCAAAATTGCCCCACGCTACTTTGGATTATATATTTACTAAAAATGAATCCAACCGGCAGTGATTACACAAGCCCATATGGCTATCAATACTTCACATTATTAGACACACTCGGTGTATTAGACACACTCCCCCAACTCCTGCATTTACAAATTTCAGTGCCCTATAGACACAGGTGTGACAGGAGTTTTTCATTTGAAACTTTTACGACCTTGAGACGTTCTCCGTTTTCTGCTGAACACAGACTTCTACGCAGGTTGGCTTTGAATAGTTTTTGAATGCCAACATACTGTATATCCAATGACACGTTAAGGAAATTATTGAAATGAAAAATGAAAATGCCGACTCGTGTTAAGTGTTTCTGAGTGTTGGTTAGCATCAGCTGGGATTGGTTAAGCTCTGACTTACCCATGGCTTTGGTTTCCTCTCCCTTGGCATTGAGGATAGAAAACTTAAACTTGGCGCGCACCTCGCTCTTTGGGCAGCTGACTAAGAGCAAGTAAAGTGACAGATAGTCTTTGCTCTCCTCATCCAGACCTTTAGGATTCACACGCAAACACCTAGAGGGCAGAGAAGGAGGAAATGTGTGAGACAAATAAAGCTAAGGTAATGTGATGCTTGTGTGCAATAATAAGATTATTCTAGAATAACACTCGGGCTATTTGTAAGTATGAATGTATTTCAGACTTATTCTATAGACTGTTTAGGTAAAACAGTCAAATCTATCCACAACGCTTCACCTGTGCCAAAGTGATGATTTCTAGCTCAGCCTGTGAGTCAAAGTGTAGTTCATGATATGATAATATCATGAAATGTTTCCCCCTATAACAATAATATCTCAACATCAGTGAATCTGCAGCACACTCTACTGTATACTACCTGAAACCATGTAAGATATATTAGGATATTTGTTTAAGTGAAGTGGAAAATACAACCTCTTCTTAAAAAGGCTTTTTTTTTTTTTTTTTTTTTCCAAAGCTGGAATCTATTCCCTCCATAATGAAAAGCTTTCAGTCTCACAGAGTTTCACAGACAGCTGAGATGTAGCACTGTGGACCAAAAAGCCAAGAGTCTTTTTAACACTAACATGTGCCAATATTTCATCGTCAAACAGCAATAAACCTGCAAAAGGCTGGACTGCCACAAGCAAAACATTTCACAGCTCAAGCATGTACACGAGGGGGAAGGAAACACCTCTGCTTCAGTAAGGCAACAGAAAGAACCTCAACACTGCTGAACTGCTGTAGTATCAATATGGTGTTGTAACCAAGACTATAACATAACATCAATTATTTGACCCATCTCTGCTTCTGACTAGAAGATGCAGCTTTCTAGCTAACCTCCCTGAACTTCAAATGAGAGGAGAGATTTCTAAATGCATCCACTTTCTTTGTATGTCAGGCACATCGACAATATATCTTAACCAAGCTATTCAGCTAAGATTTGCTGTGTTCAGTGCATCAATACTGCAGCTAAGTCTTAGTCTATTTATGATTACAGAGAGCAGTCTCACAAAAGAGTCCTAGCTTTGCACAATGTATTTGTAACATATGGTTTGTTTGTTGCACATGCTGTTACACGGTTTTAGAGCAGTAAAATGAAACACACGCCCATATGGACAATTACTTAACATGTGAAGTATCTGGAAGCTGGGATTCTGCTAAACCGCATGACACAAAACATTTGCAAAAGTTCTGATCAATCCAGTTAAAAGTCCTGTTCCCCAGACACCTCCTCCAGCTCCTCGAGAGGGGATCCCTGGGTACTGTCAGACCCAGTGGGATAGGTAACCCATCCAGCATGTTTTAGGTCTTCACCATCGTGTCTTCCTTTGTGGGCGTGCTTCCAGAGTGAGGTGTCCAGGAATCATCCTGATCAGGACAAGCCACCTCAACTCCCGCCAGAGCAAACCAGAGCAGACTGAAATCATTGCTCCGACTGAATCTGAGTGTTTACAACTGGCCGGAGCATCTATTCCACCACAGTTGCATAAGCTTTCCATGGAGGGTGAGCTCTGTGACACCTTATGTAGAGTACACATATCCAAAGGCACTGTCCCAGACCTCCGCATGACACTGAGGAGATGCAACAACCAATATCCAGAGCCTTTAGCATTCATTTATCCATTTTCTGCTGCTTATCTAGGTCCATATCCCGGTGGAAGCACACTAAGCAAAGTAACCCGTACGTCCTTCTACCCTGCCACATTGTCCATCTCTTCCTGGGGGATCCCAGGGAGGCATCCGACTCAGATGCCTGCACCATCTCAACTGACTCCTTTCCACGCCACAGAGCAGTGCAGCGCTTTACTCTGCTCTGGAGGGAACTTGGAGTAAAGTTGCTTTTCCATTTCAGGGCAGATCTCATCCACCTCTGGCGCCTTGCCACTGCATACCGCTGTTTTGACTGCCTCAGTGACCTCCGCCTGAAGAAAGGGTCAGGGCTTCCCCAAAGTTTTCTAACTCTGCTTCGTCTACAGAGATGTTTTTCCTGAAGGATAGTTCACTGACTATACATTTAAAAATGTTTCGCTGTCTCAGTATGCTTACATTTATGTTTAACACATGTATCTTGGTATTTACCATGATTTTATTTTGCCTATTACAACGTGAGAAAAAGAAGATGCAGGCAGATTTGACTAAATTCAAGCATGACTAAGAGCTACAAGAATTATTATTCCGAACACACATGCAAGTAAACATCAGTGCTAATACAGACTAGATAAAGGCACATGATACCACTGAAGCAAAAGCATCTGGGTGCTGATGGACGTAACCTCTAGAAAACAATGTTCATCCTCTTAAATGCGACAAGTGGACAAACCTTGAAAGAGTTGTTTCAGAAAATGTTCTCAAAGAACTCCTTCCGATTTCAGCATCTGACAGCTCCAATGAGCAGCCTTCAACTAACCATTTGAGTTTGTCGTTGGCTCCGGAGGAGAAAGTGGAGCTTTTGATGACCTCTCCCATCTCCTCGCGACAGAAGCTGAAGTTGTTGATGGTCCACATGTAGGAGAATTTCACCACTTTGATCTGCAGAGAAAAAGACACAGGAAGGGCTGAAACCAGATCTCTTTATTTATATATTTATCTATTCTATATGGGTAAGTGGTGTTTGGTCAGCCAGGACTTCAAAACCACACATCAAAACTGCCTTTCATCTTAATAAACACTGACAACAAACGAAGGGAAAGAAGAAAGGATATTGTAAAAGCAGCAGCAGAAAAAAAAAAAACAAACAATTTTGCAAGGACGGAGAGAAGATGAAAAAACAGACATCATCAATGACAGACTTTATCTACCTTGGTTTTAACAGGAGATATCTGAAGTGGCAGAGACTATATCATATAGGTAACCTTTAAAACAAAGAAAACAACTAAAATGACGCCAATTTTTGTAGACAAACAAATTATGCTTGTAATACTGAATCAGTCAGGAAAACACAGTGACCGGCTCGTGTCCATTCCGCAGCTCACTGTCACATAAAATAAGGTTTTCTGATTAATCACGTTCATCTACAGCGAGTCTTCTCTGTCTTGGTATTCACATGTAATGCCCACGTCAACAGAGCAAGAGTGGAACAGATTTTCACTCAAAAAAAATCTAACTTTTCTAAGTCTTACTCACAGTCAGCTGACACAACACAAAAAAGTAGATTATTAGCTTCATCCTCTCTTCTGTGTTGCAAGCAGCCCTCAGGCAGCACATCTATCAGTAAGTCAGTCACAGGTACAGTATCTCACCTTGTTTTCAGTGATAATTGTGTGTTTAATCAATACAAGCAATTACACGTTTATTTGCAATATACTGATTACAGCACAGTGCCGGAAGTGAAAGAGTGGAGGAGTGCTGGAAATCAAGCACCATCACAAATTTGTATATGTTATGCAGTCAACACACATCCAGTAGTCAAGCATCCCTCCTCACCTGAGTGTAACACCAGCTCTCAGCCACGGGGCCGCTGGACATTTCCGCCGGGGAGGGGGGGCTCGGGACTCTGGACATCGCCAGCCTTGACGCAGAGAGAAGCTGAACGGGTCCCGAGCACCAGCCAGGTGTTTGGGTGAGGTGGTATTGGGTGTGCAGGGGAGAGTGGAGGGCCAATAATAAGTCAAGCTGGCAGGCTCCTCAGCAACACCTGCCGTACGGAGGGCTGCAGAGAGATGAGGCCAATACCACAGGACGTCCAGACTCCAAAATAGCTACAGGCACCCTATAGAGACACGGAAATACAGTCATTAAAACAACACTGACGCCATACGAGTGAGGTTCATAACTATGAAAGGCTGTGACCTTGTGCGTGTGTGTGTGTGTGTGTGTGTGTGTGTGTCTGTGTGTTTTCTGGTGTGTGTGTCTGTGTTTGTGCTTGTAAAGGCAATACCTAAGTGAATGGAGAGTCTAATTGAGCGGTATTTCCCAGTAAGTATGGGGCTCTGATTTTATTTGTTTCAAAACAGGCTTCAGTATTCAAAGCACAGCAGCAGCGGTGCACTCTGCTTCAGTGAGGGAAGCCATCCTTTATCTGCACGTGGTTTCGTCTGTGTTTTGCTTTAAGAGGAGCAGACTGCTGCGCCAGCCATCTGATTCCAGCCAGGCTGCACCCGTCCACTGTGGCTCTAAGTGAAGGGCAAGACTTAAGACTTTCATCTCAAGCTGCCAGGCTGTACTCATACACACACGCACACACACACACACGCACGCACACACAAGGTCATGCAGTACTTTCAAAAGGCAGTAATGGCTGGGAAAGGTTAAAAATCTTTTTTATAAGCACCCGCTTCATCCTGAAATGGTGCAATCAAGATTTACACTGCAACGGCCACATCACCTCTCAGTTTCTGTTTGTGGCAAAGGGAAACATCCTCATTATTTTTGTCTCATTTTTGTTCCTTTGCTACACAAGCAGCCTCATGGGAAAAATCTTGGTGGAGAAGAATAAAAAATAAAAAAGGCACGAGCGACAGTTTGGTTTCAAAGTTACATTTCTCTACTGAGTAAATCTCTCATTTCCGCTGGTTTCATATCCCCTACTCCTCTCAAGTTCCTCTCCACACATTTCATACCTAAGTTATCACACGGTCTCAGGATCTGGCTTTTCCCACTCAACCTGCACACCCCCACACACACACACACACACACACCCCCGATCTCCTGCCAAAGAAACCCTTCCACTCTGCTGCTTAATTAGTGGCTGATTGAAAGAGAAGTTCAGGACCTGAGAAAACTTGGCAGAAACTGGAGTATCAGACCGAGAGCGCAGAGAGAGACAGAGCGAGAAATGAGAGAAAGGTAAAAAAAAAAAAAACAGTGAGAGAGACCTCTGTCTTCGCAAGTGGATTGGAGACAGGAGAGGCGACACCCAGACCTCGACAACTCCAGACCGAGACAAGGCTTAATTAATGTTTAGAGATAACGCCTGCATCTGATCTTCCTCAATTCAGTGCCCCCTTTTCTTCTTTTGTGCTATTTGTATCTGATGAAAAACACTGGTGGCATTTTCGCTCAGTAAAACAATAAAATATTAATCACAAAAGTTGGGAGAACAAGGCTGCCCTGATTTGCAATTTAAATTACCTGAGACTTCCTGGCAATTAATTATAGTCTATATGAGTGAGTGAGGGCGTGTTCGCATATGTGTGCGTGTACGCATGTGTGTGTGTCATCATCCGGGCTTTGTTTCACAGCTTATCCGAAGCACAATTTACCAAGTGCTTTTCTTGTATCCTGTCCCTTAAAGAGCGCCATGAATGCCAAGTAATCACAGGGAATCAATTTAAGAAAACATGACAACACTGGCAGCACTGCTAACAGCCTCACAGTTTTCTAAATAGACCCAGATGACACCTAACCAGAATAAAGCTAAAGACATTTTTTTTTCATCCTTTTCATGACAAACATCAAGAGCACAGCGGCAGGAGGAGAGCAGCAATAACAGCTCTAAGAGACGGAGGAGATGTGTGCTAATCATCGGACTCCCTCAGCAGAAATGTCTTAAGACAGTTCATTTGTCATGGGAAATCATACGATGACAACGTGAACGGGAAGAATGCCTAATAGGTGATAATTCGCGCAGCACAGAGAAAATAAATATTGTCACATTATAGTGTGTGCCTGGCAGAGATTTACAAAGCCTGTGCCCCCCCATTCCCCACCCCCCACCCCCCAAAGGCAATTAAAAGACAAAGTAAGGAGGTAAGGGAGGTGCTATGCTTCAGATAAGAGTTGAGGTGTTCGTTGCAGCTAGTTGGGCTCTATCAGCACCTTGTACGGCGGATAAAAAAGTAGTAGGAATTTTGATGAGGGTAAAGTTTATGTATAATACAGAAAGAGAGCAAAAAAGTTCTACGCAGTGTACGCCATTATCTCTTCTCCAGCAAATACAGCAAACTGTAGAAGCAGACAACAGCTCATCGTGTCGCATACATGCACACAAAGGCCCCGCAGTGGATACGACACTGCGAAGCCTGTAATGTTCTTCTTGTTGGGATTCAAAACAGTTTCTTAGGGCTGCTGATATATTGAATTAAATTATAGTAGAGCGTGTATTTTTCCTCAAGTCTAAACAGCAACAGAACAGCTTTACAATGATATTTATTACACAGCTATTTCATTTAATTGCATTAGATTCGAGACTGAGTCCACCTTTGTACAAAGAACAACTGATGCAATATCGTGATTTAGTGTAAGACATCAGGCTGCAACTAATGACTTTTATGTTGGGAATTATCTGTATATAATTTGTTTTTATTAATAGTTTGCATGTTTAGTCTATAAAACACCAGATTACAAAAAAGACCATCACAGTATTCCAGAGTCTGAGTTTGTTTTTTTTTTTGACTATACAATGATATAAAACAAAGAAAAATCAACACATCCACACACTTCAGAAACTGGAACTAGAGATTTATTTTCTGCATTTCTACTTAATAAATGACTAGAATGATTAATTAATTATCAGAAATGTTGGTGATGAATTTCTTATCAACTGACTGACTGTTTATTTGGTGATAATTGTTTCAGCAATAACATGACATATGTATATCTTACATTGTCCCTTTTTCACAGCAACCAAAACTTGTTCGCTGATGAAAAATGTCATGTGACATCTTCAAACATGATTTGCATACACCATCGCCAATAAAACAGAAGAAATTACAGTTTGAGCTAAATTTTTATGGCATCACACATTCTCCATCATAAAAAATATAAAACACTTGATTTAAACACAGTTACTTTGACACAATGATAAAGTTTCATTGCGCTCAGAGTCTCACTACCTGCCCTTTTGGCTGAACCGGGACCTTGAAAACCACAGAGCAGTCACCACAAAAGAAAACACATTTGTATGTTTGTGTGTGTGTGTGTTCTCCATATACAATGCAGCAAGTGTGCGAGTATGTAAAGAGGGAGGAAAGGGGGGATGGTGTGGGGGGTATGGGGGGCACCTCAATCCCTCATCTTAGGTCCCATTCCTGCTTTCAGAGAAGGGAGCCAGATGAGGAGAGTGAGACCTGGAGCACATTTATATTCATTACAGAGAGACAGTTTGCTCTCACTCTGCCAGTCCAGCCTCGATCTCTCTCCATCTCTCTGTCACACACCTCAGCCCCACCGGGGAGGAGAGTCTGACAATCCAACAGACAGATAGATTCAACTTCCTCTGTATAAACAACAGCTAAGCGAGGTGATGGCGCATCAGGATGAGAGCTGTGGGACGCCAACTGCCCAGATACTGACCATGCTGTTCCAGCCACACTACATACAGTAACCACAGCACATGCTCATGTTGCACTCTGTGTCAGTTCATCCGCTCATGGTGTAATAACACGTGTGCTGCGACATTATCTCCATCTGTAAATTTTTACATGGCGGTAGCATATATTTCTGCACATATGTTACCTCCATCTGCAAATCTGATAACGTGAACAGCTTACAATGCATATTTATACTGGAGGACACATTTCTGTTCATTTGTTTATCCATCTGTGCTCGTGACAATCTGAATAGCTGGTGATGCACATGTCGCCTGCACAGCCGCCTCGTCCTGCAAGTCTGTCTATGAAGACAATGCATATTTAGCTGGTTTATTTTAAGTATGTCACAATATGTTTCAATATGGCACTGTTATCTTTAGTGTAGTGTCAGATGAGGATCAGCTGTCATTTCTTGTAAGCCTCATCTGTACTTTAAGCTGTACTCAGCTGTGTATTAAGCTGCAAGCAAATTTGCTAATATTAAAATGTCCCAACATGTATGTTAATACGCTCATGCAATTATCACTTTCCTTCTTTCTATTAGCTGGCTAATAGTGATCAAGGCTTATCAATTAACTCAGCAACCTCGGTATAGAAGGCATTCATGTAGAGTGGACTTAATGTTACTGACTTACTGGCCTTCTGTTGGTCTGTTTGCCTTCTTGTCTTCTGTTGAGAGCTGTTCAGCTAACTCTAACTACCTCCATAATGTTTCCTTTTGAAACAGAACTTGAACAAGAACGTCTTCAACAACAGTGCTTGGGCTGCTCACACACATGCACACTTCATGTTAGAGAGTGGCCATAGCCAGACATTGATAAATGGCTGCCAGTCATTCTTGTAGCACATGCTAACATTTTGTCACTGACATTTAGCATGTTGGCATGTATTATTCTTAATGTGTATCTGTAATTGCTTTATTATATTAAGTACTTCTAGATATTTGAAGCAAAATTGCCGGAGATGTGTTAACTGCTCTGGCAATTAGCATGCTTCATGCCATTTCTTCCACAGCATGAGGAATCTCACCTCTGAGGACATAAACTGAACTGATCTTTTTGTGAAATTGTTGAAATTGTTACATCCTACATGTATATAATATTTTTCACTTTTACCCTCTTCAAACTGTCCCGTCTCACACTATGGGATAGTTAGGATCACATTTTAGCTGTTTTTCATTGTATTTTATTGTAGAACACTTTGGTTGTTTTAAATTAGCTTTATAAATAAACTTGATTTGATGATTTGATATAATACATCAATAATATAATATTTTCACAGATCGATATTTCTGTGGCTACACAGAGTCAATTCACTGTAATATTAAACATGTTCTTCAGCGTCCAGCAGTCTGGTGGTTAAGAGGAACACAACAGCTAACTGAACGCAATGTTTCCGGTTCAGTTCCAGCCAGGTACCTTAGTTGCATGTCATACCCCTCTCTCTCCCAGTGTTTCCTGTCAGATCTGTATCATTGCTATCCCAAAAAATAAATAGTCACTTTCAGAATAGTCCTTACTCCTCTGCAAATGTAGGTGTTCCTTTGTTCTGCTATAGCAGATCAGATTTTGTTTATACAATTATGAATTCCAAAGGCACGAAAGGTGTATGTAAAGATGCTGTAAAGAGCACTGTAAAGATGCACACACACAACAGCTGGATTAGTATAAAAAAGTCAAGTTTACCCCAAAAACCCCAGTAACGCCATATGGCGACGACTTGAGGTGACCAGGCCTGCTGTGAAAGAGGAGGTAAAGACTGACAGAAAAGAGAGATGGAAGGCCTTCAGGAATTCATTACAGCTATTGCTCATACTCTCAAAAATAGAAAATAAATTCATTATAAAAAAGAAAAAACAAAAACACACTCTACATGCAAGCACACACACACACACAACAAACGTATCTCCATCTAAATTCCCTTTAACTTGCAAAATGAAAGGGAAACATCAAATACAAAGAACCACCCACTAGCCTCTCCCTTGGGGACCCACTTCCTGCTGGGAGGAGAAGAAAACGGGTGGCACGGTGCTGAGACACCACCACCAGGTGGACAGGGGGTGGAGCTGCATGATTTGACTGCTGCAGAAAAAGCTGCGATACTGGAGTGTTTAGAGGGTCACCTTTGCGCGACAATAGGCAGCGAGTGAAACAGTGAGGAACAGAGACGGGCTGCAGAGTTTAGACAGGCACACTACAAAGATTGAAAACATGCCAAAAAAAGTGAGGCTAAGTGACAGAGTGTTGCAGCTTTGAGCGTATGCATGACGCATTTCTGAACGTAAATCAAATGCCCACATGCTAGCTCACTTTTTCACAGCTTAGAGTCAACCCTGTGCTCTTCTAACAACCCCCCCACCACCACCGCCACCGCCCGCTTCCCCTCAGCTCTGGTGAGAAATCTGACAGAGGGTTAATGAAGCCTGTTCATTATAAGGTCAGATTCCATTAAAGGCAGACAGCAGCTCCAATGAAAGCTTACAGGGAGCATGTGCAGATGTATCTCTGGGATCAGCAAGACTGATCAAGTGAAGTAGCTAAACCCCTTTTTCTAAAAAAAAAATTATACAGAGCTGGCTGGAGATACACTTCCTGTCAAATAAGCACATACACAGGAATCATATGAAGGAAGTGTTTCCAACTGTCTGTTATGAGAGATTCAAGAGTTTTGGCTGCAGACAAGCAGATGGTCATATAGCGCCAAGATGTGTCTGGCATTATTAGCAGGAAAATCCGAACTATATGAGAGGCATCCACAGGTGAGACATAAGGCAGAGGGAAGGAGAACCGTCTCTCAGGTGTGAGCCAAAGACACACACATGTGAATGAGGCTGGATGTGGAACATGTATGATAACATCTGCGGTAGAACAGTGTCTGTCCATGTCGCCAGAGGCACTGCTAAAAGCCCTGACGCTCACTGAGAGAGAGAAAAAGAGGGTGAAAACAGGGATAAGAGAACGCTGGGACAAGCGGGCACACATGCATGACGGGGCTGAGCGCAAGCTCGGCGGCAGGTTGGTTGGGGGGTCCTTGGAGTGTGTCAGATCCAGGGCCGCAGGAGGTGTGATGGATTAAGAGGCACTGGCAGAGACAGAGGCCCTCCCTGAACCGTGGAGCTAACCCCAGTGAAACAACATCACCATCCCTCTGCATATCACTGACGGTGTCTTCTCTCACTATCTCACCTTTTTTTTTTCTTTTTTTTTTAACTCTGTTTTGTTATTTCTGCTGGTTTTAAGCCATCATCTAAATGTCCCATTTTTCTCTGCCCCTCTTAAACCCACAAGATTGCTATAGAGCCAGGCAACCATGCCGATGCCACACTTCTTCCTCACTGCTTTAGCCCCTTGTTTTGATCACATTTCCTAGTTTAGAAGATATAACATTGCGTACTAGTTTGCGCAGCTAAAATATAACAAATCTCACAGAGAAATGGCTTAACCAATATTAATAATGCAAATATCTGTGCACTGATCACTACTATGAGTGCTAATATCAATTAACTTAATATTGGTGTCATCTTTAGCAATAAGCAGTCATAGCACTGATGTTTGGACTACATTTCCCAGAGATCACGCTGCAGCGCTTTGACAGACGACTGACATATGAACATACTGAACAAATGGACTGTTGTACTGAGATTAATGGGAAAAAAAATAACAACCGTGTCCATAATAAACAGTGATAAATAATCACTGCAAATATTAACAATGTGATTACTCTGTAATCCCTTATTTACTCAGAACTGCATGCCACATAACGGACAGTAAACAGTCAAGTCAAGGTGGTATAAGAGTAAAATCGCATCACTACATCATCATTCATCATTTATATTTATATATCATATAGACAATGGCCGACAGTGGCTTGAAGCTATTTGAGCCTGATGTAATGCCAACAAAAGACACGGAAGGATAGAAAATTTTATCAGCATTTGGCCCCTTGCCATCATCCTTTCTTCTACCTCTCTATCTCTCCATCCTTTCTGATCTTCCCTAAATCTCTGCTTTGCTGTGGTGTTACAGAGCTGACCAGCTGCTGTGCAGTGTCTCAGTGCAAAGGTCCGATCCCAAATCCAAACTCAAAGATTCACCTGTATGTAAAAACCAAAGTCAAAATGTTAACATCTGGTCTCTCTCAAGTTCCCATATTTTGCCAGAAAGCTGCCATTTTTTAGTGACTGTTTGATAAATACGTCACTACACACACAAATACTGTTACCGCAATGACTTTCAGTCTCAGTAAATCCTATTACATATGCAAATCAATGTATTTGCATACTCTTCTCCTAATATTTTGCACACTCAGCTAGAAACATCAGATATTACTTATTCAATAAGAGCGGCCTGCGAGAAAAAAAAAAAAAAAAACCTGCACTGCTGTATACTTATATTGGCAGCGGTAACAGTTTTGCATGTGATTAACACACAACCCTTGTACATAAGGCCCCGTGTATGCATATGTGTACATAAACACTGCCATCCTGTGAAAAATCCAGAGTGGAGCTTTAATTCCCACGTGTATAGACCTTCAGTCTGCGCTCCTGCAATCTGTCCTTGCACTCCGCTCCAATGTGATCAATTATCCATCTATACTCACAACACTTATGTGACAAAACCTACACTTTGACACAAGCACAGACACACAAATCCACAGTGAAAATTTGAGACTTGAAGAAATAAAAATGATATACTCTGAGGCAGACATCAAACCAGTGAGCCCATGTAGCCAAGATAACTACAGAGAGGTGCTTTCTAAATGACAAAATGATACCGGCTGCAGCAAATCCACAGCTCTGTCTCACTCTGGGTCTTCTCCTCCAGCACAGAAATCCACTAAAACACAGCAAAGTCTGTCTGAATGTCAAAATAAAAAATCTTTTTTGACAATATATTTCTTCCTTTCCCCGAACTAAGATGATAGAGAATTTCTGCATACTCGCTCCTTTCACCTTCATCCATATGACTGTATTGGATGTGCTCTTACGCGTTACCCTCGCTGTTTATTTTCCGCCCTGCAGAGGCTCTCTGCATGAGGTTTCATTCTCATGAAGTGAGCCGAGCCTGAAGCAAAAGGGAGGAGTGAATGGAGGGAGAGGGCTTTGTTTTGTTACCGCGCTCGGTGCAATGATGCAATTTATAATTAAAATGCAAATAGAATGACAGGGAGTCTCTCTTCACCTTGTTTTCACTTTACTCCAACATTCTCAGGGGAGGCCCATCTCTGCCCAGGATCTATGTATCCAAGCCAGTAAATCAATTTTCATATGAGGCGCTGAAATCAATTTGAGGTTTAGGCTATACAAAATTTTAAGTGCGAGGCACTGCTTAGCTGAGAGAAATCTTAGATGCATGGACAGAAACATCCAGCCCGTAGCTAGAGAACATTTTTCTACTTTGCTATGATGATGTGTGAGGGATTTTTAGAAGCTCACATCCCTGAACTGAAGGCTAAAAGCAATTATTTCTGCAACAAGAAAACACAGGCCTGTCTGACACATACGCCATTGGCCTGTCTCTGTTTTGACTATAGCTTATCACAATAGGTGCCTCAAACATCCCCTAAGCTTCAATCTCAACAAACAACAAAGACAAATGCCATGGAATGAATCATTTGGGGGAGTTTTATTTCAAAAGTGTGCCTGACAGAAAAAACAAGGGGGGGGGTGGGGGGTGGGGAGGAGGCCTTTTTTAGTGGTTGTCCTTCAGTGTGACTTTGTCATGTAACACATTTCCAGCTCAATTATCTGCATCCAGTGGATTTCAAACACATTTAGCAAGGACCAGAGAGCTTGGTAATTAGCAGGAGCCCCGGCTCATAAGGGGTCCAAAAACAAAGCCTGTCTTTAGCTCTATCTTTATCCCCTCCACTTGTCTAATCTCTTCTGATCCTTCTCTTTTCACACTGGGTGTTGGACATCATATATGCACTCAGTCAATACCTTTATATGCTAACAGGTTTCAGCTTTTATGGACCAGAGCGTGACGCAAAATGAGATAGCTGATCCATGAGTGTAGGCTTAGAAAACAAGTCAATCTGACTACAGGATGCCACGTAAAACAAATTTAATTAAATATCAGTTACTTCAGCAAAAAATGTACAAACAGAAATATAGTATGTGTACTCACAGGAAGTTCTCCATAGAGTAGAATACGTGGCACTGTGAACAGATTTCAGCATGTGACAAGATAAAGAAAGAGATATCAAGCTTTACCAACCTCCTAATGCTGCACTGTGTGAACCACGAGGAGTGATGAATCTTTGATGAGGCACACCACCTTTGTTCTTGATACAAAAGCTTAACAAACTATCAGTAACTACAATGAAAGCCAGTCTAATATTTTCCTGTCAAGGAACCACAACTTGTAGTTGTGATGACATTTAACACAGACACAAACACACAAAAAAAAAAAAATCAATCCAATGTTCAAAAGTGCATCATGACATTATTAGAATTCTACACATAAAGGTTAAGACCATGTCAGACTCTGGCCACCAACAACCTCCTCCTCCTCCTCCTCCTCCTGTTTTCCATTTTAATTACAGTTTGAAATCATGTCAGCTTGCTTTGGCACACAAGTGTAGCCTTAGGTAAAACTGCTTTCTGTCTGTCCTCAGATACCTACTAAGCTCATTTCAGCAAGGGACAATCTTAACCCCCCCCCCCCCCTTCACTATTTCACTACACGGTGCTTTGTCAAGAACCGCTCCCTATTTGGTAAAGTGTACTTTACTTACATTCAGCCATTTTATTTCAGTCTGAATTCTATTTCAGCATTTATGTACAATAAAGCCATAAAAACATCTCTCGAAGGAACATAGAATATATAATTCAATGGCTCCCTGTTGTTCTTAAGATGACAGTGTTAATACAAAATAAGTCTGCATTATTGGTGCACGAAATCTCATAATAGAGTAAGCCACAGAGTTTTTAATATGTTTAATATATAGAGAGTAGTGGATGAGTAAATAGGGGAGCGATTGCAGACCCACTGAGTTTTTCCTCCCTCCCCTCACTTTTATCCATTTTCTCCTCGCCATACCCTTCCCTCGCTCCAACAATTATAATGATGAACAGTGCCGGCAGCAGTGCAAGTCACTGAATTTGCGAGATGTCATCTTAGACAGAGGTGGAAGGAGTCGTGTGGGCAAGAGGGGAAAAAAAAAGGGAAAAGGAGGAATGGGGAGGGTAAACTCGGTGTGGATCCATCCCAGTAAAGTCCAGTGTTTGTGGAGGAGAAAACAGAGAATAAAAAAAATGTTTAAATGTATCCTCAAAAAACAGGAAACATGATTGACAACAAGGTGTAGCAGAACGTCCATTTAGCTGTTTAGTGTTCTCTCACATACCCAATGTGTGTCTGTCTCTGGAGACAGAGGAGTGAGCTGGGAAAAACATCAATGAACCAACTATCAGTGAAAAGCAAACATCTCTTTGTGAAGTAGATATGTCTGCCTATTAGCATAAAGTACTTAAAAGCCAAGTGGAGCCACACACACACACACATACACACACACACACACACGAACACACACACACACACACACACACTGAAGAGGAGCCAATTAAGATCAACTGTTCACTTAACTTGTCATACTGTCATATCACTGATCACTGTGTTGAAATAAGGGGATCAAGGGTAATCTAGCGCCATCGGGGGTGGGGGGTGGGGGGTGGGGGTCAAAACTGGCATTGTTCCACACCAACGCGTATCTTCACCTCAGGGAACATTATTCCTGCTTCTTACCAGATGTCACATTTAATGTACCTCTCACTGGAGAAGTTCACATCTGAGTCCGTTGAGCAGTAACAGCTAAAGCAGGGAGCCTTCACGCAGGGTCCTCATAAGCGGTGGTCCTGTGTCATCCGCTCAAGAAAACAGAATCAGTCATTTTAGGAAGGGCCCCGGTATGATATATGTTTACGTTCAAGTCCCAGGCGGCCAGAAGAATTATGACTGTTCATTCGTCGTCTGTCTGTCAGGGGCAGGGGAGAAAATCATGTCTTGTTATCGTCAACACAACGTCAGGCAGTCAAGTCATGACAACAATCATTCCTGAATGACTTTGTTGTTGAAAAGTTCCCTAACTTTAACAAAGTGGTCAGGTTAACTCAACCATAACTCAGTTACTTATTTCAATCCAATCCCTTATCTTTCCCTAAACCTAACCAAACCTTAACCAAACCATAGCACTGTTACATCATAAAGCTGTTTTATTTTTCAACTGTGATTTGAAACAGTTGTGGTAGGTGCAGACAAATGATGTTGTCTGGCCGACAAGGGCATCAGATCAGAGAAGTATTTAGAAGTAGTTAGATGTTAAAAGTGAAAAAAACAAAAACATCACACATACAGGATCTCAAAAGTCAAGTAAATTCTAAAGTGATGTTTGAAATGCTGCAGAATGTAAAATGCAATTAGGTGTGTTTCCATCCGCTCTACTGAGGTGTATAAATTGGCTTTCTGAATGCAGAAACTCAGAGTACACGTCAACAAGAGAAGTGTGAAGTCGTCAGAAACACATAAATGCAAGGCAAGATGTTTTTCTCCTTTGGTGTCTACTGATGTGAGGCCACATTTCATAACACCCAGAGACGAAAACAAAGACACGCACTTAGCAATGATGTAACGCACTAGCTAATGGTTACAAACCCACTGCCATTCTAGATTTAATCTAATGAGTGAACGCGTCTATCTCACTATTTATTCCATAATTTGTCAAGCAGGGAATTCATTTTATCAGAAGGGTTTTCAGTCCTATTCTGCTTCTCTCATTCACCACAGATACAGAACTCACATAAATACTCATACTGTGTGGGAGAGTCTCACAGACCACTGAGGAGATTTGGAGACAGGTGCACACGGTGCTCCCTGTCTTATTGCTTTACTGTTGCTCTTTTCAGTGAGAGGAAGGGAGAGGAAAGGTAGCCGCGCTAATAAGTTCAGTTATATCCAGTGGTTACACTCGGTACGACAAGGGTTACTCCTGTGTGTGCCCCGACGTCACTCTGCCTCCCAATTACCACATTTACACACATATACACACTCACACGCACATTCATTGATATTCAGTGAGAATTTTAAATGCTCTCCATTAAATTCATAAAAGATGGATTTTCTTTTAAAGCCAAAAGTGATCTCCTCACCTTTTATGCACTGTTATCTATACATTAAAGAGCACATACATTATACAGCGAGGGTTGTAAATGAGCCATCTCACTCTGAAAGTGTCAAACCAGAGCTTTGATAATTAAAAAAGAAAAAAAAGAAAAAACCCAGAAATACCAAGGAGACTAAGCACAGAAAAATACTGCTGGTCAGGTGACACTACAAGTAGGAAAAAAAAACAACTTTTAAAATAAAAACATTGTTAAATTTTGCCTGTGCCCACTGCTCACCGTGTTTTCTCCCACTTTTAGCTAATCATGCATAAATTAAAAGTGAAAGTATATTCCAGTTGTGTGGTGTATGGTACGTTAATGTGGTTTCAATGACACTACTATACGTTTTTCATGTTATATCTGTATGGAATTTCCATTTTAGGAAGTATATGGCATTAAATATGCTACAATTTTGATAGTTTCAATATTTACATATAATTTTCAGGTGACATTTTCAATATTCACTCCCAGAGGAACCCAGTTGAGATAGTGGTGGGTGTTGAGTGCCTGCAGTCGTACGTCTCTGTTTAGCTGCTGGCACCTAAATGCCAACCTCCATCCTTACAGGACTGAAGTGGAGAAGACTGCAATGTTGCAGCCACAAGCTGATGCCAGACGACTATGAATGTGTCATATCATCTGTATTAATCAGCCAGCAGTCTGATTTGAGATCAGTTCATTACCTGCACACAGGGGCTCTCAGAAAAGCCAGCATGGAGGAATCAAATCCAAACCCCCACGACACTATTAAGATAACACCCACGAAATACCTGCTGGTGTTAGTAAAGGTGGCGAAACCCTGTCTGTCATCCTCCAAATCCATGCCTTCCTAATTCATGTTAAGGTTATATGTGTTCCCCTCAATATTCTTTGCGGCGCACAGCCTTTTGGAGGGTCATCAGATGGTGTCTGCTGCTGTAGTCGCTTCTGAAAGCAGGAAATGCCAGGCAGATAAAACTGCTATACTACCACAAACACACATACACATACACACAGTGACATTTCAGATTGCCACAGCAAATCTGGGACCGTAACCAACAGTTACGCTCCGAATCCAAGCCTTCTTAATTCATCCCCCTCTCTGTCACTATCTCTGAGAGCACTCCTGCCACTATCAAACTTTTAGCCCTAAAAGCCCACCGTCTCCTATTCTGCCGTTTGAAATTACTCATGTTAACTATTCCACACGTTTTTGTCTAAACGGCTCTGACAAATCACTCACATTGGGCTCCCTTTGGTGGAGACCCCTCCTGAGATTATCACTCTAATGAAGCCATTTAAGTCAGCCAGGCACACCCCGGTCTCTGAACAGCCAGTCAAAAGCACCAGATAGACTTTCTGTGCTCCGGCAGATGCCAAGATGGTGGCAACGACAGGCAGTGACGGACAGAAGGGACAGATGCAGATAAACAGAAAAAGAAAGAGAGGAGAAAAAACCCAACAGTGGGCAGCCAGACAGCATTCATCTTAGGCCATGTGCAAAATATAAAGACACCATAAACACATAAAGATAGTATGAGTTTGTAATAAAGGAGTGGTACAATGAGAAAGAAGGGAGAAAGGCAGGAAGGCAAACAAGCACAAAAGGAGACGGTGATGGGACCTGCTTTTTTCTTACACTGATGTATCCGAACACAAACAAAAACAGGTTTTGTTCACAGAATAATAAGACCAATGAAAAAAAAGATCAAGACAGAAAGAAAGCAAGGAATGTCCTGACAGATGGAAACTGAGAATGCAAGCAAACAAGGAAGACAGTTGTCAAAACAAAGTCCAGTGTCTGTAACTTTACAAAAGCAAGCTGGACTTGTCTTGAAGAACAGGACGAGCTATTTTCTTCAGTCATTCACAGAATACCGCTACGAAGTTGTGACTGTGACATGCAGGTGTGGTCATTTGATGCCATTACGATATCTACAGATAACAGTTTGAGAGACGTTATGGCATGATTTATGTGCAGAGACAAAAAGATAGAGGTAGTGAGGAGGACAGGGAAATGAGGCAATACACAAGTTTTGATATTTACAATAACACATTTTCAATGCTGTGAAAGTCAACATCTCACAGAAAACCTTTCAGGGAGGCACCTGCTGTAGAAAAATAGAACAAAACGTTAACATCCATTTAATCTCCTAAATTTGAGTTGAAGTAATTTGTGCTCATCTGTTTTCAGTGAACAAACAAACACTGAAGCAATTTGGCATTTAATAATAAATTAGGACAGATAGTAAAACAGCAGCATTTTAATGAATGTCTAAATCTGTACCAAGCATTACAGTTATAGTATAATAAGTGAACTCTATGGGTGGAAAGTAAGTATAGTGGAATTGTAATGAAATAGTAATAGAAAAAGAGGTGCGTTATTGGATATCTGAAAAGAGCAGTATCATGCAACAAATATGTATTTTTATCTAGTCGTGCGTTTCACTGAAATTTTACAATGAAAGCAAGAGTTTGGCTGAACTCCATTTAAACTTGATCTGCATAAAAGCAAATAATCAGACAAGGCACACTGAGCAAACTAATTTGCATCCAAGTACACCAATGGATAAGCAGTGATGGTCCACCTAGTGTCCTTGAATGACCACAATTTACTGCTCGACTGACGGCAAACAGCGGCAGTCTGCAGTGTCATGAGAAAAGCAAGAAAACACAAAGGCTGAGTGCAACAAAACAAGAACGGGAGGGAAAACAAAGGAAGGAGGCAGCGCGGGAAAGAGAGCAAACAAGGAGGAAAGGAAGAAAATGAAGATACAGTGGGAAGAAAGGCAAGACTTAGTCGAGAGTCAAGACGTGTGTGGCCCATCAAAAAGGAACCCTACCAGAGGAAAAATATAAATAAAACACAATCATTAACCAGCTCCACCACACTTAACAAGGAGCTCAGAGAAATGAGGGAGGAGGCATAAGAGGAGGGAGCCGCAGGGTTGCCGCAGCAACTGAAATTAGAACCTGGGATAATAAGAGAAATGAAAATGTGTGTGTGGGACGACCCAGGTGAGACAGACAGAGAGAGAAAGGTTCACAGAGAGGATAACACTCATGTTAGCACCACTTATACAACGCTGTGATAAATAAAACGCCTCGATGTGTTTTCTTTCAAAATCTTACAAAGGCATAGCTCATTGAGGAAACTATAAAGGTGCTCTCCTGTGGTGTGACATCATCCAAATAAGAAAAAAACACACACTTCAATCATACAGTGTTCAAAATTATACAACTTCCACTTCCAGTTATTAATCAAGTCAATTTTATTTGTATAGCCTCTAATCACAGTGAGTCTCAGAGGGTTTCTGGACACCCACGCAACAAAAATAAATTAAAATGATGCCTTCCAACCTCAGAACCTCTGAAAATCAGCGAAAACTCCCATAAAAACTTCATTACAAAAAAAACAGAAGAAACCTTTGACAGAGCTACTTATCAGTCAACAACAGACATGATATACAGATAATGATTTTTACAACACTATTATAAATTTGAAGGGACCCATTTCACCACAGCTGACAGACACAAATTTAGCTGTGAGCAGTTATCAAGCACCTTTGGTGTCTGCTTGGAGGTTGCCAAGAGACAGATAATGCCAACTGGAGGCTGGCAGTTTATAAGGTCTGAGTGTTAAGACCTAAAATGTCAATATTGGTCCCAAGGGAGGGAATAATTAAGGCATAAAGATCTAAAAGGCTTGTCACATATGGCTGGCCAGCTGTCACATCTGTCTGTTTATATTCATGCCAGTAACAACCAGGCCTATACTAAAGCAGCAGCAGAGTATGTAATGGCTGAGCATTAAATGTCAGCTGACTGAGCTACAACTAAAGGCTCGCACAAGGATGCGCACGGAATGAGGAGAAGCTTGGCATTTCAAACAATACACCAGCTCCACTTCTCATTTTAGATGCTCACTCCCGAGTGGGTTGTCTCAAAAAGATCTATTCCCTGTGGTTCTACTTCACATATTCCCGGTGCTCGGTGTTATTGGAGGAAGCACGGCGGAACTAAGAGAAGGGAACAGTATTTAAGTGTAAACTATTTAACTCTGCAGAATTCCTGCAGGATGTCAGACTGCCATGTTACACAATTTATGGCAGCAGGGTCTTGCGGTGCCAATCCCTCACACTGGTGGACCTACAGTAAAGGTGTAAACATCTTCTCTGCTTAATGTGTCATTGAGCACGACACTGAGCCATTTGCCATATTTCCAGGGGAACCGTCCTGTGAGATTTTCCTCTCCACAAGATGACAGCAGTGATTTGTTCTAATTACTAAAGCTACCTACACAAGTTCACGCTTGTAGCAAACAACCTTTTGCAGTCATGTGAATAATGTCTGACCTCTCTCAGCAGCAAAGCATGTGTGACTTCCACACTGCACCCTGTCTCCTGCTTGCTTTCTTTTGAACATGACCACAGTCTTTTCCTAATCCAGACCTTAACCATAGAGTTTGTAAATCATAAACCCTCATACAACTTGTTTTTGGGACAGTCATACAAGACACTTTGGAAAGCACTGACAAACAACCTATATTCTCCGTTAGGTAAAAGGACTTGCTGGTCGTGCTTTGGCCAAAGGAAGAGAACATTTCTCTGCAGGGATAACGAAGGTATCACATTTATGGACTTTCAAAACCTTACTCAGCTTGTTTTTGTCCAAATCAGGGGACAAGTTGTTTCTTTGTTGCTTTTATGCATTGGTAGCTTTTATGATATAACCATGGACAACTTTCAATTTAGCTATAATTTATCAACAAAAGCCAAGTGGGAGGAAAATTAGACCAAACAAATCCAATTGCAGTCCATGTCACTTCAGCTGAGCGTTGTGGACTTGCAGTCTTGGTTCTTTGTTTGTGCTGAGCTTTGGAGTTTATAAATGTGCCATGTACTGAAAAGGCATTTCACTGCATCTTGAGTGCAAGTTTGCCCTTGGTTCATTTTGTTATGCTTGGCTTTTCAAGCACGAGTAAGTACCAGCTATCAGATGACAACATCCATCTCCTTACAGCCATAAAACTATTGCAGGGTCACTTCGTGTAAATGAAGGTCTAACTCCTAGAAAGTGCTTTGCAGTTCACTTGAGGTCAACATTTTCAGGCATATCAGTTATTTGATGCCACCTGAGTATAAAAGTCACTACTCTCAACTGTCTTAATGAAAAAACACAAAGTTCAAGGGTTTAAACAAACATCTTCATAACTGACTGGAGAAAACGCACCCGGCTTTAGACTACAACTGGAGCGGATCTCGTGACGTGGGCTGGGGTGGGCGAATACTGTGCATTGGGATTCACAGAGTGTGTGCTAACATAAGAGGCCAAAGTAAAAGAAAAACAATAAAATATATGCTTCAGGGGGGAATTATGAGGGCCTGTGTGTTTCATGCCTCACCCCAAAAACTTCCCTGTGTTAATGAGACGGCCATTAAGCAAGAACATAAAGGGATCCCTGCTGTGTCCTGGTGCTGGTAAGTGTGAGGACGGTGTGTTGGGATGTGGGAGCGTGTGGCAGGCAGCTGGCAGCGTTGACTGACAGTTCAGGTGAGCGGCGTGGTCTGCTCAGGCGCGCAGATCCCGCTCCTCTGACTGATCTGAAGTGGCTTCAATTAACTGGAGCAGCCAAGTGTGAGGGAGGGGACTGAGGGAGGGGACTGAGGGAGGGGGGGGGGGGGGGGGGGGGGGGGCAGGCCCCAGACAAGCCTCCTGACAGATTTTGGAGGGGGAAAGATGAGTGGGGCCCTCTGACAGGTCCTCTAATGCCTGACCAACCTCAACCTTTCTCCATCTCCTCGTAGCTAATTACTAAGTATCCATACGGAGACACTTGTCACTGTGATCACAGCAAATTGGCTATAACTGCAGGGTCAAAGAGGACTGTCTTTCACTCACGTATACAGGCATACACACAGGATACACACACATCTCGACTTGCACAAAAACAAAACTCACACGAGTTTTCATCATTTTCAATACTGAAACTATTTTGAGTTTCCCAGGAGAACAGAAATTAAGTCGCAACCAGAAAATCCAATATCACACACACTGCCTCACACACATCTGCAAAACCATATTCATGTTGATGCTGCATGATGCTCTGTCTGCATGATAATATAGAAAGGGAGGTGATTAAAATATTCCAGCATTTCTCAACAAATCCTACACACAGATTTAATTTTCATGGCTATATACAGCAACACTGACGTTGGAAGACCCTGCCAAAGTGAAATGTTAGTTTCACTTTGAATATATGAAGGTAAATCACAATCCAAACGTGGGAATGCGGAGAATAGATTTGAAACGTGTCCTGAAATTTCTCATTTGCACAAATGGTGTGCTTTAAGTTTAAACCAAACAAACAGCAAACAAAACCCGTACACACCAGCAGGTTATTATGTCACATCAATAATGCATCTATCATGTATTATTTTCTCGTCTCAGCACACACAATAATGCGTGTCTTATGGCCTCTAACTGAATAGAGTGTGCTGTTTTACACTCTATTTGTTCTTGCTTTATGGCCGTCTTGCTGTTTTGCTAGTTTCACATTACCTAATTAACACAGGGAAGTTTTTGAGGTGAGGCATGAAACACACAGGCCCTCATAATTCCCCCTGAAGCATATATTTTATTGTTTTTCTTTACTTTGGCCTCTCATGTTAGCGCATACTCTGTGCCTCAGTCCTCATTTCTAAAAACCTGATCTCCTTCCACTTTTCTCAATTTTTCGTTATTCATTATAACTATGTGCAATTTCAACCTTTAAATGACGACTGAATACTACCTAGAACTTACTTACTCAACTGCAATTTATATGATCAAGTGTCGGCTGCATCCTCTCTTCTCTTGCTACTTGGTATTCCTCCACTGGTAGCCTTTAGGTCTTCGGTCACGTTAATTCTTTTCGAAGGTTTGTGCTTTCAAACCATCTACCTTATTTCTTAACCGTCCAGTTCTTCTTATCCACTGCTTGGCTCCATGCTAGCCATCTGAGAATATCATAGGTATTGGTTTACTCAAAAAGCAAAACAACATGTAGCTTGAGCTTGAAATCAAAAGACTAAAATTATAACTTGCTGACTCATTTTTTTCAGCATCGTGTCTTCCAGAGCAAAAACTGTCTAGAAAACTTATCATGGTAGACTATCAAATACAATGAATTCCATTAAAGTTTCAAAAGAATACAAAATTTCAACAAATTTACTGTAGACCTATAATGGTATTGTCTTTGTATGTGGCCTAATCAGTGCAGAGCACATGGCACCAGGAAGACGGCAATATTTATAAGTAGTTAAAAGTTTGTTTAAGACATAGAACACTTACTTTATTCAACAGGTCTTTGTGGCCTTGAGTTGTGATAATATGGTTTCAAACATTTTCAAGAAAACTAAAAATTCATATATTTAAATTATTGTTGGTAAAATTAAACACACATCATGAGTTAAAACTGCTTCTAACAACCCCCGTTTTCACCCCCCAACCCCCCCACCCCACCCCCACTCCTCCACAGTATGCTTGCCATTTCCCAATATTAGTACAGACCAATGCCCCCCTCTCCCTACCCCAAGATCCTCACCCTATTTGGTACTCACCTAGATCAAAGTCCCTCGCACATCTGTTCCGCTTGCTGCTGCCATGACTAGCCAGCTGGACTCTGTCCGTCAGGTCCCTCTGTCTGTAGGTGTGTCAGTGCTGCGTGTCTATCCCGAGCCTGAGCTCCTTGGCAAGCTGCAAACGCAAACAGCGGAAAGAATCAACAAGACTGTAGTTGTGAGAGCGAGCGTGGGTGTGAGCCAGTGCCTTATCATATTCTTGCAAGAGACTCCTTGTCAAGTTGACTGTTTGTGTGTGCATCTGTTAGGTAGGAGACTTGAATGCAGAATATTTTTTTGAGATTTGAGAGTGTGTGTGAGCTTGCGTGTGTCTGCGTGACAAGATATTACAAAGACACATGTTTTACAAAGACTGTAGTGAGGTTTACACAGCGAGGCGGAACAAAGTGGGACAGCGGCCCTCCTTACGTAATTACACCCAGCATTAAAACACTAATCCAAATACAAACTGTACAGTTGCAAGAAAAGTATGTGAACCCTGTGGAATTAAATGATTTTTTCCATTAACTGGTGATAAAATGTGATCTGATCTTTATCTACGTCACAAGTAAAGACTAACACAATAAGCTAATAACACACAATTATAATTTCTTGTGTCTTTATTGAATACAGGCGTTAAACATTCACAGTTCTGGTGGAAAAAGTAAGTGAACCATTGAGTTTGAGGAATTGTAGACCATTCTTCCTACAGAGTTGCTTCAGCTCAGACATATTCTCAGGATGTCTGGTGCGAGCAGCTCTCTTCTGGTCATTCCACAGCATCTCTACTGGATTATGGTCTGGGCTCTGACTGGGCTGCTCCAACAGGTGGATTTTCTATGCTTGAAGTCATTCTGTTGAAGATTTACTTTGATGTTTAGGGTCATTGTCCTGCCTCAGCAGGTGGACAGCCACCCTGACATTATCCTGTAAGATACGTTGATAAACTTGGGAATTCATTTTGCCCTCGATGATGTTGAGCTGTCCAGGTCCAAAGGCAGCAAAGCTCCAAATCATGATGCTCCTCCACCGTAAATCTCCTTTGGGATGATGTCTTCATGCCGGTATGGAGTGCCCTTTTTACACCACACATACTGCTGCATGCACAAACAATTCAACCTTAGTTTCATCAGTCCACAAAACATTTTCCCAGTAGTGTTGTGGAGTGTCAAGCTGCTCTTTGGCAAACAGCGGGTGCAGTGATGTTTTTATTTGATGTTTTACTGGGCTCCTCGCAACCATGCAACAACGCAACCACGCAATCAAGATTTGTGTACGATAGACAGAGATGTTAAGCAGCTGCAATGATTCCTTTAAGGCTTTAGCTGTTACTCTGAGGTTCATTTTTACCTCACTAAACATCTGTATCGTGCCTTTGCAGTTACCTTAACTGGACGCCCTCTTCTGCGGAGAGTAGCCACAGAACTAAATCATTCCATTTATAGTTTGTCTGACTGTGGACTGATGAGTATCTCAACTCTGTGAGTAACTTTGTAATTAACCATTCTTGATCATAAGTGATCTGAGATTTATTGTGAGGCCTGGTTCACACCAGCAGACACTACTTGTGAATAAGAGGAAACTCAAAATGTTTGAATGTTTTTGATTAAGTCAAAGTATCTCTCACCCACACTCCAATCTGGTTTCATTGGTTGGACTCCAAGTTTTCTATCTCCTGACTCCATTGAGCTTTTGTTGATGTCATTAGCTGAGGGGTTCATTTACTTTTTCAAGCCTACCCTGTGAATGTTTGAACGGTTCATTTAATATGGACAAGAACAATGTTATTAGTTAAAACAGCTTTGTCTGTACAGTTTGTTCATAACTGTAACTCATCTGATGATATTTTAAGGCAAATTTATACACACATTCAAGGTTTATTGCGTTCTTAATACTTCTTGAGTATACTCTGACCCATAAATATAGATAAAAATCTTTGTGGATATAATTTTGATGTATGTATTGCATGTTAATGGGATATATAAAGGGCCCACAGAGACCCCAATAACAGTACAACCATCTGACAGAATAGACCCACGGTGGCACTCAACTCCGGCATAGAGGTTTGCTCTGGCTGTCTCATTAAAATCCTCCAACTCTAATTCCCTTTCAAATACCACCTCTATCTAAATAAACATGACCGAATACACTTACTCATACTCCACAGGCCTGCCAACCACAGGCGAGCAGAGAGATTTCAAAGAGCCGGCTGGTTGTGTTTGGCCAAGTGTTATTCTAGAAAGGTTTGTGGATGGTAACAAAATGTCTAAAGCTAAACAGCCACACTGATGCTCTCTGGGCTCATACCACAGCCAATCCATAAAGATGCCTGACATTTAAGACATTTAAACAGAAAAAAAAGATGATTGATTCCAGTCAATTTTCTTTTATACCCAGCTCATAAAGTACAAAGCTTTATTAGTTTTAAAACAGCCACGAATGACCTGAAACTATGGCGATAGCTACAGAAATGTGAGTCCCAAGTTTCCTCAGAAGTGAAATAAATTTTGACTCTTAACACTAAAGGCTGACTTACATTTGGCCCAGATATACTGTGCAAAGAATAGGCCATGTTTTACGCTGCGGTTCTTTGTATTCACGACCAGTATGCAAACTGCCTGTGGGCTTTTACCTCAGAGAGAGAAGAGATGATCTACATGAATGAATGAAATATCTTAAGACCCGCATGTTTACACATACATACCAAGGAAATGTCAATCAGATGCAAAATGCAGCAGTTGAGCCCTGAAAGAAATGTCAAAAAGCTAGCCTGACTCTGATGTGTGTATGGGCCCAGCACCGTTTGATCAATAGCTCACCTGAAATGAATATGTGATCATGCGCTCTGTCTCAAAGCGGACATGCACTCCAAACCTGACAAGAAAACAGACGCAACCCAGACAGGCCTCATTTCAACAATCTATTAAATACCAACCTAGTTTGACGAGTGTGGCCTGACCATCCCACCTAACAACTCCTCAGTAAGTCAAATTAACATTTTTGTTGCTTTCCGTTTGTGCAATTTAAAAGGCAAAGTTGAGACTAGGTAACTTCAGTGATCCCTGTTTCTCTTGGTCTTAACATCACTTCTAGTTTTCATCATTACAGATTACAGAACGCAGACTGTAGCTCATTACACCATGGTTACAGAGGATATTGTTTTTTTTTCAGAAGACTTCACAGCTTTGGCAGAGAAACCTCATCACTGCTCGACATTAATAGCTGTCAAGCAAGCTTAAGTTTATAGCTCCTGCAATAAGAAAAGTCAGTGTCAGTGGTGAAGCTAGTGCTGAAACAACTATAGTATTAATTATTTTTATTAATCTCAATTGTTTCAATAATTATTTGCTTCATGTGTTTATAAAGCAGGAGCTCAAATTGGGTCCGACTTCTCAAAAGTGAGTATTTACTGCTTGTTTCTCTTTTATATTATTGTCAACTGATTACCTCTGGTTTTGAAATGAACAAAACAAAAAAGCTTTTTGAAGACGTCACCTTCAAAAAGACTGATTACTTGCAGTAGTAATTTCTCACTTTTATCTTTCTTTTACATTTTATACACTAAATGGTTAATTTACCTATCCAAAAAGTATAATTAATGAAAATAATCATTACCTGCAGCCAAAGTCAGAGATCCACAATTGTGATGAATCAGATCTTTTAGAACAAGTTCTCTCTCAAGTTCACGATCACCACTCTCATAGTGTTGTTTTAGACCAGCTGTTTTCAAAGCTACTCTCATTCTAGAAACCCGCTGTACATGACATTTTTAGCACCAAATTGCATACAGACAAAGTTAGCTGCTAACACGTGAACACAGTGGAGCATTTAGCAGCTAAAGAGCCAGATATTTCCTTCAGAGGTTGGTGGGGACCAAACCAGGGCTAAAAGAAAATTGAATATTGGACATGAGGCCACCAGGAGGACAGAGACATGACTCTAATTAATGCTAATATTGCTCTCTGTCTGCTGGATATGTAAATAGGCAACTATTGGCTGACAAGTTTGCCATGACAACATAACAGGTGATATTAAGTTGTTCATGCTGTGTTCACCACTTGTTTCCACTGCCTCCATGTGGGCTGTTATTGCAGAATAATCGCTTCTTTCTGCTCTAATGTTATCATGATAGAATGATCAGCACAGTACTACTCTACTAAACATGGTTGTTGTTTTGCAGTCTATACTTTCTGTGTCCAATATTCACGCTGCTCAGAGGTATGGTACTGCGTTTTGACCACAGGAAATGAGGTATGACCTGGAGTTTGTAACAAGCCCATCAACAGTTTGAATAAGCAGGATGGGACCCGACCTTCATGCCCTTCCTGTCATCTCCGTCCCGAGTCATTTTGCCCTCCTGTGACTCCGCCAGTCTCAAGTGGTCAGTTAAGACGGGGACAGATGACAATAGACAATCTAACCAGTGATACCACCGACGCCTGATGGGTCGACCCCAGCAATGTCTGAGCATCGCGACGCCGGGTGGTTTGACGGTTAAAAAAGCAAAAGAAGGATACTGCTGCCAGACAGGAAGGTGGGAAACTAAAAATACAAGAGCAGGGAAAATAGAATGCAGAAAAATGAAGAGCTGACAAGACACAGAAGGGGGAGAGGCTGGATGAAGGATAGGTCAATGTACAACGGGCTGATGAAATAGAGCGAGAAAGACAGAGGGAGAAAGAAGTGGAACAGCAGCTCAAACAAGAGTCAAGAAACAGAGGAACAAGAAGATGAGACAAATTAAGTAGAGGGCAAGGCAGACAGGGACACAATGAGATGGGGATAGCCCAAAAATGAAAAAAAAACTGTCAGTCCCCATTCTCTCCTTGAAAGAGGAGAGAATTAAGGTGGAAGAAGACAGGCTCGTTCCTCTCTGTCTCGCCACTCCTAAAACCTGCGCAGACTTAAAAAGACCAATATGTAGAAAGGAACAAAACGCCAGGGGGGTTACATCAAGCGCTTGACTACGTTCAAAAAGAGCCACAGAGGAAGAATAACTGACACAATTAAGAGCATAACTGTCATCACAGCCAATCAACCCAGTGCTGCCCACACACGGGCACAGAGCAATAGCCCAATCATGACGAGGGATGAAGGGCTGCTAATTCCCCCAAGCAATTCAGCACTGACTGCTAACAGTGAATACCAGATACCTTAAAGGCTTAAAGGCTCGTAGGCTCGACATCATCGTAATGCAACAGAAACAAGAGACACATGTACCAAAATCATTCCATCACAACACGTTCCTGCCTCATTTGCATCCTGAGAGGAAAGCTGACATTTAAATATAATCCTGCTGACATGCAAACTAAGTGCAGCCAATTCCATAACGCACATGCGCATCAGAAAACAGAATGATGTGTGAATCTGAAACCAATCACAGGTGAACACATACTCTCTCTCAGTAAAATACAGACCAAATTTAATAATGACTTCTCAAGCTCCTTCACTGTGACATTTCCTCTTCTATTTCTCCATCTTTTACAGCTAACATTCATTTCTCTTTTTCCCCCACTACCGCCTGCCCACCCTCACTCAGTTTTTCATTCTAAATCCACTTCTCTGCCTCCATCTTTTTCCCTCTCCATCCAAAACAACAGCCATTGCAGAAAGAGGGCCATCAATCTTATTCAATGAGACCAGAGTGTGAGAGAGTGCCAAGGCTACAGCAGATTACTATCTCTCCTTACCTCCACTCAACACGGATAACATATAGGAGGAGAGGATGGGCAGACGGAGAGGGAGGGAGGGCGGAGAGCAAGTCAAAGAAACAATCTTAGATAGCAGACGGACGCAATAGATCTTAAAAGCCTAAAACAAACTTCCACCCCTGTCAACAGTGGAGGCTTGTCAAGTAAAGAAGCACAGCAGCTGAATTTAAAATGACTAATCCTAACTGGCAACTTCAAACCTGACCCTTGATTTATTCTTCCACACAAAGTTCTGCTGATGGAAAGATGGGCTACACTTGAGCTCTGCTGAAAGCAGCTGGCTCTGGTGGAGGATTGTAATCAGTCATCAGTCATTATTATAAATTTTTTTTTATAATCAACAAATCTATTATTTTTATTAATCTATTGATTGATTTATTCTATCTTTCTATTATTGATCATCTTGATCTGTAAAATATCAAAAAAAAAATATTGAAAAAGTTCTAGGTGACCAAAAATGTTTTGCTTGATAAAAAACTTAAAGGATTAATCGACTATCAATAATGTTGCTACTTCATTTTTGTATTGTTATCATTGTGTTTGCAGTCCAGTGTTTCTGCTCTTACAGAAACACTGTTGTTGTTGTTGGTGAGGTGTGGTGAAGTATCGCAATGCACCCATCACTTGTGGTTCGTTTCATATGTAATGTAACTACTGTTCCTGCGTTGGCAAGTTTACACACATTAGTCAACTATAACTGATTACACAACCAAATGTTGGAACTTCAGGAACAGTTTCATCATGTCAACAATGTTACCAGCAAGCATTCATTTCCAGCAGTCACTGTGGATGCAGCAGTCCAAGTTTAATAGAGTGACTTTGTCATCTGATTTTTCAAAGGCATCACAAATAACGAAAGTGTCAGAAGAGTGAACGATGAATGAAAGGATGTTTTGCTGCCTTTTACCTTTACTAGTTAACCACTGCTAGGTAGAAAAAAATCATTTAATTCACTGTGCTGTTCAGAGGCTAACGGCAGCTAACAACAACTTTTAAGGTGGAATGTTTTCTTTGTGTTACTCAATGTATGAACAGGGTAATATGACTGAGAGTAATATGAAAATGAATAGCTTTGAACCAGAACCTACAATATTTGGATAAAGATGCTTGTGAGAAATAAGGTGTGCCAAATTGAGTTGGCTACAGCAGTTATTTCAACATGCCAAACTGCATAGACATAAGTATTGGCTCAGCCTCGGTAACAGGAGATACCCAATATTAAAGGACTCGGATCGTGATCAGGGCCAAAAAAACTTGATCAGGACCCTAGTTACAGCATTAATGTTAAAAAGCTACATTTGATATAATCCGCATGTTTGACATTTTAACAGCTGAGCGTCTGTCAGCTCTGGCTAAAAATGAGAAGCTTAAAAAGGGTGAAAAGAGACAGGGGTTTACTGAGAGACTGATGTTAGCATCAAAGCTTAGTGAATCTGGGTGTTTTGTTAAATGGGAACTGGATCCAGAATAGATCCCAACTTTACTGACTGTTTCAGGACGAACATGTATGTGCATGAATGTAAAGGAGATGGGGAACATGATGGAGCAGCTGATGTTTATTTACTTGAAAAAAAGACAACCTAAGCAAACAGTTGGTATAGTGCATATGTGAATGTGTGTGAAAGTGTTATCCTTTACAGCTTCATGATATTTAAAAACTTTCACACTAAAAGTGTGTGAGCACGAGTGTGACGAAGCATTGACACTCACAAAGGTGGAAAAGCCACAGCTGTGACCGTGCGGCCGAGAGGGGTTTTTAACGAGCCGCCTCACTGCCTTGTGTGTTACAGTGGCAATAATCCACACACACACACATACACACACACACACACACACACACACACACACACACACACACACACACACACACACACACACACACACACACACCATGTATCACCAGCAAATCCAAGGCCAAGTGTGTAATTCTGAGGAAAGCCCGTGAGAGAAAGAGATGGGATACATGGGAGAGTGTGGAGGAGAGATTTTGCATAGAAAATTCTCCTGTTAGCAGCTAACACAAGTATGGTGGAGCAAAGGCTCTGTGATCTCCTATTACTTATACAACATAGTCTTCTCAAGCAATGTGCATCGTGTTTAATCCAAGGACACAACAAGACAACCAAGCCAGCTCTGACAGCTACTTCCACAATTGAACATGATAGGGCTAATCGCTATGCAGCTTTCTCACTGAGGAGAACCTTCATGGGGGAGTTTTGTCAGGCATAATAAGCTCTCCTTGCATTGTCACAGCTCTGTTGAGGAGGAAGGTTAAACTTAGAGCTGTCCATAAAGCTGTCTGGCTGGGGATCAGTGCAGTGTGGCTTCTGTTGGGCCGCTGGGTGACAAAATGACAAAGAGGAGGAGGTGGAGGAGGAGGCAGCAAAGGGGCTCAGACCGCCCCTAAAGACTTTGACACTAACATAATCACTGATAATTGATTCGGCTGGTGAGGAAGGTGTTACATTAAAGGATGAAAACGACAGTGGTGGTGGCAGCACGGCGCTGAGGTTTAATGGGAGCTGATGGGGCCGACACTGCCTGTCACACGCCATCTAATCACACATGAAGAGAAGATTCTGAAGACGTACACATATCATCAAATCACTATCAGCCCCAGACCCATTCAGCATCCTCTAAGGGGCTTTGATCAGCAGAGGACCAAGAAAAGCGAGGGGGCACACGGGGCCAAGGACAGCAGAGAGACGGAGTGTGAAGACGTAAAGATAGAAGAAGAAGACAGACGTCCTTCACCGTTGCAGGATAGCCCTGAGACATCCGATGGGACAGAAACAGCACGGCTTGAATTTCAGTGCACGAATACTGGTATTCTGCATAATTTCATCAGTTCCAGCAAATCTAACACTTATAATGGGGGAAATCACAAACACATTTACATCAATGTCTAAGAATGTTCAGCCAACATTTGCAGAATGCGGGACGACACACCGGAAGAGCTAAATCAGACGGACAGACTTCCACCCTCATCAACACACTTGGCGAGCTGTCTCTCCTTCTCTCTGCAAGGCTACAAACCCCCTCTGCTGTTGAATTTGAAGATGGACCGATGGCTCAAACTTAAATCTACATCATCTATAATGGAATCTGGTCAGAAAAAAATACAACCTGAAAGGACCATCGCAAACAGCCATGCCGCTGATGTCAGCGTTAATAACGTTAATCCTCAGGATCCTCAGACAGGTAAAGGTAACGTTACACAGGTGAGGCAGCAGTCCAAAGACAACTTTCAGGATAACTCAAAACATATCCATGGCTCAAACTTAACAACAGTGAAATGAGCTGCTTGATTTGTAAAAAGTACATCGCTGTTCCTTTTACCAGCCAATGTTACAAAACGTCAACTTGAAGTCACCAGTCATTCATAAATTCACAGAGTAACACAAACCTCACCAATATGATGCTCTTTTCAAAGCTTGGCCAAGAGCAGCTTCAGTTTTTTTGTTACAACATGGAAAGACATGAGGCGGAGGAAACAGAGTGCAAGGACAGAACACAGCATGGAGACAAGGTCAAGTCAAGGAGAGCAACAAAATGCAGTCTGAGGTAAGAATAGGACATGAGACATGTAATTCTGACATGTCTGCGAATATTCGCATATGCATTCGCATATTGAGTATAACCTGGGCCATAACCTTGTCCAATACAATAATAATAATTTAGCATGAATTCTACCATTATGTGATTTAATTCAAAATTAAATATACCTTATACTGGGTTCTGAGATGCTCCAGCCTTTGTTTAATTTGGCGAACGCAGTTTTCAGATGCAAAGACTGGACTCAGTGATGCACTGAAATAAATCTGAAATGATTATTATTATTTACATGATGAACAATTGACTAAGTCATTTATCAAGCAATATTGTCAAAGATTACCTAGTCGCATCCTCTTAAATATTCAGATTTGCTGGTTTTCTCTGTTTATATCACTGAATATTGAATATCTTTGGGTTTTGGGCTGTTGACAAAACAAGACAATTGAAAGCGTCTCCTTGGGCTTTAGGAAATTACTGTTTTCTCATATGCAGATTGATTGATAATGAAAATAATCATGGTGAACTAGCAAATGGCAATGAATAAAATCATTAGATGAAAAAACAGAAGCAAAGGAAACAGCCAAGATTCACAAGATTCTTGGAACAACTTACCTGCAAAGCACATTGAAAAACTGTGCACAAGTGTACCTGTGCACCAGACAACTGGTGCTGTTTTAAGGCAATGAGTGGTCAAACCAAATTTTGATTTGATTCAGGTTTTTACATTTTAACTCTTTTAACTTTAACTTTGCATGAAGTAAATGATAAATAAATGAAATAAAATATTTTCCTGCTATTTTTTTTTTTTTAAATCCCCACATTTGTTTTAGTACCTGCTACTTTTGCACATTGTTATATACAGTATACACATATTTTAGTGAAAATGTTGCAGCCTGTACAACATGTTCAGAAGTGAATGTATTTGTTATTATCTGTATATCTGCGTCATGCTTGAAATAATGAAATGGAGTATAGTGTAGCGGAAATCTGAAACAAGTTGTCTTTGAAGTTTATCAAAACCTTTGCAAAGGGACCGCTGCTGTACAGAAACAGAGGGGGTAATATTTTCACACTAGAGCGCTCTCTTCTGACCATGCCCTGCCAAAAAAGAAAAAAAAAACTCCATACAAAGTAACAGCTAGGCAGCATCAGGTGCTGTCACATCCTTGGGAAACAGCAGGAGAGTTATCAGGAAGGACGGAGGTAAGTTTCTACTGTAGAGAACATTCAAGTTTTTAAAAGAGTGGTTTACAGAGATATTTCTGAGGGTTAAATGTGAATAATTTCTTACATTAGTACATGAGTACATTAATTGATAAGAATGTAGGCAGGCATATATAAGGATTTGAATGAATAAAAACTACTACTACTACAAAAACATTCAAGTTAATGTTGTCAGTACTGCATTCACTCAGTTACACGTTACATAAACATTTCCATTACAATAGCAGTCAGCAAATACTGCAGTTACAATTCAGCTAATGCCCTTCTCATTAGCTTATAAAGAAATTACTAACATTATCCTACAATAATCGGCCAGCTGTTTATTATTGTCATTGCCATTCTGTGGGAAAACACTTAAAGGTCTACGCTAATAAATCTGAGGTGCTTCTCATTTTCCAGAGGTAATAAATACATTTTAACCTGTATCACCTGTGCTTTCAGCAGATCCCTGTTTCCTAACATGGCATAACATGGAGCGCCAATTCTAGTCACCCGCACAGCTTTGTTATTAACGTGTAATGGAGACACATGAGGTAAGTCTACTAGCGGTGACTGGGTTGTGCCTATCTGCTGAGTGAACTGATGAAGACGGAGGGTTCCCTGTAGCCTTACAGTCAGAGCGCTGATAAATTGGCCAGCCTCCACCCTCTCCCCTACTGCAGAAAGGATGTGTGTGTGCATGAGAATCAGCATGGACGCCTGCTAGACTGGAATTGACAATATTAAGTGGCAGTGCGACCGATTTCATGAACACAGGGAGGCAGAGAGCACCGAGGAGCAGGAAGGCCTCTATTATGTCACAGAATAGCAGACATAAAAGGAGGAAGTCGAACTATGTGTCCTCCTCTGCAGCACCAAAAGACTCACCTTTCCCAAATTAAAGGTTGCCGAGCACAAGCAGCATGAAACAGACAGACAAATACACATTTCCACCTTGTGCCGAAGACATAAACACACATCGGCTCATGTTGAAAATGGCTGGTGGGAGATCAAAGATTTTAGAGAACCAGAGGAGCTCCTTCAGGTAGACTACGGGGGTCGGATATGTTACAGAGGAACAAGGGAGGAAAGAGAGAGGTTGAGAGGGAAAAAAGGCAAATAAGAAGGGGGAAGAGGAGCAGCGAAAGCCGCAGGCTTAAGACAGTGGGGAGAAAAAAGGAAGACTGGGATGATGACGAGTAAGTGAGAAAATGCAAATGAGAGGCTGCTGAGCAAAAGAGGAAAGAGAGGAGAGAGAATGTGAGAGATTACTATAGGAACTGCTGAAAGAGAATCTGAAGAGCAGAACAAAGCTGACAGCGAAAAAAAGTGTGGCGAGAAGGGGGATCGAGAGCACAGGAGGAAATGGCAACACATGAGACACGATGAGCACATATCATGCAGCCTTTCCGTTCTAAAATGAGCCGTGTGCTTTCACATGTCCTTCATAACGTAGTGCTGACGGCTCCAGACATCACAGCACAATATGTTCAAAGAAATAGGAATGCAGGAGCTACAGAAAATGAAAAGATGAAGAAAGGTATCAAGAAAGAGAGTGAGGTATATTAAAAAGAATGGAGATGGTCCCCAGAGAGGTGGCCCATGGCATCTGTTTGTCACGAGCCAAGACCGCAGAGAGGAGGAAGAGGAGGAGGAGGAGGAAGAGGAGTGTAGGCTGCAGCTCCTCTTCTCAGTCTCCTGGCTGTCCTCCACAGAAGCTGGAGGCTAGACTTAAGCACTGCCAGCAGCCACCAGGGAGAGAGGGGAGGCCTTGGGAAAGGGTCATCCACAATCACCAACAAAACAAAACTCAGGGATGCACATCTGCATCATTAGCAGAGGAGCTCAGAGTCTCCTGATGTCTCCTCACTGCAAAACGGATCCCTCAGAAATGTGGCCACCACAGTCCCTGTGCACACAAACACCCTCTACACAATCGCAATACAGCGATATCAGCCTCCTCTTCATGAATATTCATCTGCCTCATTAGCACTCAAGTGGGGAAACACAGCATATTGCATGAGACTCCCGTTACTTGGAGAGAGAATGAGAGTTGAGAGAGGAGCGGAAAGGCGAAGAAGAGATGGGACACATGGTGACTGTAGAGGAAGCAAAGGGGAAGAGAAACAGAGTAAGAGGCAAAGCCTTCTTTTCATTGCCAGTAAACTTTTTTTTGAGTCTCAAGAGTGAAGAGGGAAAATTTCCCATATTGTTCCGGGAGCTGATACCCTCCTGTCGCTTTTCCTTACGAAACCAGACAAGGGCAGTATGAAAGCAGCGTCAGCAGCAGGGACAGCATAGCGGGAGCACAGACTGGGAATTACAGACCATTTTACCCTGCAAAAGCTCCAGCAATAAAAGCGTAAAAACAGCTGCAATTTCTCTGCTTAATGTCTGGCTGTTCACAATAACTGCTGAACTGTAGGGGATATGTGTGAATACACCTCAACGCAAGCTGGAGCTGTACACATTCATGCAACCCTCACCTTTGTTCAGTAACAAAACACACCGGCACGTACAAACGTACAAAGCCAGACTGCCTAGTACACAGACATTTAGTCTGTCAGTCCACTCAGTCAGACTGTTTCTCTCTGAGCCACTTGCCAACAGGCACATGCGGACAGATACTACCACACATAGAGAGAGGATTATTTTCTCTTTATGTTGTAATGCCAGTGAATCTCTTAACAGGAACTGCCAACAGGGGAAATCTCCCATCCTGCAGCTGTGTCCTCAGAGAGACTCTGGAAACTGTAGAAACAGCAGACTCTATTTCTTTGACTTTTTCTGTGTGGCTTTGGTGACAGAAACAGTTGGCCAGTCAGGGAAGAGGAGATGAGGTAAAGTTGGGCAATGCCACCAGAGTCATTCTGGTCCTTTAAAGGGCACTAGCAAAACCCACAGTTCCATAATTGGACCAGGTCTCAGGAAATCAATACTGCTGCTTACATGAGGGGCCTCCACCAAAGCTTTTTCATATTCCAGCTCCTACACATGGTTTCTAACCAAAAAAATCCCTTCAATTTCAGAACAGTATGAACTATCGATTTCACAGCCACGATTCATACTCTTCCTCCGCCTCCATCTGTCCCCTCTGTTGCCAGTCCCCTACCCTTGACACATAACTTCTTTTCCACTCTACATTAAAGGGAAACAGGAGTGTTTCTGTTCAGGGTGTGGAGTGGTCCTTATCCTTAAACTTCATAAATTGATACCAATCAAACCACTTACAAGTGGCTTCCCATGTCTTTATTTCAACAAGTCCTCCAATCCATACAAGCATGTCGGCTGTTTGTTCCTACCCTCAAATACGACCCAGGAGTGTTTCCTAATATAGTGCCCCATACTGGTGGCAGGAGCAACAAGTCCTCCAACCCTCTGGTACGACCCATAGGAGTGTCTCCTGAAATAGCACCCCTACAGCGGCATGTGTACCGGACCTCGGTTGTCATGGTTACTGTAATAAACACACAACTGTACCGAGAGCGGTGTACTGAAAGTTCCCGTGCTTACTATAATAACGCTAATGGCTTGGTTATGTTTAGACACAAAAACTACTAAGGGTTAGGAAAAGATCATCATTTGAGTTAAAATAAGTACTTCCTCAACATCAGACGATCTTTGTTGTCATGGCTACAATAAGCTACAGCAATGCCTTCAATGTAATTCTTCAAGTAGCTGACAAATATTCAAAACTGACAGTAGGGACTATATTTACTACTCTTTTTAGATGCATTTCAAAACTTTCACTGTTGTTTAACATTGTCTATTCTTTCCTTTTACCTGTTTTCAGTTAGCGCTGCATTTCTTGCACTGAAGGCTTAAATAGTTTAAAGTTTGTAATTATTATTTAGAGCTGCAACTAACAAGTTTTGGCTGGACCAAAACAGCGGGACCAGCCCTATAATCTCGAATGTCCCTGACTGACTGACCATATTCCCACCACTGATCAGCCGAGTGCCTTGGAGTTTCTGGCGCAAACAGGTTCTATTAGTGGGGTGTTTACAGCCTGCAGCGTTGCCAACTGAACACATTGTAACTAGATTCAGAGACTTTTTTTTCAAACAGATAAACCTGGTACATGACTGGACCGTGTACAGATGTCAACTGGGAGCTTAAGGTTACACCTCTTATTACGGGCAGTCTACCGAGCTGCTCTGGTTTCCTGGCTGCTTGGGAATTGCTGGGAAGCAGAGGAGCACTTCCAATACACTAAGCCTCGCCTCTATTATGGCAAAGAAACTACTTTCATTACATGTACAATTGTCCATAAAGGAGGCAGATGAATAATTAAACATAAGACACACCAGGAAGAGAGAGGGTGAGAGAGAGAAAGAAATAAGACATCGGTAACTACTAAAGAAATTAGTAGATCTGAATAGCATGTAAACAACAGAAACACCAGCAACTAGAAATCACACAATACGCTTATTACAGCACAGCAACAAAAGCCCTGTTAAGAAATAAAGGGATTCTGCCGACTGAAGCGATAGAGGGCTTTTAATTTGAAATGTTTGCAATAAGTGTTGAGTTTGTATTAAAACATAATGCAGTAACTTTAACATGGCAAATTAGAACAACTGCAAACAAAAACGAACGTACAACAATATCGCTATGGCCAATTATACATACTAAACAGAGGGAGCTCCCTCTAATACAAGCCTGCCTAAATAAAAGTCGGTTAGATTCTGGAGTTGAGGTAAATAAAGGTTAAACTGTTGCGGGTGCCAGATGCTAGGCTGTGGTCTATGTGAGGGACGAAATAAGAAAGATATTTAGTCTCTTATAACTTTCTCTCTGATTGATCATTTTACAGTAATTAGAGCTAAAATCACTGTCTTCATTTTAATGTTTGAGGATTTTGTCAGACAACGATGTGGTTGTAAAATCAGGATTTGACCATGAGCGGTACAGCCTTTGACATTTTTGCTTTAAAATTGACCTGAGCAATTTACCAATTATCTGACTTTTTGCAGTTATTTATTATCATAATCGTTTATTATCAATTGGAAATCATTATCATTATTATTATTATTATGACTGGAACGGTACATGATTAACTCAATAAGCCACACTGTCTGCAAATGAAACAAACTTTGAAGGAAATGTTTCACAAATTGAAATTTGTAACATGCATGCAACCACTATTCATATATGTGAGTAATTAAGTTCTGTTAGATACAAATCTAGGGTGTTATTGTTATTTTTTTCTCATTTAACATCTAAATTCCAGTTGCTGGCTTCATGGCACACTGTAGTTTTCATCAATTTCCTCAACACACACCCTGGGGATGACAGAACATTCCTACTGCTTTCATTTTAAGTGAAAATTATATCCTTCTCAAATGCAAAATCAAATGATATTTCAGCCACAACAGAGCTGGATCTGGTAATCAAACCATTTGGATGGGTCACCGTTTTCCAGGCTTAAATGCCAAATAATATCTGCAAAACTGGATCTGACTTTTGGGCAGTGACACTTTTAACCAACTGTGTTGTCACTAATTCATATTCAGATGGCTTCCCTGGGTCACAAGTTGTGCTGAGCAGCCTGGCAGAGACCAGGGACCTGACCAGTTCAAATCACAGGACCAAACTCAGCATGCATGCATGATTTAAATACATCTAAATGGCAGATGGCAAGAGAACTGGCTTGTGTCTGGCTCCAAGACAGAAGCAGTGATGTAGGGGAAGCAGAGGATGAGACTGTGTGCTAGAGTGAGAAATGGCTTGGCTTGTCTTTAAGATTACTTTTCCTCTTAAAACATTCACTTCATCTGTGTCACTCCTGCTCCCAACTTGTTATTGGAAAATAGCTCCGTGCAGGAACGTTGGAAAACCATTCGATGCCGGCACTGTCTGCATCAGTCACACGCTGACACGCACATACACACAGAAAATACATTTCATCCTCCATATCCGAAACAGCCAATAGCACTGGCAGGCATTTGCGACCCCAATCCATATTTCAATTTCCCTCCTCTCATGCAAACTAATTCAATACTTGTTGCCTTCCCTCACAAGCGATCAGCAATGTGAGAAATGAGCTTCTTCTTGTGCTGCATCTATAAAAGGCCCAATCAGAAACATTTTTGAGCAGGCCTCCGCCTATATCAATTATGTCTTACTAGGCCTGCACACAGGCAGATCCTTGGAAGTAATGTTTGAGGATGAAAAATATGTAATACAAAGCACAGATCCTTTTTCTCCACATTTCCTGTACTCAGAATCCATTCAGCCCACATTAGCTACATTTAAAACTATATTTTACATCCCATACTGTCGCATAGTGCTCATATCAAGAGCTTAACTACTCATGGTTTTAAAACAGTTAAGTAAGTATTAAGCTAAACAGTGAGATGTAAGTCGAATAAGTAGTTCAGATATGATTTACTCTAATTTGAAATTTGACCCTGAAAGTGGGATTCAGCTTAAAACAAATATCACATATCAGTTTTTTTTTCAACAACATTCATCAGTGCAGTTTTGTGAACTTGTAATAGTCTCTCACAAAGCCAGAGACAGAAATGCCAAAGCTGTAGGCTGTGATGCCATCGGCCAACACTTTCTGGAATCAATCCACCAACACAACTCAGGAGACAGACTGGCCACAGTGACAACCAGCCAAGTTTTGGGGGAATTTACGTATATACGGTTAATCAGGCTCATCAGTGGGGAAAAACTCAGTTAGAGATTCTACAATGGATTTCTGACGAGTGAACCATTTCCAAACACTTTCAGCTCACCAACTTGCATTTGATATATTAACTGCTGTAGAATTTTCCACTCTGACACCACAGAAGAGACTCACATATCTTGACATCTCCCCCCTGTGGCACCATCAACAAAGAAATTTCCCAGTAGCACAGAGAGAAATAAGAAAATGAGTGTAAACAGATACAGCACATAGCTAGCTGGGTGGAGCAGAGTCAAATTGAGAAATGGTGCAGTGCAGAAGTATTTTGTTTGTTAAAATTCTCCATACTCCATATTATTGATCCTTGCATTCTGTCCATATTCTCTTAAAGTACAAACCAACATACCCATACTCATGACTGACAACACCTAGTTAAACACAGGAGTCTGGCTGCACTTTTCCTCACAACTCTTTGCCCATGTGAAAGGAGCAGCAAGCAGGTAATAGCGACAAATATAGGGGCTTAAACGGCGACAGCTTTACGATGCCTGAGTGGCCACTATGACTCCATTCCTGTCAGATTGTATTAGCTTGGCCTCCACCGTGTGTTTCGATTGGCTCTTGGCCTATTCCCAGCAGTTACAGAAGCACCTCCCGTAAATAAACCAAATGGCTGCATCTTGTAGTGTATGAAGGAGGGGGGGGCTCTGGGCAGCTGGGCACTTGTGTGTAAAGAACATCTGACAGAGTGGTTGAATAGTTTAATATACAGCAGCGAGCTGAATGGACACAGTTGACTAGAGGGAGAGCTCGGCACACATCAGTGTAAGAGTTTAAATTTGACTAGTGTTTAAGAAGAATACAAGCAGCCAGGCGAGGAAAGCACTGTTAAATCAAGACAAGTGGTTTCATTCCACTCCACCCACACACACACACACACACACACACACACTCACCACACACACTCCTATAAACAAAAGAAAAAGTGTGTCTTTCTGCCAGCTGCCAGGTGCAAGTCTAAGGAAAGGCCACCTGTCTAATAACCGTTTTTGATGCATACAGCTCAGCAATATGAGACTGAGCATCTGGCCTGTCCCCTCCAAACTGATCTTGTTAACAGCACGAGTGTCGTTGTTCCTCATATAGAAGGGTTCTTCACCTAAATAGGTTTTTCCTCACCAAAAAACATAATTTTGTTTTGATTAATTCAACCAATTAGGGCTTGAGATTGCAATGCAGTTTTTACCACCAACTCTCCACTGTGAGATGTCCGTTGGATGTTTTTATATGGAGCACACAGGATTTATTGCTTGTTGTCCGCCAAAAACCATGGGTGATTTGAACTACTTTAAAACCAAGTCACTTATTCTTTGTAAACCTAATACCCCTAGAGTAAAACACAGTGGATTTGTAAATTCTAGTAACATTTATTAAAAATGCAATGCTTGACATGCTGCAGCTAAATTAGTTTTTTTTTTTATGGCTTTGAAATGGCCTTTGAAAAACAGTGGAAAATAATAAATTTCCTTGCACTGATAAAAAATACTGGACTTTAGCTAAGCATGCTGAAAGAAGAAACGCTGGCAGGGCTGCTCGCACAATGAAACGACAATCAGCTAAATGTTACTTTGAATTTTGAAGAGCAAAATTATATAAAAATACAGAAAAAAGTATTTCCCACTAATCATCAATATCACAATGTTGGAATAAGTGTTACATGTTACTTGCATATGGCTGCCACAAGCCTTTATAGGCATTTGATTGGATTTGTATTTGTTCCTTTTTCAAAGTGGAAAAAAAAAGCACACGTGTAATTAATAAAATCAACAATGGCTCTGCTCCGTGCTCACTGAGCCATGCTAAACGGTAGCATCTATAGAGCTTTATATAAGGGTCACTGAATGGTGTGCATAGCTAGTACTGTACAACCTCCCACAGTAACTCAAACTCTTCCAGCATACCTGACCCTTACACCTAGCCTTGAGGGTGGTGGGCACCCATTTCATTATTGTGGTCAGACAGTTTGTTCAGCTTTGACCTGGAAGTTCAGCCATTACAAACAGTGTTGTCTCTATTATTATTATTATTGTTATTATTATAGTGGTCATCACCCATTTTGTACTGTTTGAAGCTTTACAGAATTTACAGTCTGTGATCTTTATTATTTACGGCAGATAGTGATATCACATCCTGTTTTGCACAGGACTCAGGGTAATTGTTGTTGAACTGTAGGAAACTGTGACTTAGTGATGACAGCTGTAGCAGAACAAAGTTTGCATAATGAACTCAAATCCTACTTGGAAACAGCACAAAGTCATTTTGTTTTGCAGATGGGGCTGTGACTTAATAAAACTTTCAGACCAATATGAGTCATAAACTTGTATGTCAAGAATGCATCTTTACCAGCAGCTAGGTAAAGAATGTGTTTGACAGTAAAATGAGAAAAATGTAAAGCCAGCCAACAAATTATCTTTGAGATTCAAATGTTTTGAATCAAACAAGACTCCCATTCAGTGCATTTCTGAACTCCCACATGCCTCCCTGCTCATGCATACAACTCCAGCACAACTGAGTGGAAAAACACTGTGGGACAAACCAACTGAATTTTTGGCATGCATTTGAGCACGACTTATACAACCACAAACACAAATTAATAAGTAAACACTCTATTATTATTTTTACTATTCCAACAACTTCTTCCTCATTATTTTGAGAATCGCTTTTATTTGCCCTTTCAGGTGACCAGCTAATTTGTTTTGCGAAACACTGTTATACATTCTGTTGCTTATACCACCAATTTACAGTTGACTCATTTGTGAACTGGTCATTTTAATTCTCTACTTTGCTTAGACATTTTACATTTCATGACCTCATATTTTGTCAACTCATTTGTTTTCAGATTTTTTTTAAATGCTTTCAATTGGGGCTGCAAAAAATTATTATTTTTATTCATGATTAATGATCATTTTCAGATTAGTTTCTGAATTAATCAATAAAAAGTTTTGTCAATACAATGTCAACCAAATAGTGGAAAATCCATCCATCCATTATCTATACCGCTTATCATTTTAGGGTCACTGGAGGTTGGAGCTATCCCAGCTGACACTGGGCGAGGGTGGGGTACACCCTGGACAGGTCACCAGTCTATCACAGGGCTGGCATATAGAGACAAACAAGCTTTCTACAGACAATTTAGCTCTAACCTGCATCTCTTTGGACTGTGAGAGGAGGCCGCAGCACCCGGAGGAAACCCACGCAGGCATGAGGAGAACATGCAAACTCCACACAGAAAGGCCGGCAGGTTCAACTCAGAAGCTTCTTGCTGTGAGGCGACAGCTGTGCTAACCACTGTACCACCGTGCCGCCCTATAGTGGAAAATACCTGTTACAATTTGCCCGAGTCAAAGGTGACGTCTTCAAATGTCAAGTGTCCATTTCAAAGAGTATTTTTAAATTTTCAGCATCCTCCATAAGAGAGTGATCTTTTTCAGTTTGATTGAACAACCTCTTTGATTAACCAACGCATTTTATCTTATGGCTTATTCCATTTATTCTAATTAGCCCATTTTTAGGTATCTGAAAAAACAAAGTCTTCGAATCAAACCAATTTTAGCTTTTCTCTTTTTAAAAAACATGCTTCCTCACACCCTACTTTATGAAATAAAGTGAGCATATACTCTACCCAAATCCCAGTCTGTGTTTTCCCCATGAGGATTTTCTGACACAGTCTGCTATTGTTCATACCCACCAGTCTGTTTCCTAATCTACCCGCCCAAACAGCACTGTGTACTCCCATCCTCCCATGTCTCCTGTTGCAGCTGTGGTTGGAGTGAGTATGTCTTATACAGAACTGCAACAATTACTCAATTAATCAATTAGATGATAGGCAGAAAATAAGTCTGGAACACTTTTGATCATTTAAGTCCCTTATCAGTGGTTCCAGCTTCTTCTATGTGATGATTAGCTGCTTTTCTCTCTTTAACATTATAAATTAAATATATTTAGGTGCTTGGACTGGTCGACTGGACAAAACCAGACATTTAAAGTTGAGTGTGAATGTTCTTTCTTTACATTGAAGACAGGGGAAAGGGAAGAAAATTTCTTAACGTCACACGGCTTTTTCTGGAGCTTCTATTAACATCTTACAGTCTTCCTCAGGGAACTTCATTTAAGGGGTTTTGTGCCATTCTCTGACAGCATATAGACTTAACGATTAATCAAGAAAGCAGTCTGCAAATTAATCATAATGAAGATTATCTTCAGTTGCAGCCCTAGTCTTTTATGTGTATTATGTAATTGTGACTTAAATCAGATATTGATCCTGATGACTGAGTCACTGTTCTTTCTCTGCTTAAATAAATAACCCACTTCATCAGTCTGTCTGTGGCTTAAGTCCACTTCATGACCACTTAATTTCCAACGGTGTAGCAGAGGTGACATTAGGATTTCACTCTGCATTGCAGTAGCCTTCCTGCTGGACTCCACTCTCTCTGCTCAGCTGCTGTCTGGCATGGTGCAACCTGCAGCTGTCCTGCACTGCGCATGGAGAAGCAACAGAGGGGGGAAACTATTGTGGTGGTCACTATTTGGCAGGATACTCAGGCTGAGCCGGGGGATATAGCACAACATGTCTTCTTATAGTGGGCTCGTTATTTTGCATGTCCCTGTGGAAATTTAACCACTGATCATTTTTGCCGTGACGTCCACATCCAACCAGCAGACCTCAGTAGGACACATAAAATGACAAAAAAAACAGCCGAAAAGTCTCCCTTACATCTTCGACTCCTCATATATGAAACCTGAGCCGTTACTAACCTGCTAACATTAGCCAGCTAGCGGCTAATATTGAAGCTCTGTAAAAGTGCTGCCAGCGATAAAGCACGCCCAAACTTCAAACGTACGTTAATACGGGAGATATATTATAATATACAAGCAATAAATACGGGAAGAGCGAAATTTATAGCGTTAAAACTCACCTTTGTTTCGCAGTTCCACAAAAGGGATGAAGGATTTTTGACAAGAGCTGTCACAGCACTTCCGGGTGAGACTGTGACGTGTACAGACGCGTAATAAGCATTTGGCCATGCTGGGATTGTTTTGGTTTTGGACTCTGAATGTCTCACTGGAAAAATAAATAAATTTGTGACTTAAATTGCCACTCATCTCTTCCAGGACACTCCCTGTCACTGATATTCCGACTGTGGTTAGTCTATATTTGTGTAGTTTAAGATTACTTGTTCAAGAGCTGATTAAGATGGGACAATTGATCCCCAGGAGGAAAATGTAGCAGGAAATACACCAGAGAGCAGTGGTTATTGGTGGTATTCAGTTCCTTATCCAAAGTAGCAATGCTACACTATAAAAATACTCTCTACTTTAGACACTAACTTTTATACTGTAAAAGTTCTCTGTTTTGTAAAAGTCCGTAAAAGTATTAAAAGTATTAGTTATGTAGCAGTATGGCCCCTGTCAAAGATATAGGCTTTTATAAAATTGATTGATTTATTGGATTTTTGCAGTATTGTTTAAAAAGTAAATATTAATGTACTGTCCTGATGATCATCATCTATACTGTTACCATTGAACGAGGCTACCACACAGATGAAGGGGCCCAAGGGTTCAAGGATCCCTTAGGTCAGAGTGTCTGTTTGAAGTGACTGTTGCCATTTCACTTTGGAAATTCACAGAGCTCAGTTAAAAGTAGAGATCATGTTTGTTTTTTCTGATACTGATCAGAGCTTCTTAATATTGAGTATCAGCCAACCAAATCCAATCCAATATTATTACTGACGCTACATTAAAATTTTATTTTTACCAACAGTGGCAGAGAGGTTCTGGTCCACCTGCACAATGTTACTGAAAGAGACACATAATAATCATAAATTAACGGATATAAGACAGACAGACAGACAGACACACAGTCAGACAGACAGACATGTAAATAATAGTGAATAACAATAACCCTTTCTGCTGTTATTGTTCCAACAAAAACAACCTTAGCAGTGTCAAACATACTGTAAGAATCCTGGAATTAACTGATATTCAGAAGCAGAGAAATTCACAGGAGGAATTATAGAAAATTCAAAAAATTAGTGTCTTTACTCAAAAAGCAGGAGGTCATACACAGGTGGTCAATCCAGCACTGGCAAACAATAGCAGGCAGGAAGCAGACAAAAATCTGAAAAAACAAGTAACAAAGCAAAGTAACAAACCATGAAGGTGAACACAAGGAGCAGCAAATACAAACTGGCAGAGAGCAAAGGGAACAATGAAGTTGGACTGACAGGAAACACAGAGGGCAGGTAAGTAGGTGGGAACCAGGTGAGGGTGATCAAGGGAGCAGGAGGCACACAAGGGCAGGAACTGAAAGCACAGGAGAAGTGAGTGATATCTTTAGGTTCCTGACTTCTCAGACTTCAACAGCAGAACCCTCCACCATATTAAGACAATGTAGAGCCCTTTTCAGCAGGGGCTTTTTTTTTACACAGCGTGACACTATGTGTAGATGTATGGGTGTGTGTATATGTGTGTACATGTGTATTTATGTGGGTATCCAGTACAAGTAGAACTATAAACATATAGGTCAACTCTATGTTGTGTCATAGTGTGTATCTTTATGTTTTTAATGTGAAAACAAATGTCCCTTCTTGTCAAATAAAGACCATCTATCTATTTGGGAACTCTCAGTTTACTTTGTTTTAGAATAACTAATAATTAATAGTTAATTTGAAATTTAAGTGATCTTGTTACTCAAATGTATACATGAGCTTGTATAAAATTTGATATTTCTTATTATGTGGTGTACAAAATGCAGCCAGACATCAATGTTGAAGCCACATCTAAAAGTAAAGATAAGTCTGTCTGTATTACAGCATGCAGCACTTTCCTTTGAGTCCGGGTTATTAGTGATTTACATTATGTCTTCAATAAAAAAAATTTCTTTATCACAGGTAATCGCTTGACTTTATTTCCAGAACTCTGATCATTCTTAGCATACATTCAGGATTTTTTTTTTTTTTTCACCCTATTAAATGCAGGAACTTTGCCACATGTGTGGTCTTTGTGAATTATTGCCCTCAGTAAAGTGGGTCGTCCCAGCAGGAAATAGATTCAAGCAAGATTAGTGGGTATACAGGAGATAATGCTTCAAGCAATTAAAAAACATACTGAGAGTAATGTAAAATATAAATTAGTGTACAGTCTCTTTGTGTAGATTTGCAGCTTTACTGGGCTGATGATATGACAGGAAAAGATGTGCTATAATATGATTACGATTCTGATGCCAGCATCAAAATTGGCTATGAAATAAATGGTGTGCAGCCCTGTTTATGTTGCAGATGTGTAGGCAGTGTTGCAGATATTAAGTCACCACATGTGGGTAGCTGCCCATGTAGGGTATGTTGGCAATTTCGCAGTGTTATAAGAATATCGTAATATGATTTTCCCTTTTGAAGATTTAAATCACATTCATCCAACTTCAACAAAAGCACTTGGGATGCACTATGATTTTTGCTGTGATGCTCATCCAAAAGGTTGTCTGGTGGGATATTTAGTTTAAGGCAAAGCAAATTAGAAAGATAAACAAAAAAAATCTGGCAATTGAATAAAGCAGAGAAGAAAAAAGTTGTTATGACACCTGGATTGTTTTCCTCTCGAGAATGTTTGATCTCTTGAGGGAAACAATGCTGCAGTGGTAATATTCATACGCTCCTTTCACAGGTGGAATTTGCTCATCTGTTGTGTGAAACAGTCCACGTCCCCACAGTTCTGAATTATATACATCACGTGTTGACATTCTGTATTGCTTCTCTGCTATTGTAAATAATAAAAAATCCAAATTTCTTTTTTTTTCCCTGTTTGTTGTTGTTTAATGTACAGTGCATCCCTACATGATTCATAATGTGGAATTTTCCCAGGCGGTGGGATGTTCCAGTACATGAAATTGTATTACTGTGTGACAATCCCAGCTTACTCCACAGGTCTGGCACCGTGTTCAGCCATGGCTCAGCTCCTCAGAGTTCTATGCAATTATAAATAAATAAGCATGTGGACGGGAAGAAGAGAGGGCCCTATGGGGACAAGCTGAGAGAAAATAGAGTAAGTTTAATTAAAGCTGCAAACTGCACTCCCACACACAGATACACAGAGACACACACAGTAATATAGGAAAACCAATACACTTATAAGTGTTTCTGTGTGTGTGTGTGTGTGTGTGTGTGTGTGTGTGTGTGTGTGTGTGTGTGTGTGTGTCTACGCGTGTGCACACTTCATTTGACATTGTGCAACTATACAAAAGAGAAAATTGTGCGAGTGTACATACGCTGTGCATGTATCCACGTGCACGTGCTTGCTTATGTGCTTGCAGCCAGTCAAACCAATACAAGAGGAAGGGAAATGTGAGTGTAGAGTAATCCCATGTTGTGTTCAGATAAGGTTCTCTAATATTCTCCATCACACAGTTTTTGGTGTTTTACCTTCCTGATAACAGAGCTGAAGGTATTTTGTCTCTTCCTGTATTTCACTTCCAGTAACCCAGCTATCACACCCTCTGCACAGTAAAATGATTTGGTGTATGCCGCTATGTTTTTGTTACATTATTTTCCACAAAATGATTGAACTGCCAGTCTCCTCGTAATTACCTAAGGGGTGCAGGCAAAGGCACAGCCAGTAAAAGGCTGATGAGGGAGTATTGAATTTGCACTTCAATTAGAGTGCTTATAAAGTGTGGATTACACAAGGACTCCAGGGCCACAGCTCTCACTCAATTACCACAGTGCACTATGGGAGGAGGGACAGTAGCCTTTGCAGTGGACAGTGAAGGCATCGGGGTAAAGGAGCAAGGTGGCGGAAGAAGACAAAGAAGAAAAAGTAAGAGGAGTCGAATGTTCGTGCGGCGTGAGCCAAGTCTTTAATCGGGGTGGATCCATGCAAAGACAAGGGCAGAGAAAAGGATTAAATGAGGAGAAACAAATGGAGAGAGATCCATCCATGTGTGACTCAGGTCTCCCTCCCCAAGTTCTGGCCTTGGATTCAACAAGGACATCTGAAAACACGCCGCCATTTGAGTTATTAAACTTCTGTGACGCTGCGCAGCGTAGCACTATACCCCGATTTGAAATTCCTGTGCGTGTGCATTCATTTCCATTTTGTGTGTTGTTTAAACACGTCTCCTTCAAGTTGAAGAGGGTGTACAGAGGAATCTGTTCAAAAGGAAGCAAAAAAAAACAAAAAACAACCTCAACAATGTGTCTGTGTCCCTGAGTAAATTCTCAAATGGATTATTGAGCCAATGAGTGAAAATCACCAGCCATTTAGAGTGGATTTGTCTGCGAGGCAGCGATAAACGACAGCTCGCCTTTCTGCGGCTTAGCTCCTTGATTCTGAGAAGGAGATGCTTGAAGGACATGCTTTTAGAGTAAACAGGCCAATGGCAGTGAAGAAGAAAAAAAGGAACATTTCAATTTGATTGCAGGGCTAAACATATAAAGACACAGTGAGATGATATGAATGTGAATTATTAATTGTTATAGACCTTTATGGAGCGTTCTTGGTGTTTAATTACTGGTTTTGATGTTAGCCCGAGGCGCAGTGAGATTTGAAAGATTTCAAAGTGAAAATATGCAGAGCAGAATCATAGAAGAGAAGGAGGGTTTTACTATCTTCTGTCAAACTCTAAAATCCCTTTTACATTATAATGTAAGTTATATAAAGTTACATAAGGTGACTGCACAAACATAGCATGACTGGAGAGGTTACCTGAATTCAATCTGACAGTGTTATAAGATGTAACTGGCAGTTACATGAAGGCAGAACTGGTGCTATTTGTATACGTGGATGAACAAATAAAGGAAACCCTAATAGCTTACTGCTAAGAGGGATTTTATATCAGCACGTACCTTTAATCTCCCAGACTCCAGCACTTTTCCTGTCTGTTTAGATCATCTCCTTCCCCTCTACCTTTCTCTCCCTCAGTCCCTCTCTCTCTCTCATTGCTACTGTCAACAAAGAATGTGCAGGCTTCCCACAGGCCCTAAAGGAATCTCTCACACTACACTCACATAATCACTTCAGACCCGGCTGTTTAGGCCGACATCTCCGCTGGGACTCACCAGCCGCTCGCTGCAGGCCAAATCAGACCACTGAGTAAAAAAAAAAAAAAAAATCAACTGCAACAGTGAAACAAAGAAGTGCAAGTCAGACAGAAGAGCGTGACCAGTCTGAGAACATCAAGGACTTGTCTTCTGGTGGCTGAATGTCATACTCTCTTCCTTCAGTAATGGGATGATTTGGTGCCCTCCTGTATGAAAATGATAGACTTTAAGAGTCTTCCTTTGAGCACACAATACACACCCACACATTGTGTGTGAACAGGGAGTGCATGCATTTATGTGTGTCAATATGTGTGTGTGAAGTTGTGTGTGTGTGTGTGTGTGTGTGTGTGTGTGTGTGTGTGTGTGTGTGTGTGTGTGTGTGTGTGTGTGTGTGTGTGGCAGGTCAAGCGTGACTCTTTGACTGCCATAAGCCCAGTTTAAATTCCATCATCCTTTCCAAAGACCAAATGGGATCCAGAGCTTCATCTACTTATATCAAAGAAGCTGGATTTAATGACATGTTTAATGACTCCTTACATTGGCAAATGGGCTTTATTTGAAATCTCCAGTGCTGTCAGAAAAAAAAGCCTTTTCTCCTCCAATTAGAGGCATCCTTTGGAAGACAGACTCGCTGCTCTGAACGAGGATTTTTTTTTGTAAGATGGAGAAAGAGGAGCTGTTGACGCTTAGTCCCTTGCTAATATCAGACTCGAGCAGGCTGGAAATGAAGTCAAATATCAAGGTGGAAATATATTTTTAACAATGGCAGGCAGCGACTGAAGCCTCTTGGGAATTGATAGCTTATGAAAAAGAGTGTTGAATCCATCTGCCACATTAGACTCAAGATCTCCCCCTTTGTATTAAATGATATCTTCAGTTGACTTTCCACTCCATTTCTTTTCTTAGTTGAATTGTTTTTACTCATTTTTCATGTTTTGTTATTTTTGAATTTTGGTTACAAGCGTTGATGACAACAAGGGTTAACATTGACATGTTAATGATGGTTTTATGTCAGCAATAAATGCTGCACTGAAAAATTGCACAGTTGCAGATGTGCTCCTCTGAATTAGGCAAATTGTGATGTTGAAAGTAGCACATCCTTGCCGGCAGCATAGTTTGCCTCAGTGAACCAAATTATTAATATCTTAATTAACAACTCCAATATGAAAAGTATGAGACACATAACCAGAATGAAAGATGCTTGTTTTTCTCAGGCTGTCAGAGGCTGAGCTGTGCAGCTCAATTTGACTGACTCCAAAAGCCAATTCCCCTCCAGCACTGACTTGCATAGCAACATTTGCATCGTAAAGGGTTATATAGAGGCTGAGAGGTTTTCTGGATAAAAAAAAAAAAAAAATTTGTGAAATACTACATGTGAAGACACAAGCGCACATTAAGGTACAAAGTCTTGAATGTTTTTTTATGCTGCAACTTGTTTCAATATGAAATTGCTGAATCAAAGATCAAAGACTCTAGAAATTTGGTAATGTTGTTCCATGAAACTGGGGGACTCAAAAGAGAGACATTAAATGAAGAATGGTCCAAACTGAAGCTGCAAAGGGACAGAGTTTGACGTGGCCATTCACATATATGGACCCAAACACTAGAGGTGCAACACGATGCCGTCCAATGTGAATGGAACCTCCAAATAGCAGCCTGACCCCTCCCCGGCAAATCAAATCAAAGGTTTTGCAACATCACAACACAAGGACTTCATGCAAACTTCCTCTGACGTGTTTGAGAGACAAGCTTGGACCAACCAATCAGAAGGTCCAGCTAAATGATGTAAAACCACTTCAGACTGTGTCATGTGAGACACAGCAGTAAATGTCTTTCCCAGTCAATATGATATTTAGACAATGCATGGAAACGTGATGAAATGAGTGAAATGAATGAATGAATTGGCATAAAAACTCTTAACTGTCATAGACAGAAAACAAGGGCAGATCCTGACCAGGCCCAGGTTCACTGACCACAAACAAGGACAACACTAAAAAATGTTTTCAAATTTCAATTAGCTAAATGGAAAAATTGAAAATACTCCATTATATATCAACATATCACAACCTGAGGGACAGTGGATGACCTGGACACAAACACACACACACACACACAAATTACATACTGTAAATATATAATTGATATATACATGTATATTGATCTTGGTCTTGTTTGTTGTATTTTGGAAATTGTATTTTGATGCTTTGGCGACATTGTCTTTCTAAAAGTTTCATGCCAATAAAGCACAATTGAATTGAATTGAATTAAATTGAATTGAACTGGTAACACACTTCCAACACTGTTTGAAGCTACAATTGATAATAAAAAGCAAAATCAGTGGACCAGTGTAGGATTCAATACATTTCCTCCCAAGAGGCCTTTCTCTGTGTCTTTCAAACTGCCGTCATTAACTTCAGCTAAAGTCGTTTCTGAGACAGAGAGGACACTGGCTGTCTGTCAAGGCCTTGGCTCCGTCTCAAACATGTTGCACTATTACTCTGTTTCTTATTCAGAAGATAAACAAGGACATGAGACAAAACAGCAGAAAAGTCATGGCACGAAGAACAAACCGAGCAGCGTTCGCCAACACTACACTCCATTTGTCATTTCATTTAACCACTTCATCTCCATCTCGGGGGTGTAATTGTGAAGGTGTCCACCTGTTAGATGCAATTTTCTGCCCACTAACCAGCAGATAAAGCACAGTGGAGTTGCTCAAAACAGTGCACTGTTTTCCTGACACAGCTGGGGCATAATGACCTCATGCCACAGGTCGAAACATGTTTCTGTCCTCCACCCTGCGCAAATGAGGCTGCCTCTGGTCATTAGGGAACCAGCGTTTTAAAAACACAGAAAAACAACCAGCGCTGTGGCCATTAAAGATGCCATCGACTTTTTAATTAAGTCTCATAAAGGGCCTATCAGTGTGAGGGCGGTAATGTACGACGGCGTAAAGCCAATCCCATCCCATTTCTGTGTTCTTTGAGGCTTTAACAGATCTGTTCTCATTTCACGCTATTAGAGAAGGTCTGGGACTGTAACACTTAACATCTCAGCAGTCTCGGGCCTAATTTCTCATCATGTGCCATAATCCAATTCCACCATTTCATATCGTGGCGAAGAAAGTTTACTTGTACAGCATCTTTGAAACACAAAGGTAATATAAAGTGAGAAAAGGCTTTAAGTCGACATAAAAAGACAAAGAGCATGAAATTAATCAAAAATAATAGAAATTTCAATAAAAACCAGCAGCAAAAGAAAAAGGCTTTTAGTCGAGACCTCACATCATGCAAAGGTTTCATTCCAGATGTTTGGTGTATCCACTATAAAGGCTTTTGTTTTTTTATGGAAACCAGCCCAGGACAACCTGAGACAGGTTTTGAGGGTTTGCAGGTTTTCTTTGGGTTAATAAAACAAACTTAACTGGACACTTCCATCCATATTCCCTGTGTGTGATAAAGGTGCCTTTCCATTTAAAGTTACAGTAGCTCTACTGTTCTTCCTTTGAACCATACTCTGTGGTATGAGATTCTTTTTGTCATGAAGCCTTCATACAATCTGGAAATAATACCTGTTTAACTCCGACCTCTTAGGCTCCTGAAACTCACCCATGTTTTTTATTCCAAATGTTTACATAAGTAGAATTGTATATATATATATATATATATATTACTTTAGTCACTATAGTCTTTTATGCAATGGTTTGACTTACTTTAAAGTGATTTCTTAAATTCAAGAGCAAAATAAGGATAAAACCTTAAATACTTTACTGAACATTTTAAGGAAACCTTCAAGATGAAATTAAGGGTGTTTTGTGCAACTGTTTTTTTTTTGGTTTTTTTTTTTTATAACTGTTTTATATAAGGAAACAGTAACTCAGACTGTAAGGGAAATCTTACCTAAAGGTTTTTTGTGCAATGGTTTTACTAACTTTAATTGATTTCTTAAATATAAGACCAAAATAAGGACAAAATCTTAAATAGTTAAGTAAACATTTTTGTCACGCTGTGGGTAAGGCCTGACCCAAATGCAGCCAACACATGTGGATGAAGTGCAAAAAAGTTTATTAACTGAAGAACTTACAAAACTGGTGAACCAACAGAACAGTATACCGAAGCACGAGGGCACACAAGGAACAACAACCGGAGACACAGGGGATACCACAGCCGACATGAACAGACAACATGAACAGACCAAGGACAAACCAGACATGAACAGACAAACCAACACAGACAAAGAGGAGCACAGAGACTATATAGACACAAGGGAGGCTAGGGTGATTGAACACAGGTGAAACACATTAGGGCGGGGCAGACAATCACCAAACAGAAAAACGGGACCAGGAAGTAAAAACATTGAGACACACAAGGAAACCAACTACAAAATGAAACAGATTTAATGGAGGAGGTCCAAGTTTGGACAAAATCCAAAACAAAGTCAAACATAAAATGTCTGCCATGGCAAACCATGACAATTATAATATCAGTCATTTGACATACAGGTAGTCTGTACTGATCTGAGAACTGTAGTATTGTGCTTTGCTTTCTTAGAGTGAGTAAGAACTCCAGCAATAGCTATCTGGCGCTCTTTTGTTGAGACCTGTGAAGACACCACTTCTTACACGTCCAAGTCTAACTTGGACATGAATAATTCCAAATGTGCTTCATTTTCATGGTTATATTCTTGATTTCGTTGCTAAATTTTTAGTTTGAGTCCATTATTGAAGCTTTCTCACTTGCTTTTTTTTGCATTCAGTCTAATTAGTTTTCCAGCATGGTGCAGCTGATAAGTCATATCTGTTTTTGCAAAAAAGAGTACAGTATTTGTGTATTTGTGTCAGAGAAACATGAGAGAGAGGGAAAAAAAGAGATCAGGACAAAATGAATGCATGACCTGGATTGACTACTTCAGACTCCCCCGACCACCAAACGCACTTTGAATCCCTCCTTTGATTCCCTCTGTAGAGGAATCTTCCAGAAGGAGGGAAGGAGGTGCTGTTGGAGAACCTTCACTCACCTCACACAGGGGGCAGGTCATAGTGACCTCAAATCTCCACACATAAACTTCTGAACAGCACTGGGGCTAGCAGAGTGCAATAACAAGACCGACCTCCTTATCTCCAGTTGGCACAAGATGCCGTATCTAATACTACGTCCAGAAGATCCTTGACAGGCAGAAACTTTATTCATGGGAAAAGTGTTGTGGAGCAGAACTACTGCAAGGAAATCCCAGTCAGGAACTGGGTTGGATTCACTGTAAGATTTCCAAGATGCAATTATCTGATATCACGTCAGCCTGGCAGCATATATACTGTAAATGCTACACATTCTAACTTTAAATATGATTATAAGCTTCAAATTTACCTTAGGTTTTATTTTTTAGTAAGCAACTCCTGTGGGAAATTCAAAAGAATTGTTTGTAGACACAATTTTGCTCACGCTAACACTTGCTAACAACGCTAACAATGCTCATGTTGATAAATTTGGTCACATGATATTAGCTGTTCCAGCAGTGCAGTAACAGCATAAAGCCAAAATGATTGAATTGATCATCAACCTGGAATTTCCAATCTCCAGTTTATTCATCTTCACAACTGTGACAATGATATTGCTGTATTAATGTAGTGCTGCCACTCCCACTGACAATCCTCACAACCAGTCTGCAGTCGGGTTCTCTTCACAGGTCTTCTCAGTTTTGAGGAAGCAGGACCTAAGTCGGAGGAGTTCCAAATTCTGTTCAGTCTAATCGGGTCAAGTAGCGTCTCGTTTTCCTGCCACAGGTCTCATGTCCAACACCTGAGTGGATCTGAATGGTCCTAAGCGTACGCAGTATCAGTTCCCTTCATGTGGTACATGACAATCCCCTGCAGGCTTTTATTGTCTATCTGTAGCCCAGCTGGCTACCAAATGTTTTATTGTGGGTGCACAAAGCAAAAATAAGACTTTCAGTTATTTATATATTTCTTATTTATAGTCTTTGAAGCATATGAACAAATTATTTTAGGTACTGGGACGTTCCTTTCATTCGTAGGACATTACTATTATATTGCTGCTCTTGTCCACCACGGCTGCTTGCTAATTTCTCTAATTAATTGATGTTGCGTCATGCTGCTGCCGGTGTTGATATTCTGTCTCAGTTAGGGTCTGTTTGTGTGGATTGCATTTTGGATTGGGTCTAATTGAGTCTAATTATGCTTGAGTCTATTCAGATTGGGTCTAGCTGTTATTTTTCGAAAATTGATTAATGCACTGGGCTCAGGTAGGTTTTCCACAGGTACATTTTGGACAACTGTAAACTACCTGGGTGGGGAGAACTTGCTGAGAAACCTAGTAGAGAAGAAAGCTTGCAAGCCAAAGAGATGCATATATTTTCCTTTGGAGTTTGCCAACCAAAACTGGGCTGAAACCCAAACAAATACTGGACTTATATTTGACAGATGGCAAGAAAGAACTCTCCAATAGGATGTAGCTGTGTCTAAATAATGCTGTAGTTCTCACATCTCACAACTGTAACCTTGTAACCTTAACTGTAACTGAACCCTTGAATGTAGTATACTGCAGCAAGACAGTCGGGTTGTTTTGGTCTAATGTGAACAGAATAAATGAGTAAAGAGCCTTTTTTTTTACACATTAAGTATTGCTGACACAGATCTGGGTTGCATGTATGCAGGAAATAATGTGTGATGGTATAAAAACTAAATCTCGGTCATGACTTTTGACCTCTGCAACTCATTAAAAGTGGTGTTTTCTTTGCAGCGTAGAGCATGTAAATAGATTTTCACTGCTTTGATGAACACATGCTGATAAGCTCTTCTAACCTTACTGCAGTAAAAGGAAGTCAAGCTTGTGTTTTGTGTTTTGTAGACAGAGTACAGAGCTTCTTTTCTTCTTCAACACATTGTGCAGCTCCACTAATCAAAGACCTTAAGTCGGGTCCCGGACATTATCTTCAACCAACTGCATAAAGGCAGGAGAAAGAAGGTAATGGGGTTAGCAATATAAATCAGCGCACAAGAAACTCTATTATTGGTAAAGTAATGGGACCGACGTTGTTTGTAAGCTTCAGCCGTTTGCTTAATTGCAGATCTACGAGCAACTCTGGCTCTCATTTACATATGTAAATTCTAAGCAGGCCAGCAGAGCTGTTCTTGGCAATGCTTCTGTTTGCCTGCAAGGAGAAAAAAGGGGCTGTGCGGCGAGAGAAATAGGGAGAGAGATAAACAAACAGATGGAAACTAAAATAGAAAACGGAGATGGAAGGGATCGTTTAAGAAGTGATGAGAAGAGACCAAGGCAGGGCTCTTGGGTGAGGTGGCGGTCGAGCAGAGGTGGTGGGTGGATGGTGAGGAGGAGGGCTTTGTCAACACAAGAAACTCAAGACTTCACCTGAACACACAGCAACTGTCTCTACGTTCCCCCTGCATATGGCAGCAGTCAGGACAAGTAAATTAAAAGACATGTAGGTTAAACCTGAGAGCGCCCCTACAGGTTGTCTGACAGTTGCGAGCGTCCTTAGGGCAAATTCCCCGCTAAGTTCAAGGACTCTCAGACTCACACTGATGTACGCAGATGTGCACAGATGTTGCTGTGCCTGGGATTGTGATCTGCTAGCATTAGAGGCACTGTGTGTTACTAATTCATATAGACAGCTGGGGACAGTAGGAGCAGGTCCCCAGTGGATTACCCGCTTCCAGACAGCATGCCATCAGCTAATATAGCCAGTGCATGTGAGCAGAGGAGTGTGGAGCCAGGTAATAGTAGAACTGAGGAAGAAGGCACTTGTCTCACAGCCCATAAATGAGAGAGCAGAGATTTTTGCAGCCAGACACACTTTGATCCTCATTGTTCCAGTGAGATGCCGGTGAACAGTGAGAGCAAGCCAACACGGGAACACGCAGAAAGAAAAAGAGTTCAAAGTTGAAATTCACCCATCTGAAAGAGAAGCAAAAACAAGCTTTGTTTAAAGGAATATTTGGCAACACTGTCACAGCAATAAATACTTGTCTTTCTCTTCTCTATCCACGTTTATGAGTAGCAATCTCTATGCCTGATTATATCAATCAGCAAGAGATGATATAACATAAAAGTGAGTCAACCTATTCCCAGTTCATGAATATGCATTAACTCTTCCAATCATCCAGCGTCTGTTTAGGGGGGGTGACTCTGTTGTGCAGGAATTTATGCATTTTACATTTACTGTACAGTTGTTGACTGAAATATAATTAAAGAAGAACTGGATACATTACTGTAGCACTGCTGAACCTACAGTATAATCCACAGCATCTGACTAAGAGGTGATTACCACCAAAATAAAATGATCTTGCATGTTTCCATTTTAATTGCAAAGGTGTGTGTTTAAATAATGTTGAAGCTGGTAAACATGATGTGCTGAAGACCAAAGATAGAAACCAATGGATGTCTCTCAGCGAGCTTTGTAAAATAATCATGGTGTTACTTGAAGCAGCATCCAGATACGCTGCAGATTGGAGGAATGAAAGCCAGTTACTGATATACAATTAATGTGACTTGGCAGCAGAGCAGTCTGGTGTCTCTGGTCAATCTCTCTCACTCCCACTCTTTGCCACTTTCACACACGTGCACGCACATACACACAGACAAAAGCCAGGAGAAAATTCAATAAAATTCATTGCCACGTCTCCACGTATTCCCAATTTGCTCTCCTCCTGTTGACAGACTCCTCCTCTCTCCTTCTGCTGATCTTGAGGCTGTCCTAATTCATAGATCCTCCCGAGGAACCATCAAAGTGCGACCTACTGTATTATGCTTCTTTCTCCTGCTTTACCCTTTCATTGTATCCCTGCGTGTGCACATGTGCACTCACGCACGTTTACACATTTGGTGCAAGGAATGCCCATTATGGTGGTGGTTGAGTAACGGTGCAGAAATTAATCCTGCTCCCAGATGGTCAAGCTTATAGTGTGAGTTTGTGGATGTGTGTCTTTGCACATTCTTTTTTAATATCTCACCGCCTCTTATCCTCAATCTAACTAAAGCTTTTATGTTTGGACCTCTGTGTGGGAAAATTAACCATGAGCTGGTTACACAGGGGCATGATGTATTTAAAGGTGGAACAAAAGAGTTTTACTGCATGTATGTGAAAGAGGAACTCCAGTTCCACTAAGTCTCATTAGTGTTGTGGAGTATTATTACTACATATATGAAAAAAGTTGTATAAAGCCTTTTGTGGCTCCAGAGGGAGCTACGCAAAATCTGATAAATTGGCTCAAGTGATGTCACTTGAGTTAGCGTTGGTTGAATCCGACAATGAAGATATCTGGTGGTGTGGAGTTAGGAAGACGTGAGTTTAGCACACCTCCCTAGCCTACTGCTCATGTCTACATCAGCTACCACTAGAATAACACACACGAATCTCTGAGCCTTGACAAGGAAGAAGAATATGGCAAATTAAAGAGATGATTGTTGTGTCCCAATTCAGGGGCCACATCCTTTAAAGGACGGAGAATATCGAAAAGGTCGAAGTTAGATGCAGCAATCTGGCCTACCTAGGATTTCTGCTTTGCGTCACCAGCTGTGTGCTGTTAGCTGTGCAACTGAGCTGAAGCCCAATACTTACATTTAAAAATGTGTCTGTTGGCATTGTGTGCTCTCATATTATTTTCATTACCAGCATGCAATGAATCTTGGGATAGGTTGGGCCACAAAGGATCCACCTGTTGGATCTTCTTTTATAAAACTGCCCATTGTAAGTCAGACAATTTTGTAGAAGTGCAAAGCTAAATCTGGGTTCTGTTGCTCTAAGGCTAAAACTGAGGCACATTTTCACCTTGCTGTTTTTAATCTGAAATGGAAAAATATCAGCTTCAGCACCAAGGACAGCTCCACTGTGCAATTTGTCAAATGCCAGCATCCGAAGAAAATTAGGATTTCCTTTTTTCTTTTTTTTTCATCCAGCATTTTATCGGGTCACAGTTAGGCTACAACCAGCATGTTAGGCTTCCACAGACAAATGTGGGTCTTTGAACGCCTACAAAAACACATTCCCTCTCTGAATCAATAATCCAATATGTTCAGTCAGAGATAACAGATGATCAGAAGATAGGTACTACGTGGTGCCAAGAGGCGCCTCCATCATGCCTGGCTCACACATTTCAAGTAAAGAGAGGACCCGCCAAAAAGCATCTCAAGGGACTGCCAATCACCTCGAGGAATGATAATACCGGAGACAAATGAAGGCAATAACTAGCAATGGGATTAGACCTCTTATAAAAGTGTGAAAGAGGGAGATTTGGGACATTTGTCTCCTCCACTACAGTGCAAATATGGCAGCGTAGTGCAGTGCAGTGACAGCAATGTGAGACAGTTTTGATGGGCCAGATTTAGCCGCAATTATCGTGTTGCATTTTTTGTGTGTATGCCTATTAAATGTATGTTTAGCAAACTAAAACCAGGCTGAAAATTTAAATTGGTCCATTTTTGAGCTCTAGATTAAGACTGTCTCTAGGTCAACCTTTGGATTTACATTAAAATCTGCATTATGATAATAATGCCATTCCTGGCTGTGCTTTCTATACTGACCATTAAATATCTGAACAAGAAAAATTATATCCCCTATCAATTATAAATATCCAGCCTTTTTTTAAACATATACTGTATGTACACTTTATTATGGCCTTCACAGAAAAGTTTTACCCAAAGCTTTTATCTAAACCAATGTCACCATTAACTGATGTCTATATGAGCCTCCATTGTTTATGCAGTTGGCATTGTTGGCAACATTGGCTTATTGTCTATCGGTAGAACCTGGTTGTATTACACATCTGTCATATCTGAAACGCTCTCAGGCTTCTGAAGCAAACTTTCCCCTCCAACAGTCAGCCCAGTTACCTGCAGGAGAAATCGGATGCTCTGGAGCATCTATAATAGTACTGTGTGCTCATAGAGGTGTGTTATCACACCTTGAAATACATATTTCCACCTCATTTCTGGATGTGAGAGCCTGTCATGTATCATTTATTAGTATAGTGAATATCATTCAAGGTTTTTGAAACTCTTATGATTAATTGGGAGAATGAACAAAATAATCAAAATGTTTTTGAGCCATTAATTTGAGTTAATCATGCTGTGCATTTCTTTTCCACTTTTTCTCTGTCTGTCACATAAAATGTTAATTTTCGTATGTAGCTATAAATCTGGTTTATGAACTACTATTATACTAAACTGCAATGAAAGGCACTGTAATAAGCCATGATGAATTTATAAATACAATACATATATGAAGACATGTTTGCATATCAAAACACCTTCTTCCTTCAGCATGGCCTTTGAGTCATTGTGGGAAGGAAACCATCCTTTTCGCAACTTAATGCATCTCATGAAATAACATATCAAGGCTTTGTCAACAAACAACCTGGGTCATCAAACAGAACCCAACCGCACATCTATTAAGGCTAATCATCATGAATGGATGGACATCAGGGTCCATGGAGAGCTGAGATTAAACCCAGCAGGCAGCGGAGGCAAACAAGACATGGAACTGGAGCTAATACACAGACAAAAACAAATCATAAGCAATATTATTTTTGTACTGATCACTTATTCATCTCTTTACGTGACTGCTGAGATTTTTGAATGATGAATTTACATTTGCACGGACAAGCTGTTTATAACCAGTGAAAGTACACTATGTCTTGACTTCGAATATAAAAGTTAAGCATGTATTGTCAATCTTTTTAATTTATACTTGTGATGTTGAAGCAAGTTTGCATTTCACATGTTGTTATGGCAGCAATATATAGGACCTAATTTGCATGTTATTTTGGGTAAGCCTACCACCAACTGCTGTTCCCTTTAAAACTCATTCAAAGATTACAGGAGATATGGAGCGTGCTTTTAAATTGGATTCATCTTCTTTTGAAGGGAATAAAGCTCAAGGGATGTTATTCACAGGCAAAGTAGTGGTAAAGACCATAAACAAACACATTCATCAGAAGAATACTTTCAAGATGAAGACGATATGTGGATTAAAACAAGTTTGACCACAATGTAAGCTCAGTAATAATAAGAACATACTGTATAATGTAGATCCGCAGTTGTTCCAAAATGTCAAAATAGAGTGGTTGAGTGGTGTAACCAAGAAAGTCTAGTGGAGTTATCTCCTGCTCTGCTTTGGACCTCCTTTAATCATCATATTAATCAGCACTGTTTGTCTGTTTATGGCAGAACTCTAAAGGATAGAATAAAATGCAGTTGTTCAATGTGTCGAGATTCAGTTATGTCGCTCTGCTGCACAGTTTGCATGTTAGTTCATAAAACAGCGGCTACATTAATATTACATTTAAATTTTTGCCACCTATCTAATGTGGTTAGTGAGTGAGATGTCAAGCTGCACCCACCCAATACCCCTGTTATGATGGTCACTGTAATTATAAATCTACAAGCTGCACTTTGCCCTTTTGGTTTTATTGTTTGTCTGCACTTTAAAAGAACGTTAAATCTGACACGAATCTGATTAAATGTAACAGTGAGGGTTATAATTATGTTGCGGGACAGAAGAAAAGCTCTCCAGTAGGCTAATGTGCCTGCGGTTGCTGCTCACTTGACTTCAGATGGGAGCCAGTAGGCCTAATTGGCTGCATACAGCCTAATAAGACTTGCTGGATTGTCTTGCTTAACATTTTATCCCCATCCTTGTATCAATTTTCAACTAAATTAGCCTGGTCCACCAGAGATACAGCAGATTCAGCCAGGGTGGGGGTGGGGACTGCTGTCTGACTGCTTGTCGCACTTCACTTCGCCATCACAGTTTTCCCAGTCTGCCACAGTGAAGACTGCATATGTGTCAGTCAGAGGCAGGACAGTAAATACTGAGTCCTGTGATGTTAAACCTTTCCTGCATGTGTATTCGTGCATTGAGGTCCAGCATCATTCCAGTGACATGTTCCTGCCCCCCCACCCCCCCAAGCCCGAGGTGATTTCATTGCTGCAGGGCCCCTCTCCACATTGTGTGTGCCTGGGAGATCGTTGCACAGACTTGCACAGATTTTTTAAAGCTCTGCAGTGAAGTAAGCAATGACATTTAAAAAATACTATGTTGGCAAAAACTGGGAAAATAAGGCCCAGGGGGAAATAGATTCAATAAAACTTGGATGACAACAAGGTCAAGAGACGCGTTAACAGAGTTAATTTTACAAAATCTGTGTCGACCTCTTTTAAATCATTCATCTCAAAACAAAGTGTTGTGGATGTTTCACATATTTTATCTGTTACAGATCAAATATTTTGTCTTTAACTGCAACATACTTTGGCAAAACTTTCCATACTTCCCAGTAAAACTCTCCACAAATTCCCCAATATGTTTCTTTGGGTTTTTTTTTTTTCAAAATTTGCATTTTCACCTTATTCAAAAATGAAAAGACTCAAAAACCAACAGAACAGTGAGTAAAAGACACTTTTGCATTATTTATTAGTTAGTTCGTTAGTTGTTGTTTTTTTTGTTTGTTTGTTTTTTTTTTTTTTACAAAATTTGGAAAACACAGCCACAGATAAGAGCCAATGGAACAAAACAAGCTTGTGGACGGCCTAAAGCACTCACCGTTTGCAGTGACCCCCGGATAAAGTCCGGCTCTGTTCTTTTGTGTTCTGCATTTTTCTCTCCTTATTTCCTGCCACTTCTCTGTCATTGACTTTTTTGTATAAAGTATAAAATACCCCAGAAATAAAAATAGCCCCTCAATCTCTTTCACAATCCTGCTCTGACACGTCTATATCAACTATAAAACTTGTACGGTTGGCCAGATTTCCCTCTGTGCCTAATGACTGAATATACAATATAGGTTTAGGTGCTTAACTTGCAGCCTCTTTTTCATCCCTCACATTTCAGTTGCCTCAAAGTATAAAAATCCTTTTCTAATTGGTCCTTTGTTTACATCCCTCTGTCGACTCACTCTTCATTTTTGCTGTCATTGATTTAGTATTGAATTGTGCAACTGTAGACTGAAGACGGCAGCAGTAGTAGAACTGTGCAGGCAGTGGAGTCAGATCCTTGATCAGAATAGTGTAATGTACTCGAGTGCACAGAAACTTGAGTACTCGTGATTTTCCTGGAGATCCTCTGAAGTACAAAAATGGCTACGTAAAAGTAAGGAATAAAAGGAGTTTAGAGGACGGAGGGATGAGTGTTGAAAATGGATGAGAGGAAGGGAAGAAGAGACTGTGAGCTGTGTGAGCTGTGTGAGCTGTGTGAGCTGTGATGACGAGGAGAAAGGAAAGTTGCCTTGGCTGTGGGCAGATGCTGGTTGCAGTGCCAGCTGGTGGGGGGTGGGCCCACCTGTCTCTGGTTCTCCCTGTCTCCCTCCTCTCTGCTGTGGAGAAAGCGACAGATGGAGTCCGAAGGTTCTGCTCCGGTCCCCGCACTGTTTCTTCAGTCCGGCTCTCTCCGGCCTCTCTGAGGGCACCGTGCCAGGGGAACATGGGGGCTGCGCCCGGCCCCCAGCCCTCCACCGCCACAAGGGTCAACTGCTTACAGAGTGGGGTCGCCCTGCCGCCTCCCTCTCCCATAAACCCACTGCTGCCTCCCTGTGGATGTAAGCAACAACTGCATCTTCTCTCTGAAGTCCTGGCTGAGCGGAGGCATTTCTTCACTCAGACAAAACATGTCCTCTCAAGGTCTCTCAGCAACACCAGCTCTGAAATCATCAAAACTGGAGGATTCATGTAAGCTCATTTAGGAGAGGTAGGGAGGGAGAGTGAGAGAAAGGTGCCAAATTGGAAATGTTGAACAAGTGAATTTATACCATCCCTAAGGAGTGCTTTGGTTGCATGGTGATGCATGTGGACTATGTGACAGCATGTTAAGGAGAGGATTGTGATGTAAGGTGCAGGGTTAAAGGGTTGTGTCACAACCTCAAAGCGCTGAAGTCCATCACAGGGTGGCCTGGTGACCTTTATATCTCTAGTTTTGTGATGAATCAATGCATGAGCTCTCTGAAGACCCACAGCGAGCTCATTAGGGATCCTATAAGGAGCGAGCCACCCGGACTAGTTGTTCTCTTGGACCTCCTATTAACCTGCTGCTATTTGTTTGTAACGATCCACACAGCGCTCGTTAAAAGGAGCTCATCCAAATAAAAGAAAAAAGAGAAAATTCAAAATGCTGTCCTTATATAAGCTCCGTCAGACCTCCTATCTATTCTCTATTATCTCTGGGTAGATTAATAAATTCTTCCCTGCTTGGGTTTTACCAGAATCAGCCTTGATATTTGTGGGTGTCTGTGTTCATTAGCGGTCGAGCTGAATTATGACTAAAGTCCTCTCTCCAAAAGCAGCAGCATAACTGGGCTGTTTCTCCTCCCAGCAGCCCACACTGCTCCCAGAGGTACCTTTAGAGCACATTAATGGATTCTCTACTATTCAGGAAGAAAGTTATGGTTGTAGCAAAAGCCTCCTCTCAGCGATAAAGAAATGGGACCAAATCCCAAGGTACTTATCGATATTTAAATAACAGACTTCTTAGATCTGGTCTTTTACTGTAAATGAGAGACACTGGCTTTCTCCAGGCCGGACCTCCAAATAGTGGACGATTCAAAGACGACCCAGGGCTCAAATGGAGAGCCAAATTCCTTAACAGCTCTCTGATGAACTGCAGGGTATCATGGGGTATCACAAGAGGGAAAAGTCCAAGAGGTTTCTTGCACTGGCTTTTAGGTTTCTCATAAAGCCTTGCGGTATGGTGATACATTGATTTAATGGAAATTATCTGGAGATTTTCCCTCTGCACGAAAAAAGAAATTACTTTTCCACCAGCCCAAAGAATTCAGCTGTGAAAATATAAAGACTGGGGGATGTGTAAAGCCAGTCAGTCGACCAGTATGGTATTATCTGGGCCGACAAAGCTTCCCAATTATCACCGAACATGAAATGAATCTAAAGAGACCAATTTTCACCAAATAATCAAGCCATTATCATTCATGACTCAATCACAGTGGAAATTACCAGGTCTCTGCTTGTGCCCAGCAGCACAGAAGAAGAAAGACCAGACATGTGAGGAAACAAAGGGATGATAATGGAGCCCGAACCAGTTTGTAGCTCCAGTGGGACCAGTGTTCATGTGTGTCACTTGGGTTTGGCGAGATGTGGGCGCTCTGCCATACCTGAGCCTGATTGAGTGCAAATTAGATCTTGTTTCATCATTTGAATGGTAGGCAAAGAATGAGCAGAAATGGCCGACAATCTATTTGGAGGCAATATCTGAAAAGAAAATCATATCAGGAGAGTATTCAGGCACCATGTCCCCTCTGAGCTGAGAGCATTTGGTGTGTTACATCTAATATTTTATCCCAATGACAAAAAAGTAGCATCTTATTGTTTTGGCTGTCATTGTTCCACTTTGTCTCCAAAATATAAGGTTGATAAAAGCAGATCTGGAAGTTTCGCTTACGATTGATGGTAGACGTTTGTGTGAGCAGATGCCCGTAAAAGTGGTGTTTGGAGTTAAGTGTTGGTTGAGGTGTGTTTGTCTAGCCTGGTGAAGGAGTGATGCAAGTGAAAGACACTGAGGTGATGGTGGACAGGGCATGGAGGATGGTTCTGCATCAACTTCCCAACTAACTTTTATTTGTCAGTTTTCCAGATACAAAGGATTCAATGTATTTCCCAAACTGTGAATATGTTAACTTTTATTCCTTTTCTTGTCAAGAGTTAAATGAGAAGATTGATACCACTCGTGGACTGTATGTGTTTGTTTGACTTCTTGAAGTCTTGTCGTCAATGTGAAGTTGCCAGACAAACAGTGGAGGGTTCAGGAATTGCTCCCAGCCAAGAATGTCTGGCACATAATCCCTGAGCTAAAGACCTGTAACACCACAACATGTCATTTTTACACTTTGGTTTTTGTACAGACTGAACAAATGAGATGAAATGTGTTAATTAGTGAGCTTTAGAGTTGGCACAAAGGCTTACCTTTTAGAAAAAATATAGCTGAATCTGACTAAACCAATAATTGTCAAGTGCACATCAGGGTTGAGAGGTAGACTCACTGCAGAAAGATTTTTACCACAGACAATAATTCATCCACCTGGTTGAAACATTAACGCATATAATCCATTAAAAGTCAATTTTTGCATCAAGGATATTAGTGTCCAGCTGTTTTCTCCACTGTTGCTCATCATGAACACCAAAGCTTTTGGTTCAGGCAGTTTGACTCCCAGGTACAGCTTCCAATTTCATTTCTGCTCTCCTGTGTACAGATCAAAACTATTAATTGAAATAGTTCTCATTCAGGCGAAGAAATGGTGTGGTTGATGGGGTAGTTTGTGGTGTGTTCGGAGGTGTAGTTCGTGGTGTGATTGGTGGGGTAGTTTGTGGTGTGTTTGGTGGGGTAGTTTGTGGTGTGTTTGGTGGGGTAGTTTTTGGTGTGGTTGGTGGGGTAGTTTTTGGTGTGATTGGTGGGGTAGTTTTTGGTGTGATTGGTGGGGTAGTTCGTGGTGTGATTGGTGGGGTAGTTTGTGGTGTGATTGGTGGGGTAGTTTGTGGTGTGGTTGGTGCTGTGTGTGGATGCTGTTTAGATAGCCTGTGGATGGAGTCTGGTTGCTGGTGTCAGCGCGGCTCTGATCAGCTGTTGGCAGGAGGATGAGCGGGCGGTCTCTCCCCGCGGCGGCACCCCGGGTCGAAAGCCGGTTTGAAGTTTAATGATGCCAGCTGCCAGCTCCACCAGGCTGTGAGCGCTAACGAGCTGGCACTGGTGGCGGACTGAGCCACGGCGGCAGCACCTGGAAATGTAGCACACGTTGCAGAGGGGCGGGGCTCCGCCGGGGCTGTTGAGGGGCCTGCTGGAGACCCAGGACGGCACCGAGAGGCCCGCATCTCTTTGAAGAGCGCCCCAATTTCCATATTTCATTACACACTGCTGACTGACAAGGCCCAGCCAGATGTTCTATTTTCAGCTATTTAAATTTTGACCTGCTTTCCTACCATGGATGCAAAAAGAAAAAAAATGTAATCAAAACACAGATGCCAAGGATGATGGGAACTTGGATCGGGTGTGTCTGCTAGTTTTTGTTCACATTCTTCATGTCTTTATATCCTCATACAGTGTTGACAGTAATCACACATTAAATGTTGCTCTTTAACTTCCATAGCCAATCCTTTTTCATTACAGACCGTCGGTTGACAGTCTATCCTGAGGGGTTCACTGTCTTACTCAAGGACACTTTAACAAGTCACACTGGTTGTTTCAGGGATCAAACCTGAGACCTTGTATTTATGAGACAGTCTCTAAGCATCCAGCCAGCCCAGCGCTGAATCGGCTCCCAAAGTGAGTGATGCATGTTCTGAAACACCTAAAGCATGCTCGCACAGCGCCTCTGTCCCTGAGATATCGGCTATGATTAATTCCTGTGGTATTCCTGTTGAAATGGCTGTTAAATTGCAGCGTCCTTACTCAATCCCTCATGCAAAAATACATCGACAACCCTGACCTTTTTGTGCATCTGCTGCAAATGGCACTTTGTCATCCTGAGTGAGCAAGCTCAAGGATCAATGTGGTTTTGTTGGAATAAAACTTCCTCGACAAACCCCCCTGTCTGCTGGCTGTGTGTGTGTGTGTGTGTGTGTGTGTGTGTGTGTGTGTGTGTGTATGTGTATGTGTGTGTGTGTGTGTGTGTGTGTGTGTGCGTGTGCGTGTGCGTGTGCGTGTGTGTGTGTGTGCGTGTGCGTGCGTGTGTGTGAGTGTGTGTGTTTGTCCATGTCTGCGCTTCATGAAAGTAAAACTCTTGAATGAGGAGGAAGGAGGAAAAACAAAGGATGAATCTGGGGTGAAACACAGCAAGAACAAGTGGAGAGCAGTTCTGAGTTGAACACCGAATGGCAAGAAATGAGAGGTGCTCTCTCTGTGAGAATCAGAGGGAGAAGGGCTTTCACTCATTACTCAACACAGCTCACAGCAGGGGAGAGAAAGCAGTTTATTCCTTCAGTAATCGGTCTGTGAATCTGAGTGTCTGTGTATGTGTTTGACTGAGTGAAAATACAGAGGTAATTGAGAGTTAACTAAGGCATTACAGGGGCAATACTGACACAGAGATACAAATTGATAAAAGATATCACTGTGTTTTTTCTGTACGTTTTTCTGCCCAACATGATGGTGTTTAAATTATCTGTATAATAGAAATCTAAAGAGGGAGTATTTATGTGTAGCAAACATATAGAACTTTTCTATTCTGTGTTTAATTGACAGAGAACATGTGAAAGGGTTTTTATCATCTGCAATAACAACAGGAGTGAGAAAGATAATGTGACACAGTGTTTTAGTGTTCAGTGATAAAAGGAGTTTAAGTGTAGGAGATAACACTAACTAACAACCTGGGGTATATAATAACAGGATAAGCTTATTTGCTGTTGGTAGTGTATTGTGAGGTGAAAAGAGTTCTGGTAAGACTATCTATTTCAGTGTGTTTGATTAAAATTTTAAAGGACCTATATTGTATAAAGGTAGATTTCCATGTCTATTTTGATTATAATGCAGGTCTAGGTTATTAACACTGTGAAAATATCAAAGCGCTCACTCCAAAGAGAAATGCACACAGCCTGTATTTAGAACCTGAACCTTAAAACAAGCCGTCAGGATTTCTGTAACTTTGTGATGTCACACAAAAGCAGTCACCACTCTCAGTCATGCCCAAAGCCCCCCATGAGCGGCTCAGAGCCTCCTCTCTTCTGATTGGTTCACCAACCTGTATTTACCAGAGCTCCAGAGAGAAGCCTGAGAGAGGAGATATAAAACTACACTGAGATGGTTTTTGGTGCTTAAAACTACAATTATATCTTCTCATGGATCAACACTTCAAATAAAACATGTAAAGTGTAAAATATGGGACCTTTAAAATGAATGTCCTAAAACTCTGAACATCTAAAAAACATTAAAATTAAGATTTAAATAAATTCATTATAAATATACGGAACTATAGATTGAAACAATTTGTAATTAGTCTTCGAAAGAGCTCATTTTACCACCGTGAAAACTGCACTAGTCAACATTTTCAAATTTGTTTCATTTGCTATTTCTGCATAATCTTCATGACTGATAGTTAAGATAGTCTAAGTAAAAATACTTGAAAAGTCAAGGTGCTGATGGAGTTAGTCAGTGATGCATAAACTTTATGTACATTTCATGTTCGTTACATGTGAATATGAAATCACTACAGCCTTGTGCCATATCATGCATGACAATAATATGTTGTTTTTTTCACATCAATACAACTTAGAAATCAAGACATCTGTGTGTGTATGTGGATGTAAGATGAAGCAGGTGTATCAGGTTTATTCATCATTCCTTCTCACACAAATACTATGAAGATGTTTTGTTATTCTGAATGGTGCAGGAGTCTTTGCACTCCCCCTGCCTCTGGACTACCTGACCTTTGGCATGACCTTTAGAAGACAATTTGAAGCCCCAGCAATCGCCACGCGCCTTGGCCCACAATATTTTCCCTCATTATTTTTTCAATGTTACCTTTGCAGCGTGGCAGAAAAGAGCTGGATTCAACAGCTGGGTCAAGGGTCAAGAGAAGGAGGGTAAAAATGCAGGTCAGCTTGGCTCTACAGTTGTGTTTTGCCGCCTTCCTCAGAGAATTCACTGCTACAAAGCCATTTGAACTCTGAACCCTCCAGCTGTCTGTCAAACGTTGACCCTCAGTGTTGACTGTTATCTGTTTTGACAATTAGGAAAGTGCCACAGCCATCAATAATGGACTGGGCAGTGGCTACAGAGCTTTAATGTCAGGCAACAAAACATCAAACATGTGTACTGAATATCAATTTTCCCTGTATTTTGATAAAACAATTATCCCGAGTCAACTTTCTAATTGTAAAACCAAATAAAGGTGCTCTTTAACGTGAGATGACTCTTCAATCTAAAATGCCTCATCTTGATATCTGGCTCTAATAGTCTGTCCACCCCTTTGATCGAGACTTCTATATTTAAAATATTGATTGCCTGCTGGGAAATCATAGACAATCAGAGTTCCCAGAGGATGGATGCAAGGATGATTGTAAAGTCAGGACAAGAAAAATGTAAAGGCATTTATTTTTCAGATGTAGCAATATTGACTTACAAAATCATTGATGCAAAAACTGTAAACATTTAAAAGTGTTAGAAAGTATATGAAATCCCTATTTCGCAAAAGTATTTTAACAGTCTTGACCTTCTGTACTGTACGGACCCTGAATGACAAACTCAGGACTGCATGTAACTTCCAAAGCAGATGTTTGTTTTTGCAGTTAAGCTGGTCATTTAGGAAGTACACCAGCTGTTACTGGTTTAATACACTAAATTCAGCTGAATCTTAACTGATCACTTTCTGCATTCCCAGATTATTTTTGCTTGATTGAAGTAATTCATTCTGCACAGACAGAAGGTTTATAACACCTGGCTCTACAGTGGCAGTGTCAAATAAGGCGGAAAGAGTTTTTTTTTAGATCTGAGGCTGATTCATTTTCTTTTTTTTTTTCTCCCTCTATCATTCAGCCACCAGTGATTGCTCTCCAGCCACACAGCACGCCGCTCGCTTTCATTTTGCTCCCATTAAGCTGAAATTCACAGGTTACATCAACAAATAAATGAGCTCAGGAAAATAAAGGCATTTTGTGTTATTTCCATTATAACTTATTTGAAATGATAGTAATTACTCTGGGGGTAGGGTGGGGAGCCTGAGTGCTCAGAGTCAACAAGGTGAACATGCTGAAACAATTGAAATGTTCCAAAATTAAGCGCCGTTACATGCTGTGCCAGAAGTTAATTTTCATTTCCTCAGGTGAAAAGAAAAAAGAGATACACATGCGAAGCGTTCAAGCCATGGAGAGGCTGGGTGAAGATTTAGACGTGGGCTTCTATTCAAATATGAAGGTCTCCTTGACATTTTCTGCTCTGCGTTGGCTGCTCATCCTTGTCGCGTTTCTCCAAGCTGCAGACGGAAAAGCGCGACCTGTTGACATTTACAAACTCATCTGGCTGAGAGCGATGGCATTCTATAAGGAGAAACACCTCCGAATGTCCCACCACAGAGTCCTGGTTCCTCTGCTCCGTGTTGCGCATGAACATGTTATTGCTTAAAACAAACATTAGTCACCCTTTGCAGAGGGAGAGAGAGACAGACATGTTTTATCTCACTCTTCCCTTTAACTTCTATGGCTAGAGCATTTCCTTTAAGCTTGGAAAACTATGCAGAAGTGGCACTGGGCAGCCCGTAGACCTCATCAACTTCACCAAATACTGGTCGGGTTTGACCACTGCAACTTCTGGACTGCCACAGCTGCCACCAGAGGGAGCTCACTGTTCAATTGTGACCAGGTTAAAGTCTGCCCCGTCCATGCCGATAACGTTCTGGATCGCAGCCAAGAATAGTGTGCCACATGATTCACCAGCAGCTGGGTTAAGGCAGGACAAAGGTGAAATGAGGTGAAAGCGAAGCCCAAATAGTGACAGCCAAGCAGGACACAACTGTAAATGGAGTGTGGAAGGTGTTCTGAGTGGTAATGCAAATAAGTATGTGTGATATGCTTTTGAAAAGTGACAATAATGACTCAAGATCGAGGACAGGGAAAACAAAGTGCTCACACAAACCTCAATGAATGAAACTTTTTTTTTCTCTGTATGGAGGAGAAAAGACTCCTTCACTTTATTGAGAGCCACTGCAAATGAGATTTAAGAAACAAGATTTCAAAAAGCCAATGGGATGCAATGAGAAACTTAAATATGACTCATTGTGCAGGTTTAGCTTCTGCATCACTCAGGTTCCTGAAGAAAAGTTCAAAACGGCGCTGTGCGGATCAGCTCATCTTTGTGCTTTTGGTGCAGCAGATTTGATATTTAGAAGTCAGGACGATCCTTCTTCAGCTTGCTGTAGTCCATGTTGACTGTGAAAAACTGAGAATACATACACATTTTAGCTCCTGTGCAAACAGTTACTTTACAGAAGAATGCCCTGGTAGCAAAGAGTAAGTTCAGGTGACTTGGCAAAGCATATTGCCGCAGCTTCCCTCCATGTTACAGCATCCTTCAATTTCATAAAATATTATATAAAAATCTTGTAAAAAAGTAAATAGTTGTCTCTGAACACTACAATTCATTTGCCTTGATTTTGTCTTCTGGAAACTCCTTCTGTTGTTACTTTTGATCAAGTGTGAACAGTTAATGACTTCATCGGATTTGTTACTACAAGGCAGCGTTAACCAGATTATGTAATTTGATTAATCCAACTAAAGGAATAATCCATGGCTCAGCGACAAGTCTGGCAAAGATCCATACTATAATCCCTGAATATAACCACCTACACTGTCAGTAACAACTTCAGCACAGAGATGAGTGCAATCAATGCTGTGTGGCGACATGATTTGCTGAGAAAGAGAGAGAGACACACACACACACCTTGTACTGATCATTTGGGCCCAGTTTGTTCCAGGGCTCTGGGTTGTTCTTGCGGTCCCAGCTACAGAGGAGAAAATAGTTAAACATTATGAGAGATTCTGAAGAACAGAGGTATTCATGGCCATTATTAACATATATATATATATATGACAATAACTGAACTGCAACATTGTCAGTGTCTCTACACATCATCTTCAGATCTCATTACTCAAAAAGAAAAAGAAAGAAAATACAAGAAAGTCATGACTGGAGTCATTACCAAACGTCTGGGTTTCTCAAGGCCAGACGAGCGAGGTATGTCATGGACATGGTTACTCCTCCACCGATGAAGATGAAGAGAGGGATGAGCTGAGAGTGACAGACAGGAATTCAAGAAGTCTGCATCAACATGAGGGCAAACTACCACAGCTCAAGGTAGAACTATATAAGTAAACACACTGAGACTGCTGACAAACATAAACACTCATCATTTTCCGGTGCGACCTTCAACTGATGCTATATTTACAATTTTCTTTCGCAGCCTCTTGACTTGTTTCGCGTATCCAAGTCAAATGACAAGAGTGTGTGTGGCTTAGAAAATATGAAGCTTTAGTACGAGTTAACATAAACATACAGCTTGCTAACGCTAACCAGACAGCTAGTAGCTGCTATTTCCAGCACAGCATACCCTCTCCTTGACAATATCATCAGCTGTTATAGTATTTGAATGAAGCCGTGACCTGATCTGACTCTTAAGCACCAACAGTCAAAAGTATTGCCACATATGGCACTGGGTTGTATACATTACTCAACACTTGTTAGAGATTAAAGTAAACAGTGAAGCATGTCCGTATATTTGACAGAGTTTCTCAAAGTCAGCGCGGTCAAAGTCAGAGCACTAGCTAGCTGAAGCTAGCAACGCTAACTTGTTTAGCTAAGCTAAGTTAGCTACAAAAATTCTCTTAAGGTCCGAGTTCAGAACAAGCTCTGTAAATGAATCTTTATTGAATATAACTAGATTATACTTACTGCTGGGTGGCTTCTAAGCTGTTTGCGGACTGTGGCGAGCATTTTTGACGTGTGCGAGAGCTGATTTAACGCAGTTTGTACAGAAATAAACGGATTACCAACAGACTTGCCAAAACGTTGCGGAATTTAATCTGCGAGATTGGGCGGAAGAAAGGCCGAGGAACCAAATATAGGAAGCTACGCATACTGCCTGACCAACAGCGGCAGAAACACATCATTATTAATTATTATGTTTAGTATGTAAGGCATTTATGTCACACTACATGTAAGAAAAACTAAATCATTTATTATCGTTTCATTAATATGCAGCTGTGTGGCTTCAGCCTTTATTTCCGCACAGTATTTTATTCTGGCAAAGCAAAAGTCTTTCACAACCAAAAACAAAATCAATCCTTACACCATTATTAATCGTTTTATTGTTTTCATTAACGAATGTATATATATATATATATATGTGTGTGTATGGTGTAATATGTGTATTCAATCCTGTTTCACATACTGTAGCAATCATGGATTATACAATCGAGTTGTAGTATTTTATTTAATAAATAAAATGTGTAAAAGTCTTTATGGATATATATTACCGATCGATATTAATGTGAGTGACCTGATGGAGATAACAGAAACAGTTTACTGCTCCAGTCTCTGTCAGTGTGAAAAGCTGAACGGTCTGAACCTTAATGTGGCAGCAGGTGGTGCTGTTCTCCTTAATCAGACAAACCACATTAATTTACAAGAAATTCAACCAGTTCCTCAAGTACTGGATGAAGTAGAGGATGTCCTTCTACTTTATCTGTTTTAGAGATGTTTTTTTTCTGTTTCTCTCTGAAAAATCAGATTTTTAGGCGCCTCATATCTAAGAGTCTTTCATTTTGTTGGTAATGGAGGTGCTGATTCATTGCAGTTGGGCTACTTGGGAAATTATCTTTAAAATCCATTGTGCTTAGGCACAGTTAAACACTTGAAAATGCGTTTAAATACTCTTATTTTAAGCAGCCAAGACCAGTGGTGGAAGTACTCAGTGCTTTACTTCCACTTAAGTAAATGTATCATTACCACAGTAATACTCTGAAATACCCTCCATTTAAAAAGTAAAAGTACAAAAGTATTTGCATCAAACTTAAAGTTCAGTTTGTACTTATTATGCATAATGGCCCATTTCAGAATAATAAATATTGTATTATTTGATTCAAATTATTGATGCGTTAATGGGGCTAATTTTAACTACTTTATGTACTGCCAGATGCTAAATCCATAATGTGTTATCATTTTATTGAGGATTATATTTTATATTTAGAATCTGCATGTGCAAATTAAATATTAGCTAACACTGTCAAATAAATGTAGTGGAGTGAAAAGTACAATATTTCCCTCTGAATTTTTAGTGGAGTAGAAGTATAAAGTAACATAAAATGGAAATACTTAAGTACAAGTACCTCAAACTTGTACAGTACTAGAATAAATGTACATGGTTACTTTCCACCACTGGCCAACACAGACAAGACTTTTAAAAACGAGATATTATACATGTTAGTTGTAATTTTTTCCGCTCAAAAATGAAAACTTACTAACTGATGTGAACCAATCAAGTGAAGTCTGTGAAATGAAATGAAAATCACCATGAAATATCACAATTTCCCTTTTATGGCAAGTTATTTTCAAACTTTTAAAAAATAAAAGTAAAAACAATTCAATTGCAAGATTGGACATAACACAACAGGCTACATACATTCATTCATTCATTCATTCATTTTCTACCGCTTATCCTGTAGTAGGGTCGCGGGGGGGCTGGAGCCTATCCCAGCATCTTTTCGGGCGAGAGGCGGGGTACGCCCTGAACAGGTCGCCAGTCCATCGCAGGGCAAACACATAGAGACAGACAACCATTCACACTCACAGCCACACCTATGGTCAATTTAGAGTATCCAATTAGCCTAGTCCCCATTTGCATGTCTTTGGACCGTGGGAGGAAGCCGGAGTACCCGGAGAGAACCCACACTTGTATTGTAGGCTACATACAATCGTTTATATTTTATAAATGGCATGATACTTGGCCAAATGTTTGCCAAGAAATAAACTACATATGTGATAATAACACATATTCAAGCAATAGTTTGTAAACCAAGCCTTGTTTGTTGGTAAGTTCATGAGTTAAATGTTGAAATGCATTTCTTAGGCTCGGCTTGGTTTATCTTCCATCTGAGGGAGGTGAACTGGTTTCAGAAACAATAAGGACTTGTCTAAATACAGTATTCATTCATTCATAATTTGATCCCTAGTAAAACATTCTCTTCATTATATCGACAGTACACAACAGAAAACTACGATGACTTTTTAAATACAGTTAAGTTAAAAATCTGACTGTACTTGAACAAATCATAGGCACATACAGTATGCCTGCACAAGATGTCTTATGAAAATAAGATACTGGCTATAGAGTGTTTGCATTTATTTTGCAATGTATCCGTCTCTCTCTGTGCACCAGATGTTTTAGTGCGTCGTCTTCTTGGGGGTCTTGCCAAATTTAGCATCAAATCCGAGACCTAAAGAGAGAAAACCACAGATGTGATTAAGGAGCAAAGGAAAACCTCGGCATCTTAACAGACACTATTGTACACTCTGGAGATCACCAACAGAATCACCAGCATTACCAATAAAAACATAAAAAATATGAACGCTCTGGCATCTTCTCTAACTATGTCAGCGTTAATTTACTGTCTCCCCTGCAGCTATACTCCCACTGCATAATTTACCAGTCAACCAAATGGTTTGCGTGGGAAGCCTAAGTATTCCCCAGTTGGACCTAATTGTTTGTTATAACAAACACATACAGTAACTGTCTCAGGCTACAGCTGTTGATGGTTTCAGTCATGTTCTGGCAGGCGTTTGATAGTGTTATAATCTGTCACCAATTTTACAGTGATGCAGTGCATTCATGAGAAAAATGTGACACATTTGAATAAAGGCAGGAGGAAAGAGAGTGTTAATTCTCACCAAGGAAAACTAGGATGGTGCCAACCCACTGCATTGTACTCATGACGTTGCCAAACAGAATTACAGAGCCAAGGATTGTGAAGAACTTCCTCGTGGTGGTGACGATGGAGCAGGTCAGAGGCCCAAAGTATACCACCGTCATAAAGATGAAGGTCTGGTGAAGGATTAGAAAAAATACTCAAAGGTTGTAATATGAATACCCACTGTTAAGATGCTTGTCTTCTCTAAACATTCGTTCCAAAGCTTTTCTTTTATTTCCTCTCACAATGCAACACAACATTACACTTCCCATTACTTCACCGACCACATCAGTCCTTCCATCATACACCCACCTGGCCTAAGGCACTGGTCAGTCCAAAGAGAAGAATATTATAGAGGATGCTGGGGTGGCGTTCAGTAAAACTCAGGAACTCCCACACCTCCCCTGTCCACAACACAGCTGAGAGCAGAGAAGAAGAAAGCAGCAACAGAAAAAGAAAATAACAATGTCATCTCAAAAACAGAAATCGGTAATTGATATTAATGTCACATGTACTGCCTTAGTTGCCTTGTCCTTGACACTCGTGCTGAGAAAATCAGATCACAGCATTTACAGTGTGGGCACATGGCACCACCAAGTGGTTTAATACAGTCATAACAATCAGATGAAGCCTTGGTGTGGGGGTGTCATGGGTCCGTAGGAGTGGAGGAATAAGAATACCTTTGTATCTTGGGAAACAGCAGCACTTCAAAGATAGTGAAGGCAGATTTCTAATAAAGGTAGCAGCGGCGTACCACAGACTAAATTTTCCACAGACAGCTAAAAGCATTTTAATACAGTCGAGAACTGACACTTATGAAAAACAAATATTGCATTTTGTAATGTAATATGACCTATGAAAGTGGGAAGCAGATGTTGAGGAGAGATGGAAACAAACTCAGAGATAGCAGGCAATACCAATTAATTTGTTTAAGGAATGATAAAAGTCCCTTAGTTCTCATACTGGCTTTGACCTTTTGATCTTTATCATACAACCCATTAGTGCCTAACCTTAGTAAGCCCCTCATTATATTGCATTTGTTTTATGTGGCTTACTCTCCTGCATATTATACCAACCTCCTCACAGAGCCGAGGGCTTTGAGGTGCAGGATTCCTTATCTAGAAAGATAACGCTGAAAACTTTGCCTTGACTGAATTAATGAGTTTTTTCCTCCTGAGAGAACAGGGTTCACCTTTTCTTTTACATATTGGTTTCTGTTTGGGTTCTTTACTTATTAGGTTTGCCATTAGCCACTGCATCACAGCAGTTATTTGTCCTGGAGTCTTTTTTTAAGAATTTATTGTGACATTACAAAATCAACGCAACTAATAATAATATAACCTTTTAAGAATGCATTTTAACCACCATGTTATAATTCAGTTGTTCATACTAAAACACCTTAAGGTGAAATGAGATATTGCTGCAGTTTGATAAACTGTTGAGTGGAAAAGCATCTCAAGGAAACCAGAACGATAACAAAATAAGACCTCTAACTATGTTAAAGACTGGACGACTTCTTTTGGATCCTCATTAAAGGTGTTTTAAAGACCCTCTCCAATGAAAATCAAGTTTTTAACCTTGTTAACATGTCCATATTATGTTTTTATATAATACATGACATATCATGAGTGAAATAAGCAGTCAACGCCATGACTGCGTATCTCCACCTTGGAAATGCAGTGAACCAATGACAGTCTCATAAAAACAGATTCAGACAGCCAGGGATTCACACGTCATATAATCTAAGGAACCAATCTTGTCAACTTGTGGGGATGAGGGACGGAGCAAAATAAACCTGAAACCTTTTCAGTACAGAGAGTGAGAGTTTACTTTAGCACAACCACTAACACTGGGTCAGCCACTACCAGTTGTGAGCTAACAAACAAATAAAAGATGGTAAGTACACTAACCGTTCTGATACGTCTGCTAATCACCTATGTTTGGTCACAACAGACTCCTCATCAGAGTCTGACTGAAGCTCAAATATGTGTCTGAGTCTCTCTGATGTTTCCTCTAACACTAACCATCATTATACGCTCTGCTCTTCCACCGGTCACTGAAACAGTACACAAAGCGAGAGTTTGCATTAGCACAACCACTAACACTCTGTCAGCCACTGCCAGTTACAAGCTTACAAACAACATAAACAATTAATTACGCTAACTACTCTGATAGGTCTTCTAGCAGGGTTTTTCCTTCATAGAGAATTGCGAGGCGGCAGCCTCCATTAAATTTCGTGGCGCCTCCGCTTCCTGACAAAATTCTAGTACTTGTTTTCTCTGTGGATTTGAATCAGTACGGGATACAATTTGTCCCGTATTTTCGTTCATGTTATGTCCTCAAAGTGCTGTGAATAATGTAATGTCAAGTAAAACCAAACCAGTTGCCACCTTTTTTCACATAAAAGGTGGCAACCCTACAGATGAATATCATCTCTTTTACATCCAAGCACACCCAGCTTCTTGAAAAGTTTCCCTAGAGTAACGTTACATCCCTTCATATGTTTATTTTTTTGCAGAAATGTCTCAAATCACAGATTATTTAAAAAAATAGAATTAGCAAGGAGGAGAATCGCGAGGACAGGTGAAACAGTGCAGAGTGCAGACATCATTAGTTCTTCTAATATGGGAAATAAAGTTAATTCATGTTACTGACAAGATACGGTTAATGTGTCTGGACTGAAAGTAGGTCTAGTTCTCGCCACAAGTAGAAGATGAGAGGATCAGAGCGCGAGAGAGGAGTCAAAGCGAGAGTACCAAGTCTTTGTACGAGTTGTACGGCTTAGTACCACCCCCGCCTAATTTTCTGCCAGAAAAAACCCTGTCTAGTCGCTGATTTTGGTCACACCAAACTCCTCAGAAACTCCTGAGTCTGGGTCTGACTGAGGCTCAAACATGTGGCTGAGTCTCTCTGATATTTCCTCCGCTAATCATCCTGACCCAGATTTCTCAGTGACGAAGTAAGAGTAGATGAAAGTATTTTTACATAGTTAAAACATGTCTGGAGAGGAACGTTAAGACATTTTAAAGAGCCACAGATAAGTAACTGTAAAACGGAGGAATACTCTGTATACTGTATAATGTGGCATTGGTAAACATCTAAACAGGTTAAATGACAGTTAGGTAGATAAGCAACTATGTGCCATGGAGTATCAGAATATACAACCACTACACCAGTAAAATGTGAAAATGACATTGGTTTGCAATATTTTTCAGTTTGAATGATTTTATAGGTGTTTTAATTTCATCAAACATTTTATTATGAAAACATCAGTGCAAAAGTAGCACTAATCCTTTGGTTTCAGCATTTTCTGAGAATTATTCAGAGAGAAAGGCAACAGGATGTTCATTGCACTAGTGTTTGGTTCATTCTGCTACACTTTGGCAGGACTGAACCATACCAAGGTGATCTTGCTCATTAGGTTCTCCTCTCTGGCTGCAGGTGTGCCAGTCACTGAAATGTCCTGATGTAGAGTTGGTTGGAAAAACACTCCATCAACTCAATGGCACATATTCGTTTGGATGAAAAGTTTGGCAGAGAGCTGGAATGACTCACCTAGTCCCAGCACCAAAGTGGACCACATGTTGATGTTCAGCATCATGTGGTTGGCACTGGTCTGGAAGCGAGCCCTCATGTGGTCCTGGGCCACGCCAGTCAAACCGTCCAATGTCAGAGAGACCAGCTATGACACACGAAGACACACCACCAGGCCATGAGACAAATGTCATGGAAATGCCACAGTAACCATGGATACAGAAAGGAGACACAGATAGATCTGCAATAACATGACAATAAATGAAGTGAAATGGATGGACTATAAATATATGTTATCTCACCAGCAGAATCTCTCCAAAGCCAAAAACATGGTCATCTGCAACAGCTGAACTCTTGTTGGGTTTGTAGAGAAACAGAGCCACACCGCTCACAATCAGCAGCACACACAGGTACTTAGCCAGTGGGTACTTCTTCCTCAGTATTGTAACTCCAAGGATCATCACTGGAACAACACAACAACAACAACATGATGGATCACTTTAAGCCGTGCATACCAGTGTAACATGCCTGTGGTGTTAATCTCACCCCTGGATGCAATATCAGGGCTTCACCCCCTGAGAGTGGAACATATGGATGGTGAAAAAAAATGTGTGTATGTGTGTGTAACAACAGATAACAAGCTGTGAGTGGTGACATATAACCTTCATGTACAAACAGAACAAACTCTAACCTGCAGCAACTTTGCTCTGAACTCCACACATCTTGAAACAATCTGTTTACTCTATATGTCCTGGATCAGTTCAGAAAGATAACAGAATCTCTCGTGTTTGTCAAGGACCATATACACATGGGTTACTTAACTTTGTATATATGTACATTAGCACAGTACATTATGAGACCTGGCAGCTCACGAGTTTGTCAGAAATCAGACATTTGTCTTAAAGGGCATTTGAACATTATAAGACTAACTTTATCCCCAGACTGCCACCAAAAAAAATATGTCACAGAGAAATACAGGAAGAAACCTCAGGAAATGCACGTGTTCATTTTTTACAAAGAGCAAACATAACCTCAGACATCAGTTTATTATCAGATTTTGTTGGTGATATCCTGTGCAGGTATGTAAGAGATATGCAGGCAGAAAGCAAGACACAAACCAAAGTGATTTCATAAGATTTACCTGGTATGGGCTTGCAGGATTTTCCCAGCACCTATCACAAGAAAAAGATGAGTTTCAGGATATGATCGCACTAAGCAGCTGCAATGATACAACATCCCAAGAAATCATGTTAACCATCTAACTTTGCCCCATCTAAAAGGGCAGACTCACCTGTGTGGGGTAGTTGACATATTGAAGGGCAGAGTTACTGGACACCATGGCTCCAAGATAAGAGAGGGAACACAGTCCATAGAGCCAGTTCTTGGTGTGATCTGGTTTTGAGCCCTCAAAAAACTGGATCACTGATGAAAAGGAGAAAGAGGTTTTTATTAAAAGGAATCCACAACAATATAATAAATTTACAACTTCAGAAATATGTGTTAGATGTTTTTTTTTTTATATATATATATATATGTTTTTTTTGTCTCCTCTGCACAACACAGACTCACAAATCTTAGCAAACAGAGCATTGATAATGCACTGGATGAAGACCAATGTCCGGGCGAATCTGAACTTCTCCTTCTTGTCTCCTTGACCATATTCACCTCGAGTGCTGGAAAAGTCAGAGAAACAACACTGATTTGAACGCGACAGATCACAGACAATGAACTTGAAACTGAAGTACTCCTCACTTGCCTTCTTGGCAGGAGCATGGCAAGTGAGGTTAAAGAGTGGATTGATTTCATCAGTCTCCCAGCTGTGAAAAGGCCATTTATAAAGGAGAGGCCATAATGCATTAAATTACAACTGACAGGCTCGGGTGGTGGAGGTGGTGCTGGTGACATTTTGTTAGAGGACCAATACTTTTCCGGTTGTGTCAGTTTGGAACTGTAATCAAGAACTCACAGAAAACTGTGATGTCAATATTATTTGACGACAATATGTAACAGAAGTTGTATTCAATTATTGAATTAATTAAATACAATTATTCAGGTTGTGAAAAGGCTGCTTCACCAGAGACACCAAGTCATTTTGGAACCAGATATGATCCCTGTCCCCTCTAGTGACTTAGGCAACAACATACCATCTGTGTCATGCCTCAGTATGTGGTATGCAATAGAGGCTGAGCTCCCCTTACTTCATTTACTCTTTCTAGAGAGAACCACAAGTAACCATTACGATTTGCTGTTTTTTTTTACAGATCTATTTGAGCAAAATATGAAAGATAATGTTTGTTTTAGACATATAATAAAAGTATTATTCCATCTATGAGGGATAATGACATGACATTTACAGACAATTAGAAATAGAGAGTACCTAGGTTTTAGGGGACAATACAATGCATTTTTAATAACACACTGTCACCAAACTCCATTCAAAAATCTGCTAATTTAAAGTGTAATCGATGTTGCCTTTCGCATCGGTAGGAGCAGATTTGCATAATATATAACGAATAGTTCGGACACTATAGCTCATTGTGTACTCTATGGTGTTTCATGTGCACCTATACCAATTGGAAAAGTTGTATTAATTAGAAAAGGTAGCATTTTTTTCGAGGTGCGCTCTCAATGGGTAAGTCAGCATTAAATAAGCAGATTTTTTAAAAGAGTTTGGCACTGGACACAACGACATCTGCTTCGGAGTTTAACTGTTACTTACATCGTCTCTTGTAATATTCCGTAATAAAAGTAACACACAAAAACTCCGAGGAAACAAACAATGAACCGTATCCGCATACTGTCCCACGGCGAGGTGGGTTTCCCTGCTCCCTTTCCTGCAGCCATGCTGTCGTCCCCCAGACCCGGTATGGCAACCGACACCGCTCCGCTCCCCGCGCCCCTCACACCGACGTCCCGCTCCACTATAGCCGATGTCACGAGCCCGGAAATGGTGCTCGCGTTTTAATGTTGGCCGTGGATTTGGTAAAAGCTGAAGGTTTTGCTGATGGATATCACCAAACCCTTTTGTGGACAGTGAGTGTTATTTCTCAAAGCTTGCTAACGGTATCTTGAATTGTCTGGAGATATCAAGTCATTATTGTTTATTTTGCATCATTCCAGTGACTCTCCAGCGTCCGACAGTCCAACTCTCTGCTCCGGGACAGCTGTAGCATCAACAGCATCCCATTCCCGCATGTACAGGTGAACTGTCAGGTGGATTTAGGTCGAGTTTTCATTCAGAAATCAGACCTATAATTAGAGAAAAAATTATAGGTAGCGTCAGGAAAATGGGTTTTGTGAAAGGACCCCAAAGGTGTCAGCAGCCACGCCTGAACTGTTAGATTTACATTCGTGGATTAAATCACGGACACTAATGCATTGTGGTGTGTTTGATGTAACCGCGTCAGCCAAAAAACGCAACATGAAATGTGAATTATTATAATTAAAACTGAGTTTTTTTTGGGTCGTGTTTTGTGATACAGCAGTTGTAAAGACAACTATTCAAAAATGTGAGGTCCTTTCCTAAAAATGTCGCGTGCCTTTTAGTCGTCCTAGGATGTGGATTAAATTCATTGGTCCATGTAAGGCAGTAGAGATCCACCGTGGGCCAATCAGAAAGTAGATTTGAATTGAAAAAGGAGGTGCTTATGTTTAAAAACCACAAATCCACGTGTCAAAAGCAGGCACAACAACAAAAAAAAAAAAACACAGAAATAAAAGTAATATAAAAAAAATATTTCAACGCCCAGAAAATTGGTTCTTTTATTTTCTTTACAATAGCAACAGCACACTAAACATTCTTAACTGTTATCACCCTTAAAAAGTAAGAAAAGGGCTTATAATCAGGTCTGAGAAAACACAGAGCTGAGAAATAATACTAATTGTTCATTAGCATCTGCTTATTCTATGATATTTTTACTGTAGGTCATGTTATTAATCAGTGTTGCATAGGATAATGCTGACAAAAACAGTGTTTTATCCATTTGAACAATAACTCAAACATCAGGGAATCATCTTCTTCCACATCAAAATGAATCTTGAAACATTAACAGGGTCCAATGAGGCTCAGATTGAACAAAAACTCAGTGTGACCCACTCAAGATCTTAGAAGCAGTTTGGTTAGAACAATGCCCACTGAAGGCAAGTAAAGCTAATAAAACACCCATTCCTGCCTTTAAACCACCAAAGCATACACAGAAATATATGTCAATTTCTTTAGTGAATACAAAAACAGTATCACCATACTCATAACTTCCTTACAAAGATACAAAAATATATATCTTGCTAGAAATACATTTGTAGAAAAGTAGGCCACTGTAAACTACAGCCCAAAAATATTTCTCTTCAACCAAAAGATTTTATGAAATTTCAAGAAAAAACCCATCACATGAATTCTCTCAAATTAAGCTGAAACTTCATCCATGCGGGATCTAAGCGCTTGAGTTTTCGACTCTGAATGATCTTATTTTGACATTTAAATCATCCCTAGCAGACTGCAGTCTTTGTCTAATAATGTAAAAATGAACAAAGTCAAAAACTAAGTCATTTGTAAAATTTTTCCAGCATTTGTCAACATTTCCACATCTTAGGTCCTGTGGTCTAATCCATAGCCAATATTGGAAAAAACTAGGACAATTCAAGTGCTGTTGAAGTAAATATCAGCTGAATCCACACATCCTGCAGTTGGAAATCATCAGTGAAGCAGCCAGATTTTTAGGCTAAATTTTTCTCTAAAGTACGATGACAACATATGCTTCCAGTCTCAAAGTCTCTTATTTTGATCACAGTCATAATGGCATGTTACAGCAGTGATGAGCCAGGTGAGCACAGGTATCTGTTGGCACCCTGCGTGTAAAACACATCCAGTTTCTCCAGGTCCTGGCAGTGCAGTGTGGTTTAGTCCTGACGGGCTCTGCTCAGATATCCACCTACTGCATGCCCAGGTGCCTGGTGGGAGAGGCTTGACCTGGGCAGCCAGTGACAGGAGACACTGACAGGCCACGGAAGAGGAGGTCCATGGAGGGCAGGAGGGGCTTCAGAAGACTGACAGGGCAGAAAGCAGAGCCTCCATGGGGGGTAAAGTTGACTTTATTGGGGTCAGGGCAGGATGGCTGGAGGAGAGGCTCATCCTGACAAGCAGACCTGGATGCACAGATGGAGAGAGTAATGGGGTTAATAGTGTTTTTCAGACAAAGCGCTTTTCAAATTGTTGTTTCAGATTGCAGTCGACAACTTTTGTAACTTAAGCTTAAGCCTTTTTTCCATTTTTTTCTTCACATGACTACTCCAGTTACTTTTTGTGTGCAGACAAGTGCAATGCCTTCAAGAAGAGACTGTTAGCCCCATTTGAATGACTCATTGTGTCTCAGCCCTCTATCGCAGCAGGCGTTTTACCCCCTTCAACTGTGGCTATTCAGAGCAGCTATAAACACTTTTGCCTTGAGACGTGATTACCCAACATGTCACAGGAACTAGTTAGTTTCAAGCATGAGCAGGCTTTTACTGGCATGAACTTTAGGATCCTGGATCATCAATGGCCCTGAACACAACAGTGTTGCATGTTGATACATTTATAACATCACAATACCAATCACTATATGTGCCCATGTTCATATAACCCAAATGTAAAATGGATTGCTGACCTATTAACAGTGGTTTGAGTGATAATGATGACAATAATAATAATAATAATAACATTAACAATAACAACAACAACAATAATAATAATAATAATAATAATAATAATACTTATATAGCCCTTATCAAGCTTAAATACAAAGTGTTTTCTAAGTAAAAATAGATTAAGTAATAAAATCTGAAACCCATGTAAGCTTCCCTAGTAGGTAAAACAAAGTTTAGGAATATGAGAGCATATTAAAACTGCACTGAGCCCATACATAAACAAATGGATGTGCAAGTGCAATAAAAGAGAAATAAGTTCTCACGTGTAGATAAAATACAGTTTATGTTTACCTATATTCATTCAGCTTTGCTGTGCTTGTTTTTAGCTGTATGTCTTTCTATCCATCTCCTGCAAACTGTTTTTGAAACTGTGTGTAGGTCCACAGAGAGTAACGAATAACCAAATTCAGATTCCTTGTATGTGTACACACATTTGGCCAATAAAGCAAATTGTGAGTCTGATCTTTGCCATGCTATGTTATATCCAGCTAGTTACATATCAGGTCAAAATTTGTTTTACTGTCAGCACATGAGGGTGATTCTGGTGGGGTCCCAAAGTAAAGTTTTCCCCTGAGGCCCCCCAGCAGCTTGTTCCAGCTATACATGATGTTCTGGTCCATGAAGTGATACTTACATTGCCTCCTCACATACTCGAATCCGCTCACAGCCTTCTGGTGGTTCGCGCTGGAAGGAGTAGGTTTTGTTAGGACGAGGGGACGTGGAGCAGGGCTGCAGCAGAGGAGGCTCCAGTGCAAATGAAGGAAGCAGTGTAGATGGAGAGGGACACAGGGTCTCACAGTTCACTGGCTCTGTACGCAGGGTCAGAAATATCCAAATATTTTTAATAATACCTCAAATAAATTCAGCACTCAAGAGAATCTCCAAATTAATTAAATCACAGCGTTGTCTAACCTGGCTCTCCCATTGGGCAGGGAGACTGTGACGGAGACAAAAGCAGTGGGTTCAAGACACAAGGGGAATTTGGGGGTGACAGAAGTGACGGATCTAGAGGACAGGGGGACTGAGAAGGAGAGAGGAGGGAAGGATCCAGGGGCCCCGGGGAGGGCTCACTCTGAGAGCCACTACTGCATCTCTGGGCAGGGACAGGAGCTCTGTGGCCGTCTGGGATGTCCAAAATCTGTAATATTCAGGCGGAAACAAGTAAAGTGGTCAGACAACGCAGATAAAGAAACAAAAGCAAAGAGTGAGGGAAGGTACAAGCAGGTAAAACTAGGAGGCAGATAATTTCTCTACTGGCTTAACTAATATTTCATATTTAGAATTATTTTAAAGGTCTCATATTGTATAAAGTGAGATTTACATGTTTACTTTGATTATAAAGCAGGTCTAGGTTCTATATTAATACTGGGAAAGTATCAAAGCGCTCAGTCCACAGAGAAATGCAAACAGCCTGTATTCAGAAACTGAGCCTTAAAACAACACGTCAGGACTTCTGTAACTTTGTGATGTCACAACAAAGCAGTCACCACTTTCAGCCACGCCCCAAGCCCCACCCATCTGGACCCACCATTCAACCTTGCAGGATTTGGTTTCTCTGGGTGTTTAACTGAAATCTGATATATTTTTATTTGATCATTCAGAAAGAAGTCAGCCAATCAAAACAGAGGATCAGACCCTCCTCTCTTCTGATTGGTTCACAGACCTGTTGTTATTAGAGCTCCAGAGAGAAGCCTAAGAGAGGAGATGTAAAACTATACTGAAATGATTTTTGGTTCTTATAACCATAAATATATCTTCTTATGGATCAACACTTCAAATAAAACATTGAAATGTGTAAAAAAATATGGGACCTTTAAGTGTTTTAATGCTTATGTCAATGGTATTGCACGTTGATCAGTGGCCTAACCTCATGCTGATCGTCTGGTTTCTCAGACACAAACACCTCCTCCAGCTCCAGGTTGAGGCCTTCAACACTTCGTCGAAGTCGGGGGGCGAGTCTGTTCAGCGGCATCAGGGGTATTGTCTGAGAAAGAACAAGTAAAATATGAAAATATTTAGAGGGTATCTGTGATTGATTGCGCACTTACAGTAACTATGTTTCTTTACTTCAACAAAATTGTGTTTCTGGTGTCTGTTCTATACTGTTTCAATGGCACGATATGATATTCTGGTTTCAAATTGTCCTTCTGTGACAGCATGGCAGTAACACAGGAGCTTTGATGACAGCCATTCCTAAGAAAAGCACCAGTGTTTTTTTATATCCCTGTTGCTGAGCTCTGCCTAGCCTGCCTGTGAAAGCAAGTGTGGTGTCTGTGGTATTCATGAAAACTTTGTTGTCTGTGTCTTTAACTCACATATCCTCAAAGGAAAAAGAGCAACGGACTACCTGAGTGATGCCTGCCGCATGACCCGCTGGCAAGGGATGGTGCGGGGGCTCGCACCCCGCCGAGGGAGGGGCATGGCGGGAGCGCTTCTGCAACTGGTGCCTCAGCTTGGCCACCTGAGGGCAGAGTGGAGAGAAAAAAATGATTCAGGTGTCGCTATAATTCATTCTGAAAGGGAGCGGTTGCTCATTTTCCCCTCTGGGGCCCTGAAAGTTTTGTGGTATCAGTGGAAAGCTGCAGAGTAAAGGGTGTGAGTATGAGCGAGAAACAGAACAACTCATTAATGAACTGCGATAATGATGAACTGAAATACTTGCCTCTCTCAGGTGTTCTGCACTGCCCCACGACGCTGAGCGCTTGTGTCCGCCAACACTTCTCCTTCCCTGGGTCTCCTCTGCCCATGAACTTGGAGTCTTTAAAACAAATATGACAATGTGGTGAATAAAGAGTCCAGTGTTTTGTCGATCAAACTTCTCTGTGGTAGAAAATTGCCTTTTTTTTGGCAGGAACTCTGGCTGTCAGCGGGGTTGACCTTTGACAGGCTTCTTGTATTTTCTGTTAAACCCAGTGAACTCCAATCAACACTACAACTTGAGAGCACAACACTGTAGAACAGCCCCACAGCTGTCTCGCACACCTGCCCCTCAACAGCTGTACAGAGGAAGGCAAAGAGAAAACCACTCTGAGCTGCACAACAGCCCCGCTTCCACAAACATAAGAAAACATCCAAACCACATCAATGTAAAGACTATAAATACAGATCTACTATCAGCATTCAACACATCAGCGCACACACACACAAACATTATATCACGCAGTTGTGCCGTTATTCACAAAGTCACACACTGTAGAGGAAAAACAAACGAACACAAACAGCCAGCAGGGAGACTTTTATGTGCACGTCTTTTGTCAATCACAACTCCACAACATCCTACTACGCTTGTACCGATTTCTTCACATTGACTCTTGATCTTCTACCAGTTGGAGTCTGGTTGGCCGCTGCCGGTTGTTGGTTGGGTGCAGACGACTGGCAATTCATCATCAACAGGTGAAACCCAGGTGGAGTTGACCAACAGGATCAGATACTCGCAGTTCTGGTGCCTCCACCGCCTCCTCAGCCTCAACTGCTTCACACGCTTGCAAACAATCTGATCCACTCACTGGTGTCCATGATATTCATGAGGCAGCTAACATTACACACAGTCATTTAGCTCTCACTGCCCGCAGCACGGCTATGTCATGGCTTTCCGTCCCCGAAATACAACCTGTTCCTTAAGCGTCGGCACCACAACTCAGAGAAATCTTACTGGAGCCATTAGCTGCCTGCAGGATGGCGCCGACTACATCTCCTCCCCATGCCCGGTCCACTCATATGTAGTCAGTCATCGCCGGGCTAAATAAGTCAGAACGCAGCATGAGTCAGACATACAGTGACATCGGTGTAGAGTTACAGCTGCCGCCAACACCCCCCACCCCCCACCCCCCTCCCATCATCCAACACCAACAACCCCACCCTCCCCAAAACATGACCAGGGGGGATCATGGGACACAGAGCTATAAAAAGACTCAAAGGTAGTGGAGCATTTGGTCTGCATGGCTAATGTTTCCAGCTTGAGCGATTCATTAACGTTTTCCTAATTCCTGCTTGGAACACGATAACAGAAACAGAGCTGCAAATGATGATTATCTTCACTATCAGTTGATCGATTAGTTATAATTTTGATTAACTGATCCATTTATCAGTTTGTTAAATTTCAAAACGTTGTGTAAAATTTACCAAAGCCGGAGGTCAAATCTTCACATTGACTGGTTTGTACTACCAGTGGTTCAAAAGGTATTCGATGTACAATCATATAAAACAAATAAAGCAGCAAATCATCATCTTTAAGGAGCTGGAGGCACAGAATTTATTTATTTTTCTCCTATATCTCAACAACTATTAAATGGATTGCCATGAAACTGTAGGGACAAGATGAATCCCACTGACTTTGGTCATTTTCTGACTTTCCTTTGGTGCCAGCATGAGGTTCACATTTGTGTTTTTTTAGTTGTTGGAAACTTTGTACACGCATTCACACCCCCCTCAAGATGTGTTGTAGTGACTTCGGTGATCTCCTGATCGTTATTTAACGCCTCAATCAAAATTTCAACTCGTCCACTACTTTGGTTTATGAATTTTCTGTTGATTGATTAACTTATAAACTGATTAATCGCTTCAGCATTAAGCTAGAACAACAGCAATCTAGTGGTGCCTCCTCTTGTTTGTTTTGATTCAAGCTTTGTGCCTGTGTTTTGTGTTGTTTTGCATTGCATACTATATAAAGTTGTTATAATATTATTTGGTCCACACTCTGCACATATCTACAGAAATACAGTGTAGTTAAAGAAACACAGTTTTAATGTAGTAATTTTAGAATCTCAAGAAATACCAATACTAATCCACATCAGTGAGTTTTCATCAGGGTTGACAAAGTGCCTGATGAGGAGTGAAAGAACAGCGAACAATCAGTTATATCATCTGAAGTAACGCAGAGGAACCATGGCAGAAGGAGCTGCTGGGTGGGGTGGTGGTGTGCATGTGAGTGTGTGTGTGTGTGTGTGTGTGGTTGAGGCGAGTGCTGGGGGATGGGGTGTCTGTATAATGAGGTCAGGCGGGGTCTGTTCCTCACAATGGAGGCAAAGGGGGTTCGTTCGGGCTTAAACTGTGTCAGGAGCGAAGACGAGGCTGCGGAGCTTGGTGATGTTAGTCGGGGGCTTTGTGCACTAGTTAGGAGCAGATACAGTCGAGGGGGGAGCGAGGCAAGAACAGCAGACTTTAAAGAAGAACAAAAACGACTATTTCCAGTTGGCTGCCTTCCACTCGCAGCGTCGAACTGGAACCACCAGACACCTGCAGTGCCAACATCAGATATGTGGTGCTGTGCAGAAATCCTTCACATACAAGAGAAGCTGAGCAGAGAAACATTTGGTGTCGCCTGTTTTCTGCAACATGAAGCAACAGGTTTTAAGGGAGATATGTTCTTACACCACCAGTTGCATTGGTATAGCAGACTGCCATTTGTCTCGACCCAGTCTTCTTTCATTACAGTAATTACACCAGAGTATCACAACTACTTTAGCACTATCATGACATATTGATATTCACCTGTGTGGCTTTGTCATTGACACAGGTAACGGCCGTGCTCTCTGCCTCTTTGGGCCACTGTCCCTGCAGATACGGTCCAACGATGGCATCCAAAGAGAGAGTTCTGCGGATGGTGGGTTTCGGAGGACGAGCCGTGGTCCTGTCTGCTTTTGGGAACAGACATAACATACATTAAGTCAGATAGCATGTCAGGCCTTTACTCAGTACATATAAAAACTATTTCTGTCTCACAGAAGTAATAAGAACCTATGCTATTATGAGTGATCACGTTTAGCTAGTAGTAACTCTGCATGTGACTTGTGCGTGTATACAAACTGTCTTTAATAGGCCAAACAGTATTTTAACACCAGTGGTAGTTGTTCACAAAATTGCTCCCAGGCTTCCTCCCCACCAATAAGCATGCAGTGTATAAAGTTATGTGAGTGTAAGTGTGTGTGTGTGTGTGTGTGTGTGTGTGTGTGTGTGTGTGTGTGTGTGTGTGTGTGTGTGTGTGTGTGTGTGTGTATGTGTGTGTGCATGTTGGCAGCTCATTGTAATCTCTGGCAGGTGTGGACCATGCCTTTGACCTGGAGCAAAGCCATCCGACTGCACAACATGGGCAACAGTCACCACAGGCAACAAGTTTATCTACCACCAAGCTAGAAGCACACACACACACACACACACACACACACACACACAGTATGTTGTCATCAGCCCAGGTTGCAGGGCAGACAGGATGTATAAATAAACAACCACTACATGCAGATGTGACTTTCATGGATACAATTAAAAAACAACAGAACCAAAGTAAAACAAAGAGGCCTTTAAAGCTGCTGCTGTGTTAGCACCAAGCATGCAGCAGAGTTCCCACAGGTCAGAGTGCAAAGGGGCGACTGAGTGTCCAAATAACATTATGAGAACAGTGTTATGTTTCAGGGTTTGCAGCCCTCATTGTTGACTTAACTTTCTCATAGCACATTGGAAATGTACTTTTTAGACCACAAATCAAGAAAAGAGCTGGAGCTCATGTAGTTAGCTGGGTTATTATTCCAGTTAGCATGACATCTGAATAATATCACTTGTAGTCATCAAATCAAGACTATTTTTACTATAGTATACAATAATAGTTGTTCTACTTTGATCAAATGAAGTGTGCTGTAAATGATTAATGTATCATGTTGAACCCAACTAACAATGATGTGAATCACCCGTTAATCTGTTAGTTATTTTCTTGATTATACAATCAGTTGTTTTGTTTTAAAATATCCACCACAAAGGGCCCACCACAATTTCACAGACCCCCATTTTTTTTGTCCAACCCAACAGTCCAAAACTTACAAATATTCAACTTCACAAGTAAATGAGACAGAGACGTGCAGAAATTCCCCACAGTGGAAACGCTGGAACCAGAAGATGTTTGAAAGTTTTGCTTGAAAAATGATTCAAACGATGAATCGATAATCAGACTTGTTACTGTTTCATTCATCATTTGTTTCAGCACTACTTTCCTCTGTGACACAATGAAGAGAAGGTGATGGGATCCATTTTGTTGCGGTACAATCTTGATCCTAAACAGCAAACGTTAAAAGCCCTGACCATTGGCAGCGTCATTTAAAAGGCTGATAATGATGAGAATGTGACCCCAAACTAAATGTTCAACTTTGGTGCACAAGAGAGTGAGTGCGGATCTGAGCCCCCTCCTCCTGAGTGTGTATTTACCCGTCTTGACCTCCCTGCACAGGAGAGCGGAGCCCCTCTGGAGCTGGTATGGGACTGTGGCTTTGAGGGGCTGCAGGCTGGGGTTGCTGCACCCCCGAGGCGCTCCTCCACTTCTGCCCGACATCCCCCTACTCTGCTCCCACGGCCGAGCTCCGCTTATGAAAACACACACACGCACGCACGCACGCACGGCTTTTGCCTTTCTCCTTTCCCGTCGTCCACTACAAATCTGCGGCGGCGCGGCGCTGGTTTTTTCTTTTCTCTCTCTCTCTCTCTCTCTCTCGCTCTCTCTCTCTCTCTCTGACCACATTCAATTGATCCAGAGTGATGATCCACAGCTCTGATCGGGCCTCTGGGTGGGCACCCTGCTTGAGCTTTCTTTTGTGATGATGACCATGATTCTTGTTGCCTCTTCCAAGTTGAAAAAAGTCGAGCTGAGTTCAACAAATCACAGTAAACCGCGTATGATCCCTCATGTTGTAGTGAGAGGAGGACACGGGCTGCGGACGCTACACGATCCTCTCACACATTTCTGCTTGTGTGTCTCTTGTGTGAGAAGTGACAACACAACAGCTCAACCTGTGCAACTATCTCGTGCGGGCTGCACTTCCAAGGGCGATCTGGTTGGTTGCGGCAGAATTACTACTGAGCACTTATTGGTCTTCACATCCATCTGTCTCCTGAAGGGAAAGCCCCCCCTCCAAAAAAACTTAAAAAGTTCCCACCCACAGATTTTTTTTTTTTTCTTTCACTATGTAGGGTATGTCCCCTTCACCTCCTCCCCCTCAAACCCACATCCAAATCCTTGGTCTTTTCAAAGTGTGTGTGTGTGTGTGTGTGTGTGTGTGTGTGTGTGTGTGTGTGTGTGTGTGGTTGTGTGTGGTCGCCAAAGTGTGGTTCCGGGACCTCCAAAGGTCACTCAAGAGGCTCAGAGGGTCCGGAACAGTTTGAGTATATTTCTGATATATTTATGAGACTGGCAGAAACCTGGTCATCCACCTCAAGGAGCATTTAGTTGTAGTTATTACGAGCAAATAACAACCAACCAGAAGCCTTTCATATCAATCATATAAACAAATTAAACTTATAATAGTTTGGTATTTTCCATAAGGTTTGCCACCAAATCCCTCCCAATATATTTGTGCCTAGTTCCTCACACATACGATCACTATGAGTTTTTAACCTGCTTAGTTATTATTAAATGTGCTGAGTGCACTACTCACAGGTGTTTTTTTGTATAGGTCACACTTTAAACAAGACAGTCTACTCAGATTTATTTTCATTACTGCAAAAATAAACAACCTTAATTTGAGTATTGATATGCTTTATAATGTATTTTCCTTGTGCAGTGCAAATGGAGTGCCATGTGTTTTATGAACAATAATGAGTGCTGAAAACCCCCCTTTACATTTTTCACTAATACTGTGATGTATTTTTTCCTACTAGGCACCCACCTAGCTCTGTTAACCCAGTCACAGAAGCAAAGTCTAGCTCTGTGAATATTGTCTACATAATGACTGAATGGCTTCAAGAAAATGGCTTCTCTATCAAGCTCCATGTCGTATCACTGTAATAGCATATAGCTCTCAAGTGTAATTCAGAAGACCCTGCAGGCAGCAGGGTATATTGCAGGCATGATGTTCCTGCCAACAATACAAAATCTACAGAAAGCTCCATTGTTACAGTGTTATAAGCAAACTTTGAATCTGGTGTGCACAGATGAGGACCGCAGTCTATGTGAAATGACATGAGAAAAAAAATGAATCCAGTGGGTGTGTTAATGTTTCATAAACTCTATATTTAACAGCCATTTTGGTGACATGAATAAAGCTCCTCTCGTGCTATCTCCTGGGGGGGATGTGGTGCTCTCTGAAAAAAAGCTGTGGCTAAGAAAGTGAAAGGAGTGAGCCAGATCTCCTGTGAACAATGTGATCTAGTCAGATATCTACGCTGCAGTGAGAGAAAAAAACATCTGTATCAAAGGAGGGATCACAATCAGTCAGCGGCAGCTCACAAAAGACTGAAAAGGCCCTCCATTAAAAAGCTTCCTTTGTCAGTTACTATTACAGTTTTCTCCCATCCTTTATCAGGTAGGTCAGAAGTCAGGGTCAGATATTAAACAGCAGTCATGGAAGTGGTGGGAGTTCAGAATCTGCATCATATGCAGGTTAAATGAAATGTTATGGAAGCAGTCGTCCATCTGGAGGAATCATTTGTACAGTCCTACCCGGCCAAGTTCATTATAATAAGATTTATTTTATTTTATAATCAGCTACCCATGATTTTCCTTGTTCTTAGGAAATAATGAACGTTTGGGGCATTCATGCAGTTAGAACATTAAACCACAAGATGGAGCCAGACTACATGTATCCATGCACCCAGATGCCTCAATGACTTATCTCCATAAACCTCCTACAACTAACCATCACTCTCCATACATCACTGATATACACAAACAGACAGGCATTCATGGAAAAAGGCAGTTTATTGCAACAAAAAACAAATAAAACAACCCAGTGAACTGTGTATGTGTAAAAAGAACATACTGCTGTATTGGCTTAAATTAGATAAATTAACATATGCAGTAGCTTAAGATTTGATAGAATAAATAAATAGCTGCACAGATTTAGACATACTGTAGCAGTTTGTGGTGTTTGATGACTCAAGCGGGAATGATATCATCAGATAACATTCAGTCAAACTCATAAAACACACTGCTATGTCACTAGTAGGACAGAATGTAAGAACCCATCCTCTACTTCCTATGGATAATCTTTATCTCTTAAAATGATCATCACATCTCTCTTTGTTAGTGACTGCATTCAAAGAGCTGCAAGTGCTGTTTTGGTTACAAGAAAACAGGGGGGGAAAGTACAGGCCAAAGGAGCACTAATGGATACTGACACTCAAATAAATAAGGAGCAAGATGAGAAAACAATTGAAGGAAATAAGTTGATGCTTTGGAGAAGGTACGACAGAGGAATTGTACGATCTTGGATGAAGGGATTGACAGATAGTACAAAGTGGTGGTGGGAGAGTGTGAGAGCGTAGTCGAGCGGATAAGGCAAGGAGAAGGGAAAGAACCAAAATAGATGGATCTCTTCAGCTTAATGATGACTTCACTCTCATGTGTACAAAAATCCAGATGATGGTGTCATGACTTTTCCCGTTGTCTTCTCATGGGGCTGGACGGATGGTGGGAGCGGGGTTACGGTCAGGTGTTTGGGCATGGTCAATGCAGCATCACCAGGCAGACAGGCTGGGGGTTAAATCTCGGTCGTGGTTGGTTTGGAGCTCCTAGCTGGGAGAGAGCGCGGGGCTGGGTTCAGTGCTGATGTTGACCAAACACTCGCTGGACTTGAGGCTGGCCAGGGACTTGGAGCTCGGCAAAGACGCCAGAGAGCCACACAGACCCAGCATGGAGGGAGTGTTATCTTTTCCTACAGGGGCAAAACAGAGAAAAAAAAAAAACACAATAAAATCCGCTTATGATCATGCATAGCTCAAGCTGCCCACATGGAACGCCATAAACAGACATCAAGCCTGCCTTTGTATGAGTATGTATATGTGCATGTGCATGGGAGGCTGCCACTGAAAGGCTTTTATGCAGCCGGGAAAAACACAAACATATTCCTACTCCAGCAGAACTAACTTTAGTGCTGTGCTAGAGTGATGAAAATAAAGCAGTCCTTCTTTTAAATGTACTCTGTAGTGACTAAGAAATTATTTATATTTGTATAAAATGGCCATCTTGTCCAACAAAATGAATTAACCCAACATGAGTAAATGCAAGTTTTGACTTTCCCCCTGAATTTTATGATGGTGTGACAGCAACTTAAAATCTGTGAGCTTAATATCAGCACGACAAACTACTGCACGTTTTACTGTATAAGCTACAATAAATATGTTGTGATGCGTTTAAATGGCGCTTAAAAAGTCACTCTACCTGCTGAAGTCCAGGCAGCATCTCCGTTCTGTCTCTCTTCAGTCTTCTGAGAGTCAGAGTTCAGACTGACTTCAGCAGAAAGCTGCTCCAAACTGTGGAAACTCCTCCTGCATGGACAAAAATACCATCATGGCACAAATAAATACTAGGTTGTGGGTCTTCTTTCTACAGTATGAGTGAGTTCATTTCCAGTAGGAATCAAAGTTAGGCTTTATCGTGTTGTCTTCGAGCCATTCTGCACATGTGAGTTTACCTGCGGAACAGTTTGACATCGCCCTGGTTGTTTGTGATGGTGGACCACTGGTTGACCAGCGGGATGGAGAGGTCTTTAGCCAGGTGGGAGGTATCACAGGGCATGAGGGCAGAGCTGGATGAATCAAAGAGAAAAAAGGATCAATTTTAGAAGAAACATTTTTCATTTTAGTGGGCAAATATGACATGAACATCAAAAAAATTTCCTATGAAAGTCAATGACTCACTTTTTTGTGTGAATTAAGTTCAGTATTTTCTGAAGTCCTTAATATTACTCTTACTTAAATATACACACCGTGATGTAGTTACAACAACCAATCATACCCCCCGTCCCACAGTTTCTAAACATAGTCTGAAACTCAACACAGTTCATAGCTGAGCTTAAAAACATCAAGTGCATCGATTGCCCCTTTTTTATTGTATCATTGTACAGTTGAAACTTCAGTAGAGTGTTCAGCGTGTCAGAGTAAAACATGTCACCTCTGTGTGTATTGCATCATCATCTGGCATCATCAAAAATTACATCATCAAAAATTACATCTGCAAAAATTATATCTGCAAAAGGTTTTTAGATTAACAATTTATTTCTACTAAGGAAAAATATCCATAGAAACAACAACTGTTCCTCATTATAAGGTTATTTTAAAATTGCAATTGTAACTCCTCATTAAACCCCCGCTACATATACATGTACTTCATCATGATGCAAAGCTAACATATGTTTGTGAGAGGAAATGTAAACGTAATCCAAACTGGATCTGCAATGATAACGTCTGGAGCACATGGTTAAAATTGGAACTTTTTATGAGGTCGATGCGATCCAGAGTGTGTTCCTGCGCTTCCTTACAGTTGTGCCTGCAGCTCCAGCACGATGGCCTCCAGCTCCTTCTTCTCCTGTTGGCCTTGCACTGTCAGCTCCTCTACCTTGGCTCTCAGACGCTTGTTCTCGGTCTCCACGTTCTTCAGCTGTGACTCCCGCAGACGCACCAGCTCCTCCAGGTAACCCTGCACACCACGCAGATAAAGGAAAGATCGATTTATGTGTTGAAGAATCTAAACAACATTAACTTGGTTTTAGAGGTTGTTGTGAGTCACCTTCTGGGCGTAGACGATCTTAAACCTCTGCTCCATCTTGCGACACTTGTTGCTCCAGCTCTCCTCGTCAGTCACCAGGGGGATGTAGGGATGCTCTGGGACACTCTCCTCACTGTTACTGCTGTCCACACTGCGGCGGTCCTCCTCATCACTCAGGTAGTCATAACTACAGAACAGAGAAGCAGAAGGCTTAGAGTAGCACTTCCACACATGCAATAATAAAGGTGAAGTGACAAGATGGGCTGGGTCAGTCTCACCTCTGCGTGAACTTCAGGTAGGGTGTGTAGTCAATCACAGCTGGAGATTTCCCGTCCAGAGTCTCCCCCTTCAAGCAAAAACTGCACAGAAACAGAGACAAAAAAAAAAACTAACTTTTTATGAAGATTGGTGATTCGATGGGTGTGTATGTGTATGATCCATCAGTAAATATCTATGTATTGAAACACGGTATAGAAGCCAACTATTCAAAAATATTGGTTCTACTAATCGGTACCTGGAGTGGATATTTTTCAAAAATGGCCACTTTCACACTGCACGTTTCAGTCATGCTTTCACTTTCACAACTGATGCACATGAGAGAGCACATTTACATCTTTTCACAATGTATTATTCATGAATACATACTATGTACTAATATCTTAACAGATTTATTAAACATAGGGGGTGAGACCCCAGACAAGGTCACAAAAGATTACATATTGTTAGTTATTTCATATAATTTTATTTTTGAAACATATAAAAATAGGTTTGAAATAGCTCATTATTTTTAATATACTCGTATTGTAAAATAGGATATGCTATACTCAAATTCATGTTACATCTTCAAGACTCTTTAATTCCTAAATATTTGGCCTGAAAATAATGTAACAGGCCATAAAAAGTTATGGAAATATGGTTGCTATAACTGTGTTGATTTAAAAAGCCTGAGGTCTACTGGTGTATGAACTTATATATTGACACACGCTGTATATCAGCAGTGTATGTCTTCACCTGAAATCAATGGCACTCAGTCCGATCAGCATGCCGGTCAGAACTGTGGCCTCCTCTCTCAGCATAATGGCTCCATCGTCATAGAACCTCCTGTCAGGTAAAGAGGTGGTTAACATATCTGAACTTTCAGACATGACAGTGATACAAGAGTCAATCTACCTGCAGCCAGTTAATGACTCAGTTTATAGCACAGTTGATGTTCTGAACATCTGTAGCAGGCATGTACTTTCCTCTAGTGCAATGAAAGTGATGTCTTTTACTTTTACACAAGCGTTATTAATATGAGCCAGCCAACACGGAGACATACAATGCATCCTTGCATCCTTGAAATGTATGGATTGTCCCTTTAAATCATTAGTCTGACCTGGTTGTTCTTGTGTCCCTCAGAGCAGTGGACACATATTCGGACAGACGCTTCTCCATCAGCGCCACTCGAATCCACGCCCGGCCCTGTAGCACAACGAAAGAAGTGAGTAGGAACAGAGGGCTTTCTTTGGTGCTCTCTAAAGCAATACCCCCCCCCCCACACACACACACACACACACACACACCCCACATACTCACACTGCCACACACACACACACACACACACACACAACACACACACACACACACACCACATACTCACACTGCCACACACACACACACACACACACACACACACCCCACATACTCACGCTGCCACACACACACACACACACACACACACCCAAATCAATTTTGTGCATATAAATGTCCTTGCCTTGGCTCGTGATGTACTGATGTTCTCTATGTTTTCAATGCTAGCGATGCAGTTGTTCTGCACCTTGCTGCACGCCAGCCGGATATATTCCCAGAAACTGCGCTGTCCATCTGAACTGAACCAGCTTCCTGAACCTGGTCCAAGATTTAAACACAGCAGTGAATCACTTCTGCTCTGGCAGGCAGCAGCCCACACTGTCAGCATGCAGCCATGGCAACATTAAAGCTGAGCGTATAATCATACCTGCTTTTGGCTTTTTGATAATAATATCACTTTGTGTCTATAGATAATGCCTGCTGTATAATATATGAAATAAATTTCTATTCGAGTTGTATATTAACCAACTTTTCACTGTCTGACATCCAAAGTCATATTAACTGATTTGTCCATCTTTTCCTGTGCTATATGTTACCTGCATTGTTACCTTTGAAGCGGTGGCTGAGGATGTGCTCTAAAATGGAGGCAAAGTTAATAAATTCCTCGGATGAGTCATCTATGGGCTCTGCTGTGTACTTTTCTAGGAGAGTCTTTACAGAGAATCTGAAATAGAAGCACAGAGAGAAAGTGGAATTAGAAAAACACCAGAACACAAGTGCAATGAAAAAAAAAAAAAAGCTACTTCACAAATGTGAAGAGTTTGAACTTTCAGTTGGGTGCCTGCGGCACAAGCCACTAAAATGCAGCGGCGTACTGTATCCAAGCAGACAAATGTACTACTGTATTTGAACCCTGCAACAACAGCTGGAGGAGGGTTTTTTCTCTTTTTTGGAACCACGCCATCTTATCATACTGAGGTCACCCCAATTGTCTTGTGTACTGCACAATGTACCCTTCAGTGCTTTGGCAGTGTTATCATGAAAACAATACAATTAATCCCCTGTCTTTTCAGCCTTTGTGCATGCTGCGCTTCCAGGTCCTTTTGGGTCTTGTCCCTCTGGGGCACCGGCCAGAATCAAAGAATGATCAAATAATTCCCTCCCCCTCATCTATACATGGTGGTCTGATCTATTTAGGGCAGATGCTGCTGCTGCAGCTTTCGTTTGGCTTTTGACCTCACACGCTCACCCTGCTGCACAACAGGAAAGAAGCTACGCAGCTTGCATGTTAGGAGCCGGCATTCAGGCACGGGCTCAGGCTGACTGCCTCTGCTTCGATGGGCAACACTAGCATCACCGAGGGCAAGACTGCCCTGGCACTGGGAAGCACCTCCATAGCCAGGGGAAAAACTACCGTCTCCATGGGCAAGTCCTCCATCTTCAGGGGTGTGACCACCACCTCCATGGGAGACTCTACCATTCAGAGGCAAAAGACGACTGTTGCTCTGGGACGGGCCAGCTTCAGCCGGGGAACCACAACCACCTCCTTCCGCAAAGCCTTGACGTCCAAGCGCAGGAACACCTAGATGGAAAGGACCCCTGAACCCAGGGCTAAGACACCCAAAGCATCCAAGCAGCCCAAAAAAGACTCTAACAATGAGTGGAAAACCACATTCTCGTCAAGCAAGACCTCCTTCACCAAAGGCAGGGTTTCGATCCTGAGGACTAAGTACGCCATCTCCTGGGGTAAATCCTCGATCTCCTGGAGCAGAACCACCATTACTTTGGGCAACACCAGCATAGCGGTGGGCAAAACATCTGTTACAAGAGGGGAGACTACGAGCTCTCTCGCCACTCTGACATTCACTCATGGGACCAAGTCCGTGTCTGTGGTCAAAACCACCCTCATCAGGGGCAAAGAAACGCACAGCAACATCTACTGGGATTTTCACACATGAATCCTTCACACACTTAAAAACCTAAGGATATGCCTATCTGGTCAGTTTTGGCAGGTTAGTAGTATAACAGTCAATAAAACAGAGCTGCTATGTTTGTGATCAATGTGGTCGATAAGGCAGGACATTATTCTGGTATCACCTGTCTGCACAAAGTACAAGAGCCGATTCTCAAGTAAGAAAGTGCTAAGTGAGTTACAGATCTAACGGGTTTGAAATCAAGAGCCATGCTGAGCGTGTTATGCAAATGTGACGGCGATGAGACGATGGTTTATGGTGTGTCAACTTGGCAGGGAGGGCAAGTGTGAAACAGTCGTGTGTGATGTATGTGGAGACACAAGAGAGTGTGTGTGCTTTACATCAGCAATATTCTCCTGTATATTGTGCATGTATGGTCATCAACATGTCTACATCTTTGGTATAAACGTGGTATACTTGTGCATGCTGATAAGATCTGATCTGCACTGCCATAACTATTCTGCCACAGAAAACTGTACAAGCTGACTGATGTAACAGTGCTTATAAAAGTAACATGTCTAAACACTGCTTGGCTTGATTGTTTTGTATGTAGAGCTGACTTTTTATGGGATGTTCAATTATCCTTGACATAAAATGGAAAAAAAAAATACAGACTCAATTGCTGGAATGAGTTTTAAGTAGTTCAACAAGGACACAAATGGATAATAAAGAGCAACTGAAGGGGACCACACCTATATTTCAGATGGAGGGACAGCACAAATACAGGATGGGTCTAATCAAAGCCTAAAACACATGTGGAGAACATGAAGACATTCATCCTGTCTCTTATCAAATCTGACACCATGCGACTCATTTCACATATGGTATACGCAGCCGTACACAGAGGGAATGTCTTACAATCAGAGGCTATAGGGAACAATGGCTCAGAAGAAAGTGATGTCACCGCAGATTGTCCCCTTTGCAACAATGTGTCCTTCAACTGTCCGGTGTCGTCGTGGCGGTGGGACAATCGCTCCACTGTCCAAGTCTCCCCAGATAGGCTGTGGCCACCTACGGCTGCCTCTGTCCATTCACAGGGACACATGGGTGGTATGTGGCCTTCCAGAGCCCACGTCGACCAGCTCAACGAAGGCATTATGCGACACGGGGGTCGCGCTATCCACGCTTAGCATTCTGGTCTTCTCTGGATCATAGCTCATGTTACTATTACCCCTGAGGTCTTGCAGAGCAGGTTGTGCTGCATGAGTGTGCGATGCTTTGTGTCGAGTGAGCCCCGAACCCCGCTGTCGAATCTGGGTCAGGAAGACGAGCTTCTCCTCAATGGGCAACACCAGCTTCACCGAGGGGAAGACGGCCTTAACCCTGGGCAACACCAGCATAAAGAGGGGGAAGACCAAGCTTGCCATGGGGAACTCCTCCATCACCAGGGGCAGGAGCACGACATCTCTGGGCTCCTCCACCATCACCAGTGGGAAAACCAAGATCTCCCTGGGTGGTGCCTCCTTCAGCAGAGGCACCACCACCACCTCTTTTCGGAAAGCCATCTTCCCCAAGCGCAAGACGCTCTAGATGAGAGGGGACCGCGTCGCAGGGGGGGGGGACTGGCACAAAATGTCACAAGAAAACAGCACCATCACAGAGAACATACGGACACCACTTCAGCATCTGCACAGGCTCTGTTCCAACTGAGAGCGAAAACTGGATTAAATTTACTTTTGGAGCTTTGACTTGTTATGGCCATGCCGGATTTATCAAGGACACAGGTCAGTGGCATTTAACTGATAATGTTTTCTGCAAAGACCAAGTAGCTCAGTCAAGGTTTCAGTGTATAATAGAGCTCAAGGGTGTAAGGTTGGGCTCCTGCAAGTATGTGCTCTACTCCACCATGAAACAACAAAATCCACTTGGCAGGTGACGCCAGTTTGCTTGCGAGCACAAATCTTGTGTGTTGGGGCAGGTATTTGACTGCTACATTAGACCACAGGCATTATTTTGACATGACTCTGTCTTAGGGAATCCCATTAGAGAAGAAGTTTTGTTAGATACGACTTTGTAGAGAAATGTACTATTCTGTCTAGAATTCAAGAGGGGTAGTGAAAGTGGATGGTGAAACAAGGTTAAAAATGGTCACAGATTAGATTTCCTGTTTGCACAGACTTCCTATGACAGAAAATTATATGAGATCAAGCAATTCCTCATTATGTAGCGTGCCAAACCCGTGGAAAACCAACAAGTGCCCCCAGTGGTTCCCAGTTTGTTGATGTGATAGCATTTAAAATCATAACAGAAGGAAGTCACCAATTGCAAAAGGCTTCTCTGACCTGATAAAGTGACAGCGTTATCTCAAAAGGAACATTACAGCTGATGATTGTAAATTAACTGAAGTCCTTTGATCTGAAGGGGAATCACTGGCGTGCCTTAAATGCAAATGGATGGAGTGGAATAGCAACATGCTCTTGGTACGATTTGACACTGAAAAACAACTGCAGGGCCTTCTGACAAGCTTCTTTTGTGCCCCCTCTCACTCAGCCTGGATCTCCGCCAAGCCCACTCTCAGCTCTCTTTAAAAGCCCTCTTGTTCTCCTCTCTAGCCCCTCTACTGTACTTACACAAGAGTGTTTGATCTGCAGCACCACCTAGCATAACCAAAACTGCATTTATCGGCCTAACCTAAAAACACAAAGCTTCACACTAACTCGCTCAGCTTTCATTTTTCCTTTTATCCTCACTCCCTCATAAACATTTCCGTGACTCCTTTCTCTTTCTCTCTCTCCTTATTTCTGTCTCTCTCTTTAGTCCTGGCATAACCAGCAGGATCAGATGACACAGGTGGACTCCTCACTGGCCGCAGCATTGTGTAACACCAGCCAGTGCTGTGTTTATCGTCCTGGACTGTTGGGGGAGAAGTCCTGTCCTGTCCTGGATCAGCACATACAGCCCAGAGAAAGAATGCCTTGTGCTCCGATGAATATTAAGATAAGAATCATAATTTGGGCCAAATCCAAATAGACTAAAAGGTGTAAAAAAAAAAAAAAAAAAACTGAAACTACAGCAGGGTGTGTCTCTCTCTCACCCATCCCCTCTGTGAGCAAGTGTCCAGGGAAAGTGTTTTATGGTCAGAGGAGGTGTAGCGGGATCAGGGTGAAAGAGGGACAGTAAGGGTGTTGGTCTGAGAAGCAGTGAGAGTGTAAATCAGGTGTTTGAGCATGGCAGGGGGGGTAGAAAAAGAGGAACAACAGGGTCTCATGGTAAAATTGGTGGTGAGAGAGTAGGCTGATCTGCTGATGAGAGATGCTCAAATGTTTAGTCAAACCTGTAGAAACTTCTGCTGTAATTTCACATACTTGACAGTGTTGCAGGAAATCTGGGAAAATGCAAAAGGCGGCTGCACAGAAACTCAATGTTATTCCAGACTCAAAGATTTGTTGACTTTTCCTATTATTTCTTCAAAAATTGAACTGAGAGAGGTTTGAAAGTGGCACAATATGATGCAACTACTTCTCAGAATAGAAAACAAAGAACTGCCCACTTGCAGAAGCATGTCCAAATGTGAATATGTATTTGTGTTTACTAGAGTACAGAACATTGCATTCCCTCCTCCTGAGCCACGCCCCGGAAGAGCTCAAACCTCTGCCAAGATGCAGCACATCAAACTCCCCTCCTTTCCCTCCCTGGTCCTCTTGTTTACGGGAAGCAGCTCCAGGGCTAACACCTTACATCAGACCTTGTCAAGTCTCACTCATCTTATCTATGTTTTCTTAGGTTCACCGTGTCCACATCAACATGTTCCTCCAGTCACGGATGACAGCAGCGTGACAGCTCTTAGCCAGACTGAACCAGAAAAACAGTACTTTTTCTTACATTTTTTTTTTTTTTACATTTTTACTTTAGAATGCAACATGAGGCCTGTAAACAAACCGTTTTCCGCCTGCTGATCTCCACCATTTTGTTCAATTCAGTTCAGATAAACAAAGTTAACCTACAGCTGCATGAAAATTCCCACTGACTGCAGAAAGGCTCAGTCCTGCCGTGTTAAGATAAAACCTGTTGCTAGTGGCAACAGCACAGAGATACAGTTGATCACAACGACACTGCTGTCACAGTGGACAAGATAAATATCACCAAGTCTGTTGAGAACCATTAAAATTAAATTCCTCAGCCTTCATCTGAAGGCTGACATAAGCCTCTGCAGGGTGAACCTTTTTGGGCTATGAAATCATTTGGATAAACTCAAATATGTCCTATAAGTTGCAAAGTTTTCACCTGAACACAACAAGAAGTTTTTTTGCCATCATTATTTTGAATCACGAGTCATGGATTGAGTTTATTTACAGATTATGTTACTGTAACCCCTCGAGTCCCTGACACAGGCCTCATGCAGAAACTGTTCCCTGTGGTGGTGCAAATGTTTGATCAGGTTTTCTTTTATTATCCACACTTGTCCATTGCTGTACATATGTGTCTCTAATTAAAAATGGTTTCATTCTGTTCTGTATGACACTGTAAACATGGCACTGAAACACTCAGTAGACACTAGGTAAGTTTGTATGCCTGATACTGGCGACCCACATTATGCCAGATCAAGTAAAATACACTTTTAAAAAGGACTGTGATGACAGGTTGTCTGTCTGTTGTGATCACAGGTGATAGACAGTGTTGAGGAACATTAGACAACAACATGTGAATTTCTTGGCCCCTAAAAAAGAAACAGAAACAGTCCCTTTTTTTGGAGTCCCAAAAAATGGCATAACTTCATCAAATGAACTGTTTGGGAATTGAAAACGTTAATCTCTGTGTGCTGATTGTATGTTAAACATGTATGAAGGAAGAAGAGGTCAGATTTTATACATATATACATGTGTATTAGGGGAAAATAAAAAGCTTGGCTTGGTGTACTAATCAAGCACTAACGTCAGTTTAGCTACTGTAGCCAGGCAACAGTTCATGCTCTGGAAGTAGCTGTGCCTCAGTCAGCATGACAAGGCCTGGATCCGGGATACTGTATCCTGACGCCCAGCCTGCTTTGATGCACAGCCAGAGGGTCACTGCTGATTCAGACTCTCCCTCCTATTCGACTGTACGTTCACAACAACCTATGACTACTTGAATCAACTCTGACCAGAATGACATCAAGAAGAACAACGTAAAAGGAGAAGGATGAGATGCAGACCAGGCAGCTACGCAGACAAGCCTGGAAGAAAGAGCCCTCGAAGTGAACCTAATCATTGTTATGTTGTTCATTAGAAAATGAAAAGAAACTGTGTAGTAAGCATTACTGATGGAAAGCTGTTTGAGATTTAGTTCTGTCTTGTCCTGTGTGTTTGTCATTAAAACGCTTAAATGATTAAATCGGTCTTAGCAGTCAGGCCAGACTGAAAACAACAGTGTTGTTGTGCCTTCACTAATCTCTCTCTGTTGTAAGTCCACTGTGAGAACTTTTCTTTCTTTGCAGGTATGCTGTGTGTGAGGTTGTGTTCATTGTATGTGTCACTAAAATGCAGAAAGAACCTTGGACAGAAAGGTACTGGAATAAAAACGCTTGATTGTGTGTCAATTTCAGAGTCACATTCTTTGTGTCTTTTTAATATTTTTTCTTTTGATGGGGGGGGGGGGGGGGGGGGGGGGATTCATTGTGAGTAAGGCCAAACACAAAGACCATGAAGAAGAGAGTGAGATGTGGATGTATGATGTCACTTTTATAGAGCTCCTGCAGACTCTACACAATAATTATGTGCCTGTCTGCAATACCATTTATGACTACCGTCAATTTTCAATTCAAGTCCAGAGTAATGTTATAATAAATTTTACGATACAACTATAAAACTATCAAAACTATCAAAGTAAAGTTAGAATTATCCTCAAAAGTTTCTGGTGATGTCAATGAATGTAAAAATTCAGTAAAGCAGGATAAGGTCACTATAAATTTGATACATCATATAGAGCTGAAATGATCAGTTGACTGCCAGAAAAATAATCAAAGATTTGGGTAACTGACCAACTGCAAGCAAAAATGTTCTTATTTCAGTTTCTAGCATTTAATATTTGTCTTCTATGGTAGTAGTTTGAAGATTTCACCTCAAGCTCTATGAACTGGGATTTATATTTTTCTATATTTTCTGAGATTTTATAGACATGAATATAAGCAGTTAATTGAGAAAATAATCAGAGATTAACTGCTAACAAAAATCATTCATCACATAAACTGCAGTCCTAATAGAAAAGGTGCATTTTCAGGGTTGGAGTATTGTAGCGTTATCAGTTTCTGAAAATAATTTGTACAGCACTGGGACAATAATGATGAATATATATTTTCTAGCACACCATTCATGCAGCTTATGTGCAACTGAATACCTGTAGTAATCCTGCAGATAATATCAACGGAAAATCCTAAAAAGTTACTCAGTATCCCTGTTACTATAAGACACCATCAGATTATCAATACAAAACAATAATTTATGTATATCCTTTTTATATATTGCCTGTTGAGGAACACTATAATATAAAATGGTAAAACATCATCACAAATACAGTGTTACTGACTAAGAGGCAGTTTAGACTAAAATAATACTTATAGTAGTTATACGACATTGATAATCTTATGAGATTTAAAAGAAAAAAGAAAAAGAAAAGCTTATTAAGGTTACTGTATCATAAACTGGTGTCATATTCATTATGAAATATTACAAAAATAATATAAAGATTTTTTGTTTATTTAACTGTCACAAAATAAATCTGAGGGGTGACAAGATGATTAAAAGGCTAAGAGAAAAAGCCACATATTTTATATCTTAGACAAAATTACGCTGAATTTTTCAATTAGTCTTTTCTTAGTTAGCTTTTCTTGTAAAATGCTGGATACCTTCACATCTTTGGGGCCCCAGAAAATCATTCAAATTAAAAAAAAGAGAATCACTCTTTGGTTGAACCATTTATCATTTATATTAACACTCAGGCTTTAAGCTATGATTCAGGGTCACAACCACTTTCATTTTAGGAGTTCAAAAGCCATAAAAGGTTGGAATCTCCGACATTGTATGTAAAAGTAGCTTCATCACTCCCCGTAACATTTCAAAACTGGATCCAAGAGAAGTCGACATCTGAACTGTGTGGATATTTTACATAAAAATACACATGTTGTGAAGTTGAAGACCTCTCATCAGCAGAGTTCAGAATCTTTATTCTCTGACAGTTAAATTGATGGATGGCGAACTCTCTGATGCACAGATACTCTCATCCATAACCTCTCTGAACAATGTACAAGACAGTGACTTATAGGAACCATATAAAACTACGCATCACAGTCCATCAGCACTCTGTAGGCTGAGGACCACTGATGGGGGGAGGAGTCCTTGCGCTGCTCCCAGTGTCCTTGTCCCATACAAGCACTCAACCTGACTGTGATGGCGAAGGAAACCTGCTGTTTACTGTTGAATTTTCTCTCCAACTCTATTCCAGGGTCAACAATATTAACCATCTTATCTCGTTTTTTATCCTTTGAAGCTGCGTTTACCACTATAGACAAGAATCAAGCAGGTGTCTCGGCCTGTTAAAAATAAAAGAGACTTTCCTATAAGAGATTTCAGAGGGATATTATATAAATATCACAGCGAATGTTTGATCTTTGAAGGAATGGCACAGCAAAGAGCATTCAGGAAATGCAAAGGTTGATATAAAACACTATATTAAAGAAAGAGGTAATAGATTTTTTTTCTCTCATCTACACAACCGGGTGTGATCTGGCAGTGGTATGTGAACGCACCTGCCTCCTCTTCATCCTTAGCCTTTCTATGTCCATTATTCTGCTTCTATTTCCCATCTATTTTATTGCTTCACCTCAGGAATCAGAGCAGGGGTGATTCCATTGTGGTCATACAATTATATTTGAGAAGTGAGCAGCATGCAGGGGCTGGCATTTGCAGATAAATACAGCATGTCGATGGTGTCGTGATGTGATGTATACCTGCAAACCGTGATGAGGTTTTTTCGCTCCACGCCGACGCTCCGAGCAGACGCCTTTTTCGATGTCAGACCCATAGCCATTGCTGTCTGAATGCAGCCCGACTCCATCCAGCGGCGGCCCCGGGGCCTCTTCGGGATCCGTGCCCAGGCCAGGACCCCTCCCTCGGTGGGCCCTGTGTCCTCCAAACACCCGCTGTCCTCTGCGGGGAGCCACGGATGCTGCCTCAGCTGCTGGAGGAGAAGGACAGGACACAACCGACCAGCGGCAAGTTAGACACGATTAAACGTGCAACTTCCGGTCGGAAACCTTTAAAATAAAATAACTGCCACTTCTTGTGCTTATTGCCGAATAATGATACTTTTATTTCCATCTTTATTTCCTGTTTTAGTCAGTGCACGTCATGCACTTGGCACAGCTGAGAGACCAAGATAAATGGCATTCAAGATGTAAATAGGCTACAACTTCAAAACACCATCAAATATATGTCAGTTTATAGTTGCTTCCGTAAATTACTTTTTTCTGAATATATGGTTTTGTCTTTATCTGCTTATATTCACAACAGACGTATTGATGAATACATCATGTTTTGATCGGTTAGGAAACTAGCATATTAAAAAGTCAAGAACCACAAGAAATGTTCCCAAGTTTTTCAACCGTGTGAATTCTTTTATGGATCCCTTCACAATCTCTCCAAAAGAAAAGCATTATGAAGCACATGTAAGGTTTTTAGAAGTACAAAATCGACACATTCTTATGAGAATATTTTACTGTATTCATGTCAAATTGGTTCTAGCTTTAGAGTAATTTAATTATGGCAGCAGTGATTGTCATGTTGGTCAATACGGAACAACTAACCACGTTTGACTCCTGGACAGTAGAGGGCGCTGTGGCGACGGCGGTTATTTAGATCCTGGTGGCAAGATGGCGGAGTCCGAAGAGCCCAAAGCGGGTTCTTGCACTTTTCTGTTCAAAAAATCTACAAAAAAATTCTCCGGGCGAAAGAGAAAAGCAAGCGACAGCGATAAAGGTAATAATTGCTCCTTCAGTTAACGACTCCAACTTTGAAATTACATTATACCCTGTGCTAGGGACGTCGTGGCTGTGTCAACTGTCATGAAACGTCTGACTAGCTGTGGTTTCTGTGAGTTCTTGTCTTCGTTGGATGTTTTTAATAATGATCGTGATAATTCGAGCCAAATACGTTACTAACGACAGAAATACGAGAGCAACTCTGTGAACTGTGGGTAGTCTGAGAAATTTTGTTTAAGCCAGTTCCCTCGTGTATGCTGCGTTTTGGCTCCTTCGGAATTTTGAGGGTTTGGGAAACCTGCATCTTCTCCTTATCCAGTTTGTTCAAATGCCGTTTAACAAACCTATGTTGTACACTCACCTAGCTCTTTATTAGGAACACTACAGTGGATTACACTACACTAATTGAAGTGCACTGAACTCATTATCATGTTTATGAAACCAGTTTGAGACGACTTTTGTTTTATGACACGGAGCATTGTCATGCCATTAGAAGATAGTTAATTGTGGTCATAAAGGGATGCACAAGGCATCCACATCCACACCAGTACACCACCACCAGCAGCAGCCTGGGCTATATCTGCATGATTGGATAATTGCATAAATAAGAAAGTGTACAGGTGTTCTTAATAAAGTTCTGGCTGAGTGTATAAATGTATATGTAATACAGAGCTTGTCAGATAAATAGTGGATTCAACATGTTGGAGCCCATCATCCTGACTTAAAGACGAGATGCAATGAAATAAGTTCCGCTTGTTTTTTCAGATGGCAACAGTGACGAGGACCAGAGCTCTGTTGTCAGAAGAGAAAAGAAAGACACTCGAGTCAACCCTATGATTCAAAAGGTGCCATAGTAATATTAATAACATGATACTTTTAAATTCTTTTTGAGTGTAATAGTGAAATAAACATGACTCTTGTCTTGCCCCTGTCCAGACAAAGAAAGTGGAAAGAGATGCTGTATCTTCCAGTGAAAGTGAAGAAGACAAAGAAGACAAGAAGGTCACTGTTGCCTACAAGTCCACACGATCAGCAGTGAGTTGAGACTCCTTTTTTTTTTTATCACATTTTGATGGGGTTCCAGGAAGAAAGGTTTAAACCCCCTGGTCAGGAAAAATGAACATGAAACACTTGTCACCTTGCTGTGAAGTCACAATCTCTTTGCTTGATGGAGGTACTGAAGAATTCCTCATTCTCCACCATTCTGCCAATCTTGTCCAAAACAGAAACCAGAGGGACCAGACGACATGGGTGCAACTGCTACGTATCAGCTGGATACAGAGAGAGACAAGGATGCTCAGGCCATTTTTGAGAGGAGTCAGAAAATCCAAGAGGTAGAAATTAGATGATCTGAGTTGTGTAACATTAAGATTAACATTTTTTCTCAAAGTTATTATTTAATATACAAGTTTGAAGTGTTTCTTAGTACAGCTTTGTTTTTTGTTTAGTTTTTTGATAAATACACTTTATTGGCATTCCAGTAGCTCGGTGTTCCATTCAATTCATTATTATTATCAAATAACATCGCTCAATTCTGAATCTTGTATAACTGCACCAAGTCATATGTGAAATTTCAAATAGTGTTTAGATTTTTTTCACCAAACCTTTGCAAAAATGTAAAAGCATCTGCTTAAATGTTAAATTATGCACGTTATTGTTATTTTTTCTGCCAAATAATGTTGAAGTTTCCCTTACCCCTTTTCCCCCTTCAACAGGAGCTGACGGGTAAAGAGGACGATAGAATCTACCGCGGCATCAACAATTACCAAAAATTCATCAAGCCCAAAGATACCACAATGGGCAATGCCTCCTCTGGCATGGTCAGGTGAGTAGTAAAGTGACACATATTCATCACATGCTGTCATAAGACATGAATGGTGAATGCTAATATCAATCATCATTGATTCATATCATTTTCTTCAACCTTTCAACAGAAAAGGACCAATCCGAGCCCCTGAACACCTGAGAGCCACGGTCAGGTGGGACTACCAGCCGGACATCTGCAAAGACTATAAGGAGACTGGTTTCTGTGGTTTTGGAGGTGGATACTATATTTTTACTATTAAAATATCAAAGTATTCTGTTGAATAACTAACTTTTTCTCAATCTTGACCCTTCACGTCAGTTTTTCCTGTTCTTCTCTTCTGCTTTTAGACAGCTGTAAGTTCCTTCACGACAGGTCAGACTACAAACATGGCTGGCAGATCGAGAGGGAGCTAGAGGAGGGCAGATACGGCGCCAATGGTGAGTTGAAGAGGGGGATTTCATGTCATTTTTTTTTTTTGTTTTGTTTTGTTTTTTGTTTCTGCATCTGCATTTCTTGAACAATGCTATGGTTTCCTCTAGATGACGAGAACTACGAGGTGAGCAGTGACGACGAGGATATGCCCTTTAAGTGCTTCATCTGCAGGGAATCTTTTAAGAATCCTATCGTCACAAAGTAAGTTTCTTCCTCTGTATTTTCTCCTCTGCTTCTTCACCACGCAGAGCTTTGTTTATCACCAGTTGCAGTTTGTTAACCAGTCAAATGTCTCCCAGGTGCAAGCACTATTTTTGTGAGGCCTGTGCTCTTCAGCATTACCGTAAGTCCAAGCGCTGCTATGTGTGCAACACGCAAACCAACGGTGTCTTCAACCCCGCTAAAGGTAAGATACTGAACCCCACTTTGCCCCTGATGGCTGTTCCATCAGTGTATGAATGTGTGAGTGAATGGGTGAATGTGGCAAGTGTTGCCAAAGCGCTTTGAGTGGTCAGTAAGACTAGAAAAGCGTTATATAAGTGCAAGTCCATTTACCATTTAAGCGGTCTGTCTCAAGACCTTGGAGTCGGAGCAAATAAATTTCTTCTAAGGAATTGATGGGATGATTGTAAGTTAAAGATTCCTCTTAGTCATGTTTTCTATTATTTTCACTTTATTCCAGAGTTGATGGCGAAGATGGAGAAACATCATGCCGCAACAGACCAACCACCATCAGATGAGGACGATTAGCAACATCTGAACCTTTTCAACCCTCCCCTTATGTGTTTGTCCATGTAAATTTTGAATAAAATAACTTTTTTAGAAGGTTCACTGACTCACTGTGTGCTACCATCAAGTTAAAACATTAAACTGAACAATGTTTATTGTTAAAGGTCAAGTTTGACATTTGCAACACTTTGCTTTGTCCTCACTTTCAAATACATGCAGACAAAACAAGCACCAATGTAACATTCACTTTTGACATAAGTAACATCACGCCCAGAGTAAGTTGAAGGAAATGCAAACTTGTATGCTCTGAAAGTTAAACTAAACAGGTGTTGTTCTTAACCTCTGCGCAGCAAAAGTGATGTGTAAAGCATGAGATGTAGTTTACACTGTAACAGAGGCAGAGAGCCAAGAGAAGCATATACATGCTGTTCGAAACCTTCATCTGGTGTGGAGGGCTAAATGAGTCAGCTGTGAGGACTGGTGTGCAACCTCAGTGGTCTCACTGAGCAGATGGGCCACATACAGCGGCAATGTTCCAACAAGAGGTAGAGAGTCCCCTCTGAATATTTAGTAGCGGCTTCCCACTGATCCGTTTCATGAGAATCTTCAGGTTAAGGCTACATCTCCATCCATAAACCCTCCTCTGACCTCTCAGCATGAGGAAGAGAGGGGTGCTGTTGTGTTTGGCTCCAGGGGGATTTGTTGTGTGTAACTACAATCTGTAAACGGGTGTGTGTGTTTTAAGAGAGAGAGGCCATCAGTGCAGTGCAAACGTCTGTGCATATCTAGAGACCAAAAGCGTGCAAGAGACATCAAAAAGAGGCAAGATGGCTGCTGGCTTTTAACCTCTGTCTGACAACAGCAACTCCTTTAAGTTTGACAGTTGTATTATTTACAAGGGGACCATTACAAAAACAAATTTTGTCCTGTCTGTTCAGAGGGTTTCCCATTATGATCCTACAAGTGTCTCCCCACTGAGTCCTCCACTGTCAGAAGTCCCAGTCGTCCACCTCCAGGTGGCTGAGACCAGACTCCAGACTGGCCAGTCCAGAGGGAGAGTCCTGTGGCTGGGAGCTGTCGAAGCTGGTGATGGGTGACACGGGCCGCAGCAGCTCAGGCAGCGCTTCTGAGGGTTGGCGTTTGATCTGAGAGAGAGAGAGAAAATAAGAAACTTTAAATGTCATTGGTATTTATCACACAGTGGACTTTTTTTTTTTTTTAGTTACTAAGTTAAGAAGGTTGTCCCAGGTGTCAAGAATGACTTAAGCAACACAAAAATGAAGAAAAACTGTTTTCATAAGTGATAATACCTGGGTTCTTCTGATATTTTACGCACCTGTTTGAAGAAGGGGTGATTTATGAGAGTGGTGGCAGACGGTCTGATGGAAAACAACAGGAAAAAATTAGTGTCTTGAAACCTTAAAAGATTTTGTAACGTGCGCTGTACAGTATTGAAGCGTGCAGGAAGAAAAACTCCAACCTCTTTTCTGGGTCTCGCTGTAGACACAGCTCAACAAAGGCGTGGAAGTGCGGGGAGAACGTTCGGTTGTAGGGGTGTCCTCCTGATGAGGAGGAAGGCTCTCCGTTGGAGTGTCTGATCCCTCCGGCTCCCGGACCCTCACAGATCCCAGAGTCGGCCCCAGAGCGAGACGGTTTCATGGACAGCTCATCTGGTGGAATAGTGGTGGTGTCCAGCAAACATGGCACCGTGCCATTTAGCTTCTCCAGCAGCATCTGTGGAAATAAGGAGAGGAGGTGGGAGGAGTTAGATTATCTTATAAAAGTTTATTGACTTTTACTGTGATGTTTATGAAAAAGCTGGCCCATTCATCAATGTGCAGTTTTTCTAGCTCAATCTTACCACTGTGCAAATAACAATCAAAATAACTGTGAAATGGACTGATCAAGTATTCCTTTTACACTCAATCACCTGTGTAGCTGGCATATCTTTGAAGGGGACATGTCCATTTGCCAGTTCACAGGCTGTGATGCCGAGGCTGTAGATGTCTGACCGAGAGTCGTAGCCCTGCAGGTTCTGAGAAAAACATTCCGATATCAAATTATCCATTAGTGTCTGTTTCATCAAGACCTTATTTCTAATTCCTTCTAATTTTACAGCATGAAGAAATATAATCCTAAAACCTTTTTACACAGAAATGCTGCTCTTAAGAAGACCTTTGATTATGCCGCCTTCACTTGTTTACATTGGATCAAACAATATGCCGCCCTCATGAGTGATTTTAGATAGCACGCCGACATTCTGGAATCAGAGGTGTGACGTGTAACAACAGCATCAGCGTCAATCTGGCTCTTTGACTTTCTCCGCATAAAAAGGTAGAACAACAATGACCCCCCCCCCCCCATTCCACGTTTGTTCCTTTTATACTGAACAGCAAAGTGAAATAAAGGCCCAACTTTCTCGCCTTGAACAGGCTGTGTACAAGTTGCTGCAGAACAGCATTTCCAAAACCTGTGGACTATGGTCGAAGACACAACATCATACGATGCTACAGTGTGGAGAAATGCAGTACCTGTTGCAGCACTTCAGGGCTGAGCCAAGGCAGCACCTTGACGCTGTACTGAGGAAAGTCATGAACAACTTTGGCCCTCTGCCCGTGACGGATCAGACTGAAGATACTCCGCAGACCTGACATGCAAACCTGTCCGTCTGCTGAGATCAATACGTGGCTGGCTTTCACACTCCTGCACAGAACCAGACACGATCAAGACAATGAATATCTCACTGACCTGTATTTACAAGTAAGGTTAGACTGGTATACGGTTATCAATATCGTCAATTTACTAAAACCTAATGCAAGTATAGGCCCAGAGACCAGCACAAAAGAAGATATAATGAAGGGCATATTGTGTAAGACATGCACACTGGTTTCTCCATTTTCCCCAACTATGACACATATAAGTCACATGGAGTATTTCCATGGAGTTGTTTTGTTTTTTGATCTGGCATGACAGGTATGTGTGATACAAGAAGACATGTCTCCCTCGAGTCTAGTAGTGTGTCTTACCGGTGCACATATCCCATGTGGTGGATGTATTGAAGAGCTTTTAGCATGCCCAGTAAAATGTAGGAGATGGTCAGCTCGCTCATACCATCAGTGAAATGTGTGCAGATCAGATCTCTGGCCGACCCTGATAAATGATCAAAACACAGATCATCATGATGCAGAAGCTTTCCTCTATTAATACACACTGCTTAAAAAACATTTTTAACATAGTTGTATAATAAGACACAGTGACAGTTTCTTACCATAAGCCATGAAGGGGGTGATGACCCACAGTTCATTTTCAGCTATAAAGACACTCTTGTAGGGTAGAATACTGGGGTGGTGAAACAACTTTGACACATGGAGTTCACCCTGAGAGGCAGAGGAGAGGAAATTATATCTTATTATGTCAAGACGACAGGCAGAGGAGATGATTCTGAATCTAATTTGGCACTGAGGGCCAAGCAGTGGAGACAGGGAAGTTAATTAGAACACACACACACACACACACACACACACACACACACACACACACACACACACACACACACACACACACACACACACACACACACACACACACACACACACACACACACACACACACACACACACACACGGGTTACATAAGGATTCCAAATGAAGCAGAGATATGAAATAAAGGGGAGTTTTGTTCACTAACAGGAGACATGCAATAACTACAGGGGAGCTGAATGGTGCAGACTGATACACACCTGCAGGTATGTAACCATGTCATTAGTGCATGACTCCAAGTCAATCCGTCGGATAGCTACATGTATCCCTGTGGGTCTATATCGAGCCAGGTTCACAGTCATCAAGTCGTCCAAGCCCCGGCCTAAAACACACACACACACACACAACAAAGACCTTATATATACCTCATGTGACTGTTAAACAAGTGTCCTTTACTCCTTGGTTTTTGATGTAAAATAACAAACAAATGAAAGAAAGATATATTGAAGACTTTGCTTTCTTTGTTTTTTAATACAATGGCGCAGTGAATTTGTTTTCTAAAAACAAAATGTCACTGCTAGTAAAACAAAAAAAAAAAAAAATGGAGTCAAACTTCAGTGTGTCTTGAAATCAACAGAAGCAGCATGCTTTGCCTTTACATACCGATAACAGTGAGGAGCTCGTATGAGCTGCTGTCGGGGAGGAAGCTGCCCATGGTGTCCCGACGAGGGAGCGAGGTCAGACTCTCCTGACTGTCCTCATGGGCCTGAAGGCGGAGGAGAAGAAACAGAGCGGATGAAGATCGGTTGTGACGCTGACTTGGTTTTTTTTAGAGTGTGGGGTTGTGCCTGCAGTGACTACCAGAGGCTTGGTCATATGTGTGATATCTGTTAAAAGATCACCAAAGTGTTATCAAGGTGTGTTAGCATGACCTGTGGCACTTGTCAAAAAAAAAAAAAACAGAAATTAGAAGACATTAGTAGCACGTACTGGCACTCAAACCATCACCAGCAAAATATTTTAAAACTACACAGGTGTCTACTGTAGGTGTAGTAACTAAAACATATTAAAATACAACAGTATAACTAAATATAAAACAGTGCGTATTATTTCAATAGTATAAGACATTTACAGTGAATCGATAATTGTTGAACAACAATGTGGTTTGTCCTTGAGGAAGTACAGTTTCTATAATGTTGTGTACTGACAGAATAAATACCAAACCACAAAGTGTGATCTACACATTGTGTATGTCTTCCTGCCTTTAGTTAGAAATTCTTTTAGACTTGTGCATCAGGAACACACATAAGAAAAAGTTATTATTCTTGGCAGTGAGGACTCCTGAATTCCATCAATTTCTTGACATTCAAATGATGGAAATGGACATACTGCAGTAGCAATCTGTAGAGGCAAATGAAGGCAAGCTGTATAAATACTTGGATTGTTTCCATGGTGACCAGAACGAAGACATACAGTCAGAATTAGAGTAGTGCACTTCCTTGAGCATAATTGTTTCCTCCAGGTCAAGATCAATATCAATATCAGAGACACACACACACACCTCTGAAAATATCCTCACGGATAAAACCAGGAGCTGTTCCATGTGTGGTCAGCTCCACATAGTGCCCTCTGCCACACATAAGCTTAACACACTTTCAATTAAAACTGGCATGATAGCAAAGTCAAGCATGCCATGGCAGCCGTCAGTTGAGGGAACATCAGTAAACGTTGATCTAATCACATGGGGTACACACGAGACTGCCAATGTGATCAGATTCAGAAGGGGTCGCCGTGCATCGCTAAAGCTGAACACATGGAACTCCACCCATCTACAGCCTGCAGGGACACACACAGTGGCTGTGACGCTACAGCAGTTCACCAACAAGCCGTCAACACAGACAGGCAGTGTCAAAACGCAAACACTGAGTACTCACAACACAACATATTCTGCGAAAGGAAATCAGACTTTTAGTGAGGCAACTTAAAAACACCAAAATCCAAACAGAGCAGTTGCCTGAAGCGCAGCATGTTAACAGCACACTATAGACTCAGACAGGACCGTTTAGATTGGCTGTACGAGAGGATTATTTGACCTCCAACACTATTGTTTCCCTGTCCTCTCCAACAGAAGCCCTGGTGGGTGGGGTGAAATGGCCCTCTGAGCTGCGAGCATGTACAGCATGTACCACTGAGCACTCATGCAAAAATGTGCAAAGCCTAAGGGGTTTGTGGATTCCTCTATATTTAAATCACACAGACATGCCGCACGCACATACACAAAGGGCAAATGGGGGATGATGATGCAGTGACAGGAGTACCACACTTACTTTCCTGTGAGAGAGTCCCTGAGCTTGCTCTGGGGTAGAAAAACCACATCAATGACATAAAGACATGTACACACACACACACACACACACACACACACACACACACACACAAGAGAAGGATCTGTGTTTAGAGCAGCTCTTGAACTGGGAAGCAGCCTCTGGTAGTGGGAGTTTGATGCATGCTGCAGAATCTCATTGATGACCTTTTCTATTTTCTCTATCACTAACATCATTTTTCTAAAACATCAGCTTTGCCTTTTAATGCGAAACTGCACCACAACAGCAAAAATGAACTTTTACCCCAGCTTACATCTGCATGAAAACCTTAAATATTTCCCATCAAAGCAAATGAAAAAAAAAAAAAGAATAATAATCCAGCTAAACCCAGCAGGTTCTTTCCAAATATTATGTAAGGCAATGGGAACAGAGCACAGGCAAAACAGAAACGATACACTTGAACAAACATGCAACATTAAGCAATGATCAGCCACCAAGAAAATGAAAATGAGGCAAAGATTGAGAAGAAAAAAAGCATAATCCACTCCTTCTATAAAACGTATTATTACTGTGGAGAAATAAGGCGTTTTAAAAGACATACAAACCACTGGTGCACAGCCATAAACAAATTGTCTCTTAGCTTCATTACACCTTGAAAAGCGTCATTTACAACTCACAAACTACAGTCCCTTTCACTCTACTTTCACATATATAGAATACTTGTTATATATTTGTTATCAAAACCGTCTGCTCTCTCCAGTCGTGAAGTGACTGCTGGAAATATCACAGAAAAAATAAAATCACTGCCATGAGTCATAGTGGGGAGCTACCACTACATGTAGCTTCTGACTAATAAGCAATTTTGGCAAGAAATCTACAAACAAGTTCAAACGGTCTAGCCCATTTCGAAAATAACATGGATATTATAACACTGAAACTTTCAGACCTCGAGGCCTTTTTTTTTTTTTTTTAATGAGTATGATTTCAGGAAAACATTTTTGCTCAGAACTGTTCTTGCTTACTTTACTAAAAATACAACCCATCAAATCAGTCCTACAGGACTGGAGAGATTCATGACTAGAAGATAGGTGGTTCAGGTCAAAGACTGCTGTGAAAAACTAAGCAGGTAGAAGTGAATAAGAACCTCCCTCATTTAATTCAAAAGCTATCAGCAAGACATTTAACCTCCAGCTCTGTAGCTATCAGTGGATGCAGTACTATGATTAAAAAAACATTCCAGCTAACTTAACTGTCCTTGGATGAATATTAGAAGTATTACCATCCTGACCTTCATTATGCCAACAGTATAGATTTACCCTGAGCTGTCTGCAGGCCTGGCACTGGCCTGAACTACTGCAAACATTTCTTCACTTATATGGTAAAATAATCATCTGTGGTAAAATAATATTACTTACATACTGCAGGTGAAAGGAAGTTAAGGCCAGTGGTTTTTGTTATTTTTAGTGGCACACTCGCTTTGCACTACTTCAGCATATTAATGTAACTGATGCATGTATGTAAACATGTCACTTGGGCAGAACTGAGATAAACTGGGAGTGAGTGGGCAAGTCTGATATTCTGGTATTGCTGCTGCCATATAGAGTTCAGTGTATCAAACCTCTGGGCTCTGATTAACTAAAACTGTGGATCATGCAGCCAGCTGACAACACTATGCATGTTTCTTGAACCACCGGTTAAATTAACTGAATTACATGTTTGAACTTTAAAGACGATGTAGCCCCTGTTAAGAATTTAAAAGTTGTGAATCCTGCAAAACCAGGAACGCCCTGATGACTAATAGCAAATAACCATAATGATTTCAGCATGAGAGAGTGCTTTCAAAAAGTCTCCTTGCAATTAATAAAAACTTTTCTGTCGGCTTTACTTTGCTAAAAATAAAGTGGGCAAATGGACTTAATAAAAAGGGAACTAAATTGCATTCCTTGTCCTTATCCTGTAGTACTAACTTTATATACCTTATGTTTGTAAATTAGGTTGTATTAGCGTGGCTGTACATGTAACTGATCATTTGGATTAATCTTGGACTGCCAACTGGTGCTGTTCTGCAAACCATAATACCATGAGATACACCAGCCCACACCAAAACGTGCATATGCTTTTTCGTAATTGCAACTGATGTGCGAGGTTTTACCAGTTATCAGCTCACGTTTATAGTAATTTAATTCTAGCAGAAGTGCAACAGTAAACTCTGAAAATTAGCATATGCTGGCTAAAACCTAACTGCTCTCTCAAAACTTGGTACAACTTGTATCTACTGCATATCTGGCATGCCAAAAATTATGATTAAACACATTTGCTTTATTGGACAGTTAATTGTGATTTTAAACACAACAAATATGTCCACAAGAGGGATAGTCATATTTAGGTATAAAGGCAAATAAAAATATTTGACAGCAAAAACAAGTACATAATTTTTCCACACGCAAGATTAACACATCAGACTAAATAAAATCATAAGAAGCATTAAATAAAATGGCACAAACTTTTTGTATGTGACAAGCCCACATGAAGACATTAATTAAAGTTATTTTGCTTGTGCCTCCTGAGAAATTATTGTAGCAAACAGAAACAATGAGTCAATAGCGCTCAAGACAGGTAACAGAAGCTGTATTTTTCTTTCTTTCTTTCATAATTGTAATTCAAGGATGACATCTGGAAGCAGAGCAAAGCAACTACTCACTTCGAGCAAAGCTTCATCTAGAACTGAATGTGGTTTTCTATTTGTGCTGAAGGCCCTAGTGTGTAAGCAGTGGCTTGGGAATGTTGAACCCTTTCGTTGCAAGTTGGTTTGCCTTGGACCTCACCTCCAAATATCTCCAAATCCCGCAGGCTCTCCACACTCAATTTCTCAGATACCCAACGCTGACAGACACAGGGTTAATAAAAGACATGGAAAAAAAAGAGAGAATGCAAGGAAGAATAAGGAAAGGTTCCAGAGAAACAAACATATTTAAAGCTGTTGAATAAAGACAGTTCATGCTGATGGTCTAATTATTGCTTTAAAAGATTTCTGTTGCTTGTGTGGAAGAGAAAGTCATAGAAAGTGCCATTTTTAAAAAAGGCTAGCGATTTCATGCAGCCTTTCATGTCTGTAAGCAGTGGTGGGTCAATAGACAGACTGGTCTCTGTAAGAGCTTTATAAATATAACTGCACATAATTGTCTTATGATAACAATAGTGTCTGGCTGCTTGCAGTGAGATCTATCATAGATGTGGTTATAGACCAATTTCCCTTACAGGGATTAAGCCTTCTTCTGGACCAAACATATCAATTAAACACATATGAGTACTGTAGATTAAATTCTAGGTCTTGGATTAGATTTAATCCTTGTCTGGGAAACTAGCCCTGTAAGCCTATGTCTAAAAAAGGACGTACTTGGCAAACACTTACAAGAAAAGACATGGATCCTCTTGAGAGTGTTACATATGACGCTGAAAACACAGTCTGGAAAAATCTGTGGATAAAGGTGAAAAAAAAAAAACTGTGAAAGAGAAGATGTCTCTCTTTGGTCTCCCCCTGCTAGAGTGATTTAGAATAGAATAGAATAGAATAGATCTTAAGTGTCATTGTTAAAAGACCACAAAAGTCAGTTTAGCAGCTCTGTCAATGTGCATAAGCAAAACACATACATATTTATGAGTGTATATACTGTATATCTATATATGTATGTAAAAGTATTTTATGTACTGTATGAGCCTTTTAAGTCTGCTTCTGCTATGCATCACTCAACGCAGCACGATGTTGTCTTTTTAGCCCATATTTCTGTTAATATTTGCCATGTCATTACTTTGCATGTCTTGTATTATGTGTGTCCGTGTTGTTTGTCTTAAATAATAAAATAAAATTTGAATATAATAGTGGCCTGATATATTTATTTTATAAATTATATTTATATATCTATAATAATATTCTATTCTCTTTTTACTATTGCTCTGTGTGCTTATAAATTATCTCAATACCTTTGTAATTTTAATTTTATATTCTTATATTATATTAATTCTATATTCTACTTATATTCTGAGTGGCTTTGTTACATCTGTCCAGAAAGTACAGATTAGAAATGGCCTCTTCCCTAACTCTGGCGCATTTACTGCAATCTTTACTTATATGCACAATCCATGTTAAATAAACCAATAAATGAAAAACAAATAAACAAAAGTCACATGTAGTTGGTCTACAATGCTCATTATCAATACTACACTTAAGAATTCTATCAGAATACTTACAATTACCTGAAGAATAGCATACATCTGTAGAACATAAATCATATTTGAAGGTTTAAGTGGCATTACATGAAAGGAATTTTTTTTTGGCACATTACCAAACGTGTTAAATTGCCTCGCCTCATGAATGCTATGAATATTAGTTATTACTTCTAATGATTATTAAACCTTGAAAAGCAGAGTAAAGTCTGGCAGCCACATGATCTCTCGGTAGTTAGTGCTGCCTTTAATGATGATATCTTCATTGATGCTGATATTTTTAGGTTGAAACTAATCAACATTCACGCTTGAATATTGGCGGTTGTTATGCAAACACATATACTGAATTCCAGAGATTGAAAACGAAGTAGTTTGAACAGTCCAAGAAAAAAAACACTTCAATAAACTAAAATCAGATTGGTCTAAAACATAGCTCATTTCTTGCTAATGGCTCGCTAATGTTGCCATGATGGAGGGCGCAGGCTAGCACTAGTAAATTACCGTTAGCTACGACAGCTACCATGACTTATTTTAACAAGAAAATGCATTATTTTTAATGTCTTAGTAACTTACCGATATGAGGTTTAGAACAGCAATTCCTGGTTGCAGTATTATTATATTCTAAGACAACTTATTTAGCTGCCCATCCTCTCCAGCGGAATGTTTTTGACAGCTCTCCACTACGCTATCTTGGCTGACCGTAGTGTCGCGCACGAACGACGACATACTTATGGAGGAACTTTGCGCGGGCTGATGACGTAGGCATCGCTTCTTCTAATGACAACACAGACAGGAGCTTTTACTGTCGCCACAAACAGGTAAATACTCACTGTTGGCCACCTTTACAAAATTATCCATACAATCAGTCAACGAAAAATGTTGTGGTGTACTCCTCAGGGTTATAAAACGCACCCTAACTAAGCCACATTCACGACCAAGTTTCGACCCTAGCCTCGCACCTACCTCGGCCTCATTTTGCGGCCTTGAGCTAATGCTAGCGTTAGGTATACAAAAATCATAGCTTGTGTTAATATATTATGAAATTGCTGTAATGCAAAGTAACTGCCATGGACCAGCAGCTAAATCCTAAAAAACCTGCTTTGTACCGTCGTATTTTGTAAATAGCTAACTAGCTTCATGTTAACGCCTTGAGGTCAGTTTCTCAGCCTGATACCGTCCTCCCCTAGGGAACCCCATAGAAAATATGCCTGATAATTATAGTATTGCTTTTTAGCAGACATACGTGCCTCAATGGACATTAATGAAAGTGTCTTACGAATTGCGAGTATTTATGGCAATATTCGTCTTATGTTTAACCTGCACAGCTACGTAGATACGTTGCTATATTTTGTTTACTTAGCTGATGCTGGTTAAGATAACGTTACTGCGGAGGAGTCCCCGTCAATAAAAGCGAAGTATCTAACACCCTGTTCAGACCTGGCACTAACATGCGTCTTCAGTGATCCGATCACAAGTGGTCAGCTCTAAGTACGTCAGTTAAATGCCTCTCCACATGATTGACCACTTGTGATCGGATCTCACTTCCCCACTTTATTTGCAAATAAACAGATATGCGTTGTTGTTTTTAGCCATTGTCAGACCTTCAGTAAACAAAGTGGAATGTAAGTTACCTGCACGTCCCCAGTTTTAATACCGCTTGGTCGCCCATACCCACCATCTCAGAATATTCTCGCATGACTGCCAGTCATCCAGGACCCATGTCCCTTACATTGGTAACTTCCGTTACTTTGTTTATTTTAAAATGAACTAAACAAAAAACGATTTCACTAGAGAAGTGAATGGCCATCAGGGCTACTCATTACTACTTGGTCTTAAGACTAACAGTTGGTCTTATCACATGCATCACATTTTTTTAATGAGATTTGGGTTAATTACAAAGGGATTTTGACACTTTAAAGACTTGTTTTCCCTTTTGTTTACAGAACACAGTCATGAACTGGAGCAAAGGTGGTCCAGGTGTGAAGCGAGGGTTTGGGTTTGGAGGATTTTCTCTTGCAGGAAAAAAAGAGGAACCTCAACTTCCTCAAAAATCCCACACATCATTCGGCCCCACCGGATCAGGTGCGGGATATGGGAAGAACCAGCAGCTCCCATCGTTCTACAAAATTGGGACAAAAAGGGCAAACTTTGATGAGGAAAATGCGTGAGTATTACATCTCTCCCATACAAAGCCATGCATTTATACATAGGTTTAGTTCAACCCTAAGGAAACTTATCAGTGTGTAATGTGATTTGTGGTATTGAATGAATATAAAACTGCATCTTTGTCATTTTCAACAAGGTATTTTGAAGATGATGAAGAGGAGTCCAGCAGCAATGTGGATCTGCCATACATTCCTGCAGAGAATTCACCCACACGGCAGCAGATGCAGTCTGGTGGCGGCTCAGACAGTGAGGATGACCCACTGGATGCCTTCATGGCGGAGGTTGAGGTGAGAAGAGAATTGCACAAACTTTGCACAGTTTATATTTCCAAATGCATAATCTGCTGTTTTCTATTAAAAAAAAAATGTTTTTCTCAGAACCAAGCAGCTAAGGATATGAGGAAACTAGAGGAAAAGGAAAAGGAGAAAAAGTCAGCCAAGTAAGTTATTTTTAATTTGTTTGATTTTTTTTTTTTTTTTAGTCACTTCTAATGTCCTTTACGTAGGTGTTTAAATTTAAATTTGGCCAGAAGGACAAAAAGGATTGCCCACAACTGAATTAAAATTTTGTGAGCAAAACTATAAGCCCACTAATTTGAGATATTCATACTGTTTTTTTGTTTGTTTTTTTTAAACTCCTGTACTATTCACTGCTTTTGCAAAGGTCATGAATTACCATTATCAATTGGCTTAATGCAGAAATTACATCTTTAGTGTTTCCAGTTACTGGCACAAAGAATGGCACATACAACTGTGTGTTTTTGCTGATAATAGATATTAGTACTAGATATCATCAGGTAAGCAAAGTGACCTTAGTCATAGTGGGGTGTGGGCTGTCTTGAGTGTATGAACGAGCCGCAGGGAAGTTTTTTTTCTCCGCTTGTCATTTCAGGGGTATTCGTGATGACATTGAAGAAGAAGATGAACAAGTGAGTGAGCCCTCCAAAGTTTTTAATCCACTACATTGCTGATCAGAGAGATGTCCAGACCAAACATTCCTCTCCCCTCTCTATTCTCATAAAGTGTTCCCCTCTGTCTGACCATGCAGGTTCCATATTTAGGGTCATCACGATGGAGACAATTTTCTTGTGTAGCTTATTCTTGTTGTTTTAGAAAGTGTGGAAAAAGCATGTTTAATTGTTAATTTATGTCAGCAAGTGATGGAATAGTTGATATCAGATTGTGATCAGTAATTTATCCTTTTGTTACAAAGCTGAATGTGTCTTCAGGTATACAGTGAGTCTCTTTGGTCTTGGTGCCTGGATGCTGTGGTAAGCAGCAATCTGGCTCAATTTTTCACATGAAGTGCTATGCTCTCTGCAGGAAGCCTACTTCCGCTACATGGCAGAGAATCCCACAGCCGGCCTGACTCAGGAGGAAGAGGAGGAGAACATTGACTATGACAGTGACGGGAACCCAATCGCCACTGCCACCAAGAAAATCATCATGCCGCTTCCTCCTATCGACCACTCTGAGGTGCAGCTGACAATGCTGATTAAACACAGACAGTTCAAAAGTGTTGTCTCAAATATAGATCAGCATGTTATATACTGTATTTATCACGTGTTATATGAACTATTTTATTGTGATTATTGCAACCTGTTTTGTCTTCTTTCATAGATTGATTACTCACCCTTTGAGAAAAACTTCTACAATGAGCACGAGGAGCTCAGCAACCTGACTGGAACTCAAGTGTTGGAGTTAAGGCAGAAACTGAACTTGCGGGTAAGACCACGATTCACTTCATGCACGCTAGTATATATAAATGTAACATTGCTGAAGTGACATACATGTGACAGTTATTACTCTTGATGATGATAATAATAAAAATAGTTTATCAAAGGCACCTGTGGCCTATAGAATAAAACGGTTCACATATAATACAGCCAGTACAGAAGATAAGATAAACTGTTGTGTTCTTCATCATCATTGTTATTAATGTGTTTTTCCTGCTTATTTTTTCTTCCTCAGGTATCTGGTGCTGCCCCTCCAAAACCTTGTACCAGCTTTGCCCACTTCAGCTTTGATGAGCAGCTAATGCACCAAATCCGCAAGTCTGAGTACACTCAACCCACACCTATTCAGTGCCAGGTATAGTGCAAGTGTATCTTAAGGTAGCAACATAAATCAGTATTAAATGTTTTTTTTAATGGTGATTTAGACTTTTTGTTTATTTTTGTGCTGAATCTTTGGTGTAGGGCGTGCCTATAGCTCTGTCCGGACGTGACATGATTGGGATTGCAAAAACTGGCAGTGGCAAAACTGCAGCTTTTATCTGGCCAATGCTTGTTCATATCATGGACCAAAAGGAGTTGGAAGCAGGAGAGGGGCCCATCGCAGTTATCGTGTGTCCCACCAGAGAGCTTTGTCAGCAGGTAAGAAATGGGAAGAGATTTGAGTAAGTTTATGTGAGATTAATAAGAGGTTATCCGTTGCCGTATTAACAATAACACTTTGTTGGTGCACTAACGTGTGTCCCTTTAAATGTTCACCAGATCCATGCGGAATGTAAGCGCTTTGGGAAAGCCTACTCATTGCGTTCTGTGGCAGTTTATGGAGGAGGCAGCATGTGGGAGCAGGCCAAGGCTCTGCAGGAGGGGGCAGAGATCGTGGTGTGCACTCCGGTAAGAGAAGGGACTACCAACTTTTGTCTTTTACCTTGCTCCTATAAAGAATATTCACATTCCACTGCTGCAACAAACAAAAGGTTTACTTCTAATGTGTGTTTGCACAGGGTCGTCTGATTGACCATGTGAAAAAGAAGGCCACGTCCCTGCAGAGAGTGACATACCTGGTGTTTGATGAGGCAGATCGCATGTTTGATATGGGCTTTGGTGGGTTGGAATGATCAGTTCTGTCACAAAGACGATGTTAAACATGTTTTATGCACTGCAGCTTATTTGTCTTTTCCCTTTCAGAATATCAGGTTAGATCTATTGCTAGCCATGTTCGCCCAGACAGACAGAGTGAGTGGGTTTCCTTAAGTATTAAGACAATTTTTCATTGTCATAAGTTGCGAGGCTTAAGAACGTTTTTTAAAACTTTTCATATGATTTCCTTCACAGCTCTTCTGTTCAGTGCCACTTTTCGAAAGAAGATAGAGAGGCTGGCCAGAGACATCTTGATAGATCCTATCCGTGTGGTGCAGGGAGACATTGGAGAGGTACATGGCATCACACATCGGTCAACACAAAATCAGCTTTTACATTTAGAACTGGAGCTACACAAGGAGACCAATATGTTTTCAAAGACACAAAATATATGGAATTATAAATTCAAGAACACAGAATTTTCAAATACACTTAAATTGTTCTAATGTTCTGTGTTTCCTCTCTTGGCCAGGCCAATGAAGATGTGACCCAGGTCGTGGAGTTGCTGCCCAGTGGGACGGATAAATGGGCCTGGCTGACCCGGCGGCTGGTCGAGTTCACCTCTTCTGGCTCAGTCCTCATCTTCGTCACCAAGAAGGCAAATTGTGAAGAACTGGCCACTAATCTGACGCAGGAGGGCTACAGCATTGGGCTCCTGCATGGAGATATGGACCAGAGTGAGAGGAACAAGGTCATTAGTGACTTTAAGAAGAAGAATTTGCCCGTTCTGGTTGCTACTGATGTAGCTGGTGAGTACAAAACAAGGCGGTGATGGAGATGGGAGAGGTTTTCTACATTCCATATCCTTCCGTCTTTGTCAGTTTATGTTTGAACATCCACATGAACCTATTTGTGTCTCATTTCAAACATTTGCTCTGTGAAGGAACAGTTAAGTCAAACAAAGTTTATAGTATAAGCTATTTGCTGTTTTTATTCTTCCCCAGCTCGTGGTCTGGACATCCCGTCCATTCGCACAGTGGTGAACTACGATGTGGCACGAGACATTGACACACACACTCACAGGATCGGTCGAACTGGCCGTGCTGGAGAGAAGGGCGTAGCTTACACTCTGCTCACCAACAAAGACACTACATTCGCTGGAGACCTTGTGAGAAATCTGGAAGGAGCTAATCAATCTGTTTCTAAAGAACTGATGGATTTGGCCATGCAGGTGAGAATCAGAAAAGGTTTATAGCAACCAGTCTAAACATTTTGCTTTCTGGAGTGGAGTTTAACTTTTTTCTCTTCACGTTTTTTCTTCCCCAGAATCCATGGTTTAGGAAATCCAGATTCAAGGGCGGTAAAGGAAAGAAGCTGAATATTGGTGGAGGTGGTCTGGGTTACAGAGAGAGACCAGGCCTGGGGGCTGAAAGTTCTGTGAGTTACTGATAACTAGACTGTGACTAGACTTCATGATCATAATGATTACTACGTGCTTTAAAATAAGGAGCAAAACGGAGAAGAAATTCAGAGAGAGATGAGTAACGCTCTGTTGTGTTGGCAGGATCGCACCAGCAGCAGCAGCAGCAGCAGCAGCAGCTTGTTGTCTTCCACTTGTAGCTATGAGGGCTACAGCAAACCAGCTACTGGGGCGATGGGAGACCGCATGTCCGCAATGAAACAAGCCTTCCAGGTAGATTTCTCTCTTTGCCACCAAGTGTATGATGCAGTTATTTGATAGAATTTCATACTGTGTATATTTTCGGTTCTGCTCTCTTACATTCACACTGATGATAGACTTTGTATGTGTGCTGTAAGTTATTCTCTCTTCTTCTTTTTTTTTTAAAACACCATTAATTTATACATTAACTTAATATTTCTTTTAGCCAGTTGTAAATACTGCACTTGAAGCAGATTATTAAAAAAAAAAAAAAAAATTAGAAGATGAATTGGTTAAGAATGACGTCTTTTCCAAACGGCAGCAAAGTGACTTTTCAAATGTAAAAATTTAAAACCTGGCCAGGAGGATTAACAGTCCTATCTCCACCCTGCAGATATATTTTGGTCATTTTCTGTTATGAGACAGTAAAATCCTGACTTTGAAGTTTCATCACACCTTGTTTTGCCTCCAGGCAGCTAATATCTTCTTCTCAATGTTTCCTTTTCCTCTTCTTCTAGGCTCAGTATAAGAGCCACTTTGTGGCTGCGTCCAGCGGCCCTCCTAAGCTCAGCACCAAGTCTAACAGCTCGTCAGGCTGGACGAGTGCCGGCAGTCTGAGCTCAGTGCCCACAGAGGCTGCCAATGGCTCAGAGAGGTCCCACTCTGCCACCTTGTCAATGTCCAGCTTCACCAGCGCCGGCTCCCTGAGCTCAGTGCCCACCAGTCAAACCAGTTCACAGCACAGCTACCCTCCGCCTGCACCTCCCTCACAGAGAGACAGCTCACGGGACAGACATGGCGATGACCGGGGGAGGCATGGGGACAGTTACCACCGCCACAGTGACAGGAGCGACCGGCACAGCGGTGAGGACCGCTACAGTGAAAGAGATCGCCATGGAGACAGAGACCGTGACCGCCACGGGGAACGGGATCGCTACAGCAGCAGCCGCCACGGCGACAGTCGCAATGGAGATGGAAGCAGGAGGGACAGAGATGATCGAAGAAGTGACAGGGATGGGGGAGACAGGGGGAGTGGGGAGGGGAGGGACAGAGGAGATGATAGCTTTGCTGTTCCTGAACCACCAAAACGTAGAAAGAGCAGGTGGGACAACTAAAGAAAAAAATAAACACATCAGTAGAATAATATGTGCAACCAACTGCTCCATGACAAACTTGTCTGTGTAGGCAGATAGCAGAGCATATCAGAGAGTGATACAAGCACAGGGATGGAGGGGGGGTTTTGTGGACTCTAAATAAATGGGAAGTGTATTGACGCTACTGTCATCTTGGCTCAGAACTCATGATTTGGTCAGAGCGCAACAGAGTGTGTCAGACAGGTCAACAAAAGCAGCTCAGAGACAGCCACTGTACATACACCATTAAGACTGTTGTTATTGTAAGTCAATAGGATCAAGCAATAGAGCTTTAATGAATCTTTATTGTAAGTAAACAATTCAAAGTTAGGATGTGTTGGTTGTTGTCTTGTTTCTACTCACTGAGCTCCTAACATGCTTTTGTGCTTGCAAACCTGACGCATTTATCTTTTCCTAACGGATCTTTGCCAAGTGTGTTTGTGTGTTTGCTTTTTGTTCATCTACAAAGCTAACTCTGAAAACTCTTTGCATCTTTGAAGGCGCTCAGTGATGATTCACAGTCACACAAGTACATGTCAAAAACTGTATAGCTCTTTTTGTGTCTTGTATTCAAGTTTTAGTGAAGTGCCTTCCCTTGGCATTTAGTCTGTCTTATGCTTTTGAAATGTTTTTCAGGAAGATGCATTTGTTTGTTTGAGAGAGGGATTTCAAGTGTTCATTCACAAATGGAAAATGTGAAGTTTTGATTAAAAAGACTCCTTTGGCATCTATTTTTGTATGTTTTCTATGACGATCAATCTGTGCCGCCCATTCTGTTTTACCACTGAAAACAAATGTACAGGTGTTGCTCTCACTTCAGCCTTTGATATTGTTTATAAGTCTACATGAAATTCATGAGGCAGAGCAACAGACATGCTGACTGCTTTAAAAATGCACTGGGACTATCTTGTCTGAATAACACATTTTTTAACAATAGTTGTACCTGTTGTAATCAATACACCAATAATGAGCTATCAATATAGATGTAGATGTATCAGTGTCTTCACAAATACAACGCAGTGTTATAGTTTCTCACTGTGACCAGTGGAGGGTTGTGAACTCGTGTCATGACAGACATATTTTGCTTTGTGGCTGTGTTGCAGCCAGTTGCAGAAGAAATGTGGATGTGGAAAACTTGATTGCACTAAATATCAGCATATTCTGGATCCAAAAGTCAGTCAAGAAAGTGAAACTGCAAACAGGCTGGCTTTACAACAAGACAATGGTCCAAAGGCAGATCTCATAATCCACCATGTGCTACCTCAAGTAACAAGCTGAAGCTTTTGGAATGACCCTGAGAGTCCCCTGAGCTGAACCCAAGACGTTATAAGTTAAAAGTTGATTGATAAAAAGCCTATAAAGACTTTCCTGAACATCACTGAGATTCGGTGGGTTGATCTTCAACATGCCTTACAAGGCACCCTACTTAGTACTGACTTAGTCGGGTGTCCAAACTTGTGCACATGCCACAATTAGTTTAATTTCTTTTATTAAGTTCATGAAATAAAAAGTAACCGTGAATTAACATTTGAGGAAAGGCTTTTTTTTATGTCTGCTGTTTGCTGCAGGGAGTATATTTACTTCTTGTCAAAGTTCAGGTGCCCATATGAACATTGAAAGGCATTTTTCTTGCTTCAGTCATTCTTGCCATTAAAAGATTCCTTTCTAATGCACTTTCAGTTTAAGTGATGGGGTACAAAATCAAGTGCTGTGCAAAAATACATTCAAAAGTTTATGTGAAGCTACGATGAGAATTCAGCAGTCTGAGTTACACAAATCAAGTGGGCATCTTCGACAGTTAAAGCTGTTTTAGTACAAGATTCACACCTTTATGTTTCCTGCAAATATGTTTACATTTTGAGCTCCAGCACATTGATAGTTCCATAAAGAGGGAATTTTGTTCTAAAACACTTTAACTTTGGAAGAATATATTTGATTAATTTGAATGGCTAAAGCCCCATATTGGCTTCAGATAAACTTTTGAATACATTTTTTGCTCAAGGACTGTGCATTTTGTCCATCATCATCTACAATGAAAACCAAAGTGACCTCTTAATGTATGAACAGGAGGAATGATTACATCAAGCATAGCGTTCATTGTTTCATTACCTCGTAGAAATAGAAATCGTGAACCTACCCTTTGAATCTCTTTAAATAAAGTTATTGTAGAAGGATAATATTTACGTAAAAGCTTGAAAGTGTCATCCTTGTTCTAGACGTAGTACTGATTTATCCGACAACCCATGAATGCATCGGGAGCAGATGAGAACCAATAGCGTGCGACATCCTGCCGAAGAAAAAAACGTTCTGTTGAAAAACCGAGATCAGGGGCGAAGCAGAGGGTAGAAACTCACCGGCACCGGGGCCAGCGTCTGCAACAAAGCCTCCCAGAAAAGTGGATGAGAGGGCCGATATCTACGTCCAGCCACTGAGTGAACAGACTCTGCGTTTTTCAGCCAGTGTGTCGCAGACAAGAAGCGCAGATGGTGAGTGCTTTTGCTCGGCTGTTGTGTGTCTGCAGCCTCCCCTCCCTCCGCTGCTCTCCTCCCGGCTCCTCTTTTTTTTTTGTGAGATGAGGTGAGGTGATGATGTCTGTCCACTCGCCAAGGTTTAGCTAACCAGGAGTCGGTTTTGTTGTGTAAGCCACGGCATTAATCTTGGATTTAAATGCAGTATTTAGGCATCAGAGGAGATTTTGTTTATTTAAAGGATATTCAATCGCCCGCCATCGTGTTCCTCCAAATGCTAGCAATGTGCTGGTTGTTCTAACGTCTATTAGTTAGCTAGCTTGATGGCTAATTAATATTAACAAAACTATGTGATTTAAACGTATTGAATAATACATTTAACTCACATTATCCGTGCTAGTTTGAACACCTATCTTTCGTACTGACGGTCCATTTAAAATTCCCTCCATATTAGATTTGTAAATTCATTTGTGGTTTAATTTTATGTGGCGTTTTTTGTTTTGTTTGAGCAGCAGTTAGCAGGCATAGCAGATAAATGTGTGTATTTGCTGATGAGGATTACCGCTGGCCTGTTATGTGGTAAATGTAGTAAATCAAGTCCACACAGCCAGGTATTTTGTAAAAAGAATTTGCAAATGATTTAACTGTAGAAACCATAAACAGTTATAATTTAGCAAATAAACAATTAGATAAAAGCAGAAGACACTGTTAAAGACTGCTGTATGTAATCAACAGTACGATTATTACAATAGAGGTGGGAAGTTTAAGGTGCACTCTGATCAAAAGATATTCCTATATTGATCTCCTTTAGTATGTTTGCATGCAACTCAATGTCCTAGTTTTGAGTCTTACCCCAGTGTTGATGTATTTTGGGATATATTTACAGGTAGTATGAAAAACCTGGTTATTCATATTCTTGTGTACATGATCGTGACAATCCAGGTTTCCGGTCTTGTCTGTGCAAGTGTGTCATGATTCCTCCTCAACATCTCAGCCGCTCAGTCATTTTATGTACCAATGGATAATGATCAGAAACCTGGATGAAGTATTTACCTGCCACAATAGGTCTTGGTTTCTTTCTGGAATATATAGGTTTCTCCAAAAGTAGCTTGCATGTAACCACACTCATTTAAACTTGAAACTAAATGGTCCATTAAATATCCACAGCAGCTTACAGCTGCTGTCATTGTCAGATGACTAATTCCTGACTGGATTTTCAGCATTAGATGAGAGTCTACAGCAGGTGGAAGAAAACATGCATTTTACCCTTTATACAAATTTCTTGCCTGTGTTTGTTTTGTCAAGTAGTTTACAAGCTGCTCTGTGGTCTGGTAAAACCACTTTTTATCCGTCCAGGGCACCACATCCACAGCAGTCTGTTATTATAACCCTGGCATATGGCGACAAGGCTTAAGTAAGTATATGGTCAGTTTCATTTCCTGCTTGTCAGTGGACTCCTTGACTGTAATTTCAGTCAGAGTTGACGGTACAGATTGACACCCTACTCAGTTGGCTGATTTACATCAGTATGCTGTGGGATTTGAGAGGCTGTTGTTGCAATTTGACTGACTTGTTTGTCCAAAAATAAATAAATAATGCGGATTTAGACAAAGCACATTACACAAAGCTGGACTAATAACATTTATATTGTTTGGCCATGTGGTCATCAGTCAAACAATTACCATTAATGGCATGAAAACCTGATTTGTTGGGCATGTCAGAAGTGCCATATGTTGGGAAGGGAGGGTGTTTGCTTGCTGTCAGATGTTCAGAGCAGTATTAAATGGGTCACCAGCAGGTCCAAGCCATAGAGCTGCAGGCAAAAGTGCTTAGAAAAATTGTAACTAGCAGCATACCTGTTCAATTATTTCCCATTTTCAATCATATATTGTGTTAGAGTTATAGATGGCTTTGAAAATGAGGAACATAATCAGGGTGGTTGTGTGAAGGAAGGAACATAGAACCTTTTTTTCAGGCCTTGAAAAGGGTTGGATATTTTTTTTTCAGTGTGATTTAGTGCTTTTAAGGGATAGTGGGATTTTAAGGAACATGATTCATACTTTTGCAGATTGCTCGCTATGTCTTCATATTTAATGATGTGTGCTGCACGTGGACGTTGCAGTTTTGCAAGTCAAATCATGAAGATATTTATGTTATGTTATGTGAAGAAGAGGTCAATATTTTTCACAGTACATGCATGCATCCTTTTAAACCGTTCAAATGTTGATTTAAAAAAAAAGTTATCTTTTATAGTTTGCCTCTTTTTTCTTCTCCTCTGGGGAATACAAATGTCACTTTAGACTCTATAAACCTGTACGGAAGTATTATGGCTCAGACATTGGAGGCAAAGACTTAACACATTCCTTTCACCTTGATTTGTTTCATTTATTTCAATTCATTAACATGGTTCACTGCGGCCTACAGAAAAATCAGATCTCAGACAGATTGTTTGTAATATATGTTTTAGCCAATACAACTATAAATCAGTGACAGTGAGATGACAAAAGCCAATTTTCAGTAAATTGCTGCAGAGGAAGATAAGAAACTCAGAGACATTGTGATCATATCTTTTCTCAATTTTTTTTCCTTTCTCTTTAGTGCTGTCGAAACTCCTCCAAATGCCATTTGCAGTTCTGTGTAACTCTTTTCAGTAGTAAATGTACTTTTGATTTAAACAACTCACATTTCTCTGTGTCTCAGATGTCTTTAATGTAGGTTATCTGGTTTACCACAGGGCAGACTGCTCAGAAATAGTCTTGTGTTTCCCACAGCATCAGTCAGCAGCAGACATCCAACAAGTCACATTCTGAAGTCTCTTGAGCTCTTTGGGAAATCTGTGCACTGAAACTTAAGAGATCCATATTTAATTTTTGGGAAATTACTACTTAAGAGGCCTTATGTGGAAAAATGGTCATTGTGTCATTGTCCCAGGCGACTGTCTCCATCCGCAGTTAAGAAGCTTTGAGTGTGTGATGGAAATTTGTTGTGATGGCAAAGCAGACATTTGCATGTGAGTTTTTTTTTTTTTTTTTTTTTTTTTCAAGACAGGATAGGGCATGTTGTCTTGAATTCCAGTCCTGAGGGAGAATTTGGTTGTGAAATATTTCGTCCTCACCAGTCCATGATAACATCTGATCAATGGGAACACTTGAGGCTGTGTCTTCAAAACCTTTCAGAGAGGTTGCATGCGGCAGCGAGTGGCCTCTCGCTTTTGTCAAGTCAATACAGATTCCAGGTCCTCGACACATTCTTTAACAGGCTGCCGCTTGTTTTGTTCTTCTTCTTCTGCAGTTTTAAGAGGAAAATATAAACAGACCAGCTGCTACCAACCACGAACATGACAGACTTGACCCCCATGTGGTTCAGGAGCACAGGACAAAAATGAGAGATGTAGCATCAGTAAGAGACACTGTGCTTTGTTGTTGGCTTTGATTTATGATTTCATCAGTAGTATCTGATTTTATGAATAAAAGATAGTCCAGGACCATGTTTTAGCCCGGTATTAAAGAGATCTCTGACACAATTATCAGAGGATTTGAGTGATTTTAATTGTGCTCCGAGGCAGCTTCTTCAATGGAGTGACAAAGTGAACACTGAGGCCTTTTTCTTTTTTTTTTTTTTAACATGATTAGAAAGACATTACAGTTCTGAACCTTAGGTCAAGTGAGCAAAAGTTGCTGACTACTATTTGAAAGTGAAATCTCACTTTTTTTTTTCTATGTGAAAGGAAAGCCTGCTTCTCAGAAAAGATACATGCAAATGATGCATGGTACAACGAAAAGCTTTAGTTCTTCTTTGAATCAACAGAACCACAAAGAAAACTTCATAAATACTGTTTGTAGAGCTGAAACAATGAGGTAATTAATTGATTTAGTTAAATAAACAGCTGCTATTTTATCTTTTTTTTTTTTTTTTTTTTTTTTTTTTTTTAAACATATCTGCCAATCATCCCCTGGCTGCTACTTTCCAATGTAAGGATTTGTTGCTTTTCATATCACTGTTAACTGAATATCTTCTGGTTTTGGACTGTTGGACAGACAAATCAAGACATTTGAAGATGTTATCTTGTGCTTCGGGAAATTATACCAGGCATTTATCACTAGTTTTCACATTTTATAACAAAATGATTTGTCCATTAATTGAGAACATTAAAAAAAAATCTGTAATTGCAGCCCTAATTTCTCCACCTTTTTCAAGATGGCCAGTCTTTGAGTGCTTGTCATTCTGCATTCATAGAGCAGCTGCATGTTTGGTTAAGTCTTTCAGAAGTTTTATCTGGACCTCAGCAGCCACCACAGACAGGAAGTGAAAAAACAAGTGTCTGTCAGTGCACTAAAGAGACAAGCAGACATTCAAAACCCTTTGTCGTGAAACAGCAGAATGCCCCGTCATGTTCCCATTGCATGCAGGAAGTTCAAAAAGGGAAGAGAAGTAGTGGCTGACCAAACACCCCAACACTCTCCCAGATGTGATTACTCTGCAGACTGGTGAACCTCCATCTGACGGATCAGACAGTTTGGTCCTGCTTTCATCAGTTCCCCAAACCTCATGTTCTGATAATACTCAGTTTTCCATCACAGGGATTTTTTTTTGTACAAACCCCAGACTTGAGTGTTTTTTTTGTTGTTGTTGTGTGTTTGTTTTTTTGTCTTATCAGTCATCTTGTCCACATAACTTGCTGGTCTTGTCATGTTAAGAGTTACTGATTGAAGGTTGCTGTCAAGAACAGGCTATATATCTTCCCTGCGGCAGCAGTTTTAGTTGTTGGATCAGCGCCAATGCCTTGCAGGTCCAGAAAATGCAATCCACAGTTAGATGGTGTCTGCAAAAAAAAAAAAAAAAAAAAATCTTAACATTGCAAGTACTGAACTGGAAAATGTTGTTTGTTATGATTAGTTTAACATCAAACTGCTTGACAACTCATAGATAGGCTTATTAACATTGTTTTAATGTGTTTAAAGGATGAAGTTCTTCACATTTGTTCAGTCGCCCCCCACCCCGTCCCAAACGATTTAACAATGTCTAAATATAAGAAATGAGAGAGTGTGAGCCCTGTTTTGGATTAATAACATAAGACATTTGTTAACATAGCGCCTGCCTTCCCTTCTAGGGGCCTGTTGCAGTGAATCGTGCACCACGGTGTGTATTCAATGATGATCAAGTGCAAGGGGGGTTTCTTTATAGTGCTGATGGAAAGAATATAATAAAGAGGAGATACTACTTGTAATTTGAACTCGTTCCCCCTTTATGATATTCTTCAGAGTAGCTGGTCTAAATGTGATTTATATCAGCAGATATCTCCTGTAAGAACTGTAATTTGCAGTTTGTAGTTTTGCTGTCTTCCATAACAATGAATGACTTAAACATATTTTGAGGTTGCATGTTTTTGTAAACTACATCCTCAAAATTTTATTATTCTATTACATCCTTCCCTGATTTTTTTTTTTTTTTTTGAAAGAATAAGATTAGACTTGAGGGGGGTTGCTTAACTCTTGTGTCACATAGGTAGTCTGTTCCCTGGGGGAAAAAAATGGGATGTGTGTTTCCTTAGTGTCCAGCTGAAGTTGCACAGTAGCAAATAATTAAAGGAAAACTTTGACATTTGCTCAATGTACTTTGTTTGCTTGTTTGCCAAGAGTTAGATGAGAAGATTGCTATCCCTCTTGTGACCAGCAGCCGGTTAGCTTAGCTTAACATAAAAACTGAAACAAGGGGAAGCAACTAACATGGTACTGTCAAAGAGTAATAAAACCCACCTACCAAGCACATTTAAAGCTCAGTAATGACCTATTTATAGCTTGTAAAAATGTCATGTATAAATTGGTATTGATTTTCTCATCGAACCCTTGGAAAGAAAGTAAATGAGTGTACTTTCTAAAACTAGTCCTCATAAACAAATACAAAGAGAAATGTATACAAATATATACAAAGAGGCTCCTGGGTGATTGCAACATAAAAAAAAAAGGCACACAGGCGTGCATGTGCAGGTGTGATTTAAAACCAAAGCGAGGACTCGGTGTGAGGGATTGATGCTGTGAGGTAAGAGTTGAAACTCTGTTGCAAGGATTTCCCCACTCGTGTGAAAGTGGTCTTTGTTTGGTAAGATACAACTCTCCAGCTGGCTCTAGCTTCTCACTCACTGGTATGTCAAATCGCTTCACAGTTAAAACAGTGTTGGGCGTAGCAGAGCTAATTACTTGCACAACAGACCTTCTGTATTTGTGTTTTACATTGAGCACCTTGTCCTGTGCTCATGAGGCCTTTCTTTTCCCACCACTCCAAGAGGTGGACTAATTAGTAATTTGTGAGTTGTATGTTTCTGAATATCATGGTTCTCCAGTAGTTCATTCACTCTGCACCCTAAAGCTTTCATACAGGCCACGTGGTCGGTAGCTGTCACTTACTGGGATGGAAGTCAGTTAGGAGTTGAGCTGCTGCTGCTGGGGCTCTGTAAGACAGAGGAAACTAGACATGTCATAACAACTTCCTGCCACGTTTGTGCTGTTTGGTGGCTTTTGAGACTCATGTACATATAAGGTAAAAGAAGACAAGATGGCACAAGCTAATCTGTAGTCTTCCAGGATGCCTGTGTATGTGTGTGTCAGTGTGTGTGTTTGGAATGCATGCCTACCCCCTAACATAGTAACTAATCTCGCAGCGTTGTTTTTATCAAGAAAAACATTGGCAGTTCTGTGCTTTCACTCAGATCAGTTTTCCTTTTTTGGCCACGTTGATTTCATGATTTCATCTGTACAAATGCAGTTGTTGACCTCATTATCATGCTCTTACAGCCTCGCACTGAGGTAAACCCTCTCTACAGGCGAACCTTACACATTCAAACACACACAGTTTTCAACAGTGTAAAATAATTTTGAGTCATGTTTCTCAGCAGCTGAACTGCAGCAACAGGAAGTGGTTGCAGCCTGCTAGATCACCACCAGCAAAGTGTGAGCTGTTAGCAGCAACATTAACTGAACTCAAGAGGATCAGGGATGAGGAGGAGACAGATTTGATTGCATCTACAGGAAGCTGCATGGCCTCACTTAATGAGACAATTATTTCTAAAGCATGTCATCCGGTTCTCGTAAGTGCAGACAACACCCATACTGTTCATCCCACTCTGTTGTTGCTTTAATGCACCACTCAACAAAGTCAAAAATAGTACGCAAATCACAACACAAGAGGCAGCATTCGTGCTGGTGTAGATTGCTTATCAAAGAGGGCCACTTTAATTGTTCTAGATGAGCTCACAATGTGCAGATAAGGAAAGGTGAAATGACAATATATACATACACAGTAAGATGATATAAATTTGTGAACCCATATTGTTTATATTGTGGGAGCAAGGACTTTAATATCTCTGGATGTATTTGGTTGAGAGCAATGTTGCACACACGTGAGCAGGACTTGTTTGTCCGCATGAGTTTTGTGGTTAATGCTCAATGAAAATTTTGCACTGGTCATGGCATGGCATTTTTTGAAGAGGAACTGGCCACATGCTTAACTTCAGTACTTCTTATTAACCACATTTGGGCAATAATTGGTATTTTTTTCCCATGAGAAAGTTACAAAGACTTATGCAATATTGGATTTTTATTTGCTTTTTTTTCTGTTTGATTATTATGTCATACATAGATATCATGATACAAGGTTACTTGTACTGTGATGGAAGATTTTACCCCAATTTCCTGACCATTTTAGTATTTTAGCACGACATACTTATTGATCTCAATTCACGTCAATGTTTTTATGAGAGACATGGATGCACATACAGTACCTCATGCTGCCATGACTGTGGCAGCCAACTTGATTATTTTTATTCATACAAAGCAAGACATTTTGAAAGTCACAGAGTATGCAGCAGTTGTCTGTGACGCCAAAGCTCTCCCTCTCTTCGTAAGTCTGGTCGCAACCCCACAATCCCCCTTCATCCACCCCTTTCTCCAGCTCCAGCCAAACTGCCTTACATAACAGGGTTTTAGCAGAGTATGCAGTGGACTTTTCCCCCTGCCTAAACAGAGGTTGCCCTTCTTCCCTGCACACTGGCTTTTCCATGGCAGTCACTGTGTACGCGGCTGAATGTCTCTCTGTCTGTTTATTATCCGCTTGAACTACCTGTAAGTCCTGCTTAAAGATGAAGCTGTGCTTGTTGCTGCCAAGGACCGGCTGCAACACTCCAGAGGCCAGATACTGTCATTACTACTGTGTATCTTCCTCCAGATTGAGATAATGCAAGCTTTTCTCTGTCCACTTAACCTTCTCAATGCCCCGGGAGTCTTTCAGTTCATCGGCGGCAACCAAATCGCAATTATATGACAAAAACATCGACACGTACAGCCTGCAGAGAAATGTGGTGACCTGTGTTGAATGGCAGCCAGAAAATTAAAGAGTAAACCTACAATTGCTCCTGATTGTAGGGTTGAGTGGAAGAAATACCTCATTACATGCATGGATTAAAAAGCTGCAAAAACATGCAGTAATTTCAAAGATAAAGACTGGCAGAATAGGTGTCGGCCATGATGTTTCACTGAGACATCTCCTACTGTTTAGTTAGAGATTTGTGAAGTTTCTCAACTGGAAAGCTGGTTCTGGGTTGTTCTGCTATGTTGAGGGCAGCTTCATGCAGTGTGTCCCACAGCTCGGCTCACATGACCAGACAGAAGGCACCTGATCCTCTCCCAGGGGTGCAAAGAGACAGATGGAGCGAATAAAGGGGGGGGGGGGGGGGAGAGAGATCAGATTGACAATACTAACACACTGGTAAAGGTAATAAGAGGACAGTACAAAATGCATCCTTGTGAAGTTCTTCTGTTGCTTGTAATCTGATCGTCAGATATCTGCTGCTGGTTTCACCCAATGTTTGTTGTTTCACTTTAGAGCATAACAGCTGTCTGTACACACATTGAAATACATTTGCTTATGTGTTAATTTGTTTTTCTATGCATTCCCAGGACACCAGAAGCACTGAAGAGAAACCTGTCCAGCGATCTAAAGTAAATATACATTGTCTGTGTGTGTGTGTGTGTCTCTCTCTCTCTCTCTGTCTCTCTGTCTCTCTCATATCCCTTGTTCACGCTCCTCTGTTCATCTGTGTGTGTTGTTCTTGCCCCGCTTCACTTTCATCAGCCTTTGATCTCAGAAGAGAGCAGAGGAAGTCTGTCTTGCGTTTTGAGTCTCTTGTAAAAACTAGCTTTCATGTTGCTAAAGATCAAGGCCATCACCTCCTGTTTGTGTATCTGATAGTAAACCTGTATATTTATGTGCTCAGTCCTTCAGCTTTAAGACTCAAAAGGAAGTCTGCTCATCATGTGAGAAGACGGTCTACCCAATGGAGAGATTGGTTGCCAACAACCTGGTCTTCCATTCAGCCTGCTTCTGCTGCAAGCACTGCAACGCCAAACTCAGGTGACTACATACAGTTCATCGTTTCCATGTGTGTTTTACTTGACTTTTTTTCTTCTCCTGACTCCTTTTGGTTTGTATGTAACTGTGTAATTCCACTTTTTCCGACAGCCTTGGCACCTTTGCAGCTCTTCAAGGTGAATTTTACTGCAAACCCCATTTCCAACAGCTGTTCAAGAGCAAAGGCAACTACGACGAGGGCTTCGGACGCAAACAGCACAAAGAGCTCTGGGCGTCCAAGGAGACAGACAATATAACAAAGACGGCATAATCATGTCTCCCTGTGTCCCATCCCAGCCCTTCCTCTTCCTTTGCCTCCTCCTAACACCTCCAATACATCACAATGAACACAAGCCTCATAAGCTGGGCCTCTGTTAAGTCACCCACACACTCACTTGCTTTTGAAATGCCATCAGAACAGATACATGCACAAAACAGCTAGGAAGTGACTGGCCAGTCTTAATCCATACCACTTAAAAATTAATTTTAGGGATATTATTTGGGTTTGATTTTATTGATATCTGTATTTTCCTAATTTTATTTTCCAATTTCCCATTCGGAATTGGTAGTTGATTGTGACCAAAAACCTTCTCTGGTATGGGGAGTATTATAATAATAATAATAATAATAATTAGTTATGTTTTTCTTTTTTATTCTCTTAATAAATTTGCACCCTTTCTTTTTGGAATATGTGAACTGTATGCTCAGGCAAACATATCAGAGGGGTTACAGCGCATCCATGATTTGCAGCAGAGCATACACTCAGGTCAATTTTCACCCAAGGATTTTAGCAAGACACAAATCAAAATAATAGTCCTCAGTATTGTGACTTTGCTGTCAGAGACAATTTTGTCTGTTGGTCAGGTTTCATATATTTGAGGAACAAACAGGGTACAGAGTACTGTAAAACAACGCGCACATCAGCAACAGCTCACCTCTCGTGTTTTTTGATTGCTTTGGTTTTCTCATCGTTCGCATCATCCCACAGTTTGTTCTCATTTCAACGACCAGTTTGAGTCTTATCGTTGCATGTTGGTATGACTGGGTCTTAACAGCCTTATCTTATGACTGTATCGATCTTTTGTGTTGTGAATGGTTTTATTTCTCATTGATGCTTAGTGAATCACTTTTTAAAGTTTTTTTTTTTTTTTTTTTTAGAAGCGTTTGAGTTTGGATTTGATTGATGTCATGGCATAGGTTGATCCTCTTTGAGCTTTTACGGTCAAAATTTAAATGGAATTCTCAAGTTGTGTTTTGTATACTATCTGTACATAGAGGTATAGTTTGTGATTAGTGAACATTCCCCCTCCTCATACTGTCTTGCACATGCGACCACACATGATCACCAGACAAGATGTTGATAATCACAGGGAAACTTAGGCCTCGTCCTGTAAACATCCTTCTCTAAAACATTTAAGCGGAGCTGTAAACGTGGTTAAATTGATTACTTCACTTATAGTTCTGTGCCACAAATGAGGATGTTGATGGACAGAGCTTAAGCCTTGCAGGACACCACACAATTTTGTCCCTTCACTTCACACTTGTCAGTTCTTAGCGTCTTGTGATGAGTTCCCTCCTGCTGTATTTGAGTGTGTTCTTATAACTTGATAGTTTTTATGGGGACATAGACAGATCCAATCGAATCATAGTGTCTTGAACATCCATCATTATTCGTTCCCCCCCAAGTCCCACCTAGTAAGCGTGGGCAGATTTCCTTTTTAAATAAATGCCTTCCTATTCTCATCTCATGTCTTATTTGCTAAATACATCTTAGCACCTGGACCTATTTCTTATTATTGAATTTACCATAGGTGGCTGATGGAGGGTTTGTCACAATATTGGTCCCCTCGTGCTCCTGCATGTTGCATGCAAAACCCAGTGCGGAGCACCCCCTGCTGGGGAAAGTGTGACAGTAGTGTCTAGCGTGAAAGGATGAAAAAAATAACTTTGCCCAAGAACTTCTCAACAAAGCCTTTATTTGAAGTTTTTAAATGCGTTGCCTCAGTCTGCGGTGCAGCTACTGCACTCCAGCCACTTTTGATGTTATTTAATTGCAACACCTAAGAGAAATGAATCCAGTTAAGCAAGATTTCCACAACTGCATTTCATTCTATATGACGAATGAGTCTAAAGCCATTCAAATATCTAATTTTAGGAAATATCTGAATACCACTGAGACTTGACTGACACTTGAATGACACAAAGTACTCTTTGTGACTGAAGGTTTACTGTGAATTTAAGCATGCTGTGCAGAATAGAAAGCTAAACTTAACAGATGGATATTTGCTACTTTTTTAAAAGAGAAGCCTTAGAAATAAATAGCTGATCGTATTGCTTTTTCAAACAAGACCTTTTGAGTGCACAGATCTTTACAAAGAAATCTCCTCATCATTCCTTTTCAAAAACAGACCTGCTTACTCGAATCCCACTCTTTAACATAGAAATACTTCATTCAACCAGCAGCCATTTTTCCTATCTAACCACTTTTTATCCACATATAATGTACAATAATTCAAATTCTACTGTGCGTTACTGTAAATTTTATATTTTCCTTTTTTTTTCATTTTAAAACGGTCCTCCTGATTCCTGAGAATGCTTTAAAATCAAGAGTATTGTATCTAGAAATACTGTCTGTCATTCTCCGTTAGCAGTTCGCCAAGGTACAGCTGCAAAATCTGTGAATTGCAACTTCTAAGTGTAACAGAGCAGACAAGGTACACTTTACACTGGTGCCAAGAGGCTCAGGTGAATGATTGCAGTGTAACGTTTTAAATGTTAAATCTGTGAGTCATTTCATTTTTGTGCTAAACTTGATGTGGACTTACTTTTCAATGCTGTTGTCATTGAGACATTTTAAATGTATGCATCGTTGAAAATGTATTCTGTATTGCAGATTTGACGTGTGGATTGAGGTGGCCTTACAGCAAAAGGACGCTTGGACTGTGTTTGCAGTCTTTCTCCTCCATTCTCCCTTCTCTCTATTACTTAGTTGTGGTATAGAAGATTTTAAAATGTAAGCGCCCCCTTTCTGCGCCAATACACACAATCATTTTGTGCATTTCTTTCATTTCTTTTTTGTTTTTTACATGCTTTTGGAGAAAAAATAAAATGCTGGTGTTGATTTAATGTAGTGACTTCAGTGTGTTATTTGTGTAAAGATGGCTAGATCCTTAAATACCACAGAGGTTAATGACTGAACGCCTTCACTCAAGGACACCAAAAATTTCAATTATTGTATTATTAAATTACTATTGAGTAATGAAATGGTCATTTTCTGCAAAAATATCAATTATGACTATTTTTCCTATTCCCTGTTTTTTTTCCATCAATAGTTTAAGTACATTGCGCTCACAGTATTTGAGGACTTTCATTGAAGTAACATTTTTCATTCCGGACTTTTACTTCTAAGGGTGTATTTATATGCATTTATTGTATAATTGCCACTTTTACTTAATCTGTCCAATTATCTGGATACTTCGTCCACCACTAGTGACATGTAGGCCTAATGAAGTTGAGAAAAAGTGAAAAATACTCACGTAATATATACAGTAATGAAGAATTGCATTTAAATCCAGTTAGTAAATGTACTTGTATACATTTCACCATTAGTGGGATTAAAGGGGCTTCTTGACTATGACTAACTGCCAAAAAGCAGTGTTTGGATGCGGAGACAGCCGATTAAGGGCTGAAATTCCGATTTTCCGGCAGTTTGGAATGCGGCATCAGTCTGATCTACGTCACTGCTGGTCCGCCCCTTTAATAATATTGGGCGCGCTCTCGTGGGAAGACTTCCACCGAGTAACAGCGCGTTCCCGCGGCTGCACGGCGCTAATTTGGATAGTTTAGTAATCAGAAATCCCCCTGGGAATAAATCCATGTCCTTACGTACGTTTGGACGACGGAGAGTCAAGCATTTGGAAAACATGGATACAACCTTGGAGTACAGTTTTCATGACTTGTTGGAAGCATAAAAGCGGGTTCCGGTGGCGATATTTTTCTGTCAGGAAGTTTGACGTATTCGGTTAAAGATTATTTCTTGCTTTGTTTTGGTAGGTGAAAGTTGTGGACTGTGGTTGGTTATAGACTTCGTGCGACAACTCTGTGACTGCGACGCTGATAAAAGACTGTTCTCTTGACATAAAAGTTTGGTTTTCATGTGAATGCTCCAGGAACCGTAGTTTAAGAGTCTGACGCTGTGCGAAGTCTAAACATCGTTGGAGTTTATCCAACTTCGCGTCACATAACGAATCAACTTTCTTTGTGTAACAAACCTACATAGGTAGTGATTATTTTCTGCAAATGTCATTTTGGTCGTCTTTTCCTGCAAGTCTGAATTATGTCGCTCTCTGAATCAAATTCCTCTGTACTTTTGTTATAGGTCAGACATAGGCCTTTCGTATATGATTATGTTTAGATCCGAACTCATGTTGCAATGCGATGCAGTTATATCCAGTGCAATTATAAAAGTAAAGATCTTTCCAGCCTAGAATATTTTGGTCTCAAACCTGGCAACACAGAGGGAAAATCTGCAAACTTAGCAGGAAGAGAGGCCATCAAAATCACGGAAATCGTACGGTCTTTTCCTCTGGCGACCTGTTACTCATAAATGGATTTCATACAAGCCATACGGTTATTGTTACACCTTGTTTGGTAGTTTTCTGGTCACATTTAACACTGTTATTGGATACATCTCTGTGTCCCACGAGCCTGAAGCGCTGACGTCTAACGTGACTTCTGAAAATGTTTTGGAAATTTGAGTTTTCCAAAGACCCGAGGCTGCAGCGGAGCAGAAGTTTGTCTTTGTGCCACAGCTGGAGCGGTCTGATGTAGGCTTTTCCATCGGAACATTTTCTGTGCAGAACTCACAGCTGTTTGATGTGACCCTGTTTGTTTTCACAACCTGGAAGTATCCGTTTGTGTGTTTGCTCCAACTTTCCGTTGAAGAAGACGAGTCCCCGTTACCTGGGGGGGTCAGCCCCGCCATGGTGGCCTCAAACACACACACACTCACCGGTGTGTCGGTCTGACTGAGGACACCGATGGGCATGAGCAACGGGTGGACCGACTGCGTCATCTCTGCCGCGAGACACCGGTGACCGGAGTCGGCTCCCTGCGGGATAAGCCTGGTCCTGTCCTTACCGAGGTCGTCAAGGCGACAGGTGAGGATGTGAGCTGTGCACGTGACAGGCATGACAGGCATATGATGAGTGAATTGTGCTGCATTCGTGTCATATCGAAAAAGTAAGCCTTCTGCTTGAAAACAGCTGGAGCCAGGATGTTTTTTTAAATACTGGGGTCATGAGTCCAAATCTCCCAGTGCAACAGATGTACACAAACAAAGTATGCAAAATACTTTTAGGGAGGCAAAAAAATAATTTCTCAACATAAAGGTTTATATTCAGTTGACAGTTTAACAGGCTAGTAAATCATAAATAAATCTAAATCATCCCTGCATGAAAGTTAGAGGCAAATGTTTTTACTGAAATTGTTGTAGAGAGGTGTTGATTCAACTAATACATTAGATAATTTTGTCGGTTGTAGTTTGTGGTGTTGTTGAACTGTATTACGTAATACATATTGGTGTTTCTGTTATTTAGTCTACCCTCAGTGATACAAACAGGGTGGTCAAAATAATAAAAGCACTCGTCCTTATAAAGCAATACAGTTCATGAGCACCATAAACTGGAAATTCAAAAATGACCATGAAGTTGCATCAACCCCCCTTTTTGAAACAGTTTCAACACAAACTAAACATTATAACTATCATGGAGGATGAGTTATTGCAGGACTATTGTATTAGATGGCATTCGTTTTAGCTCTCTGTGCCTTATAAACTACCAACTGAGTGTATAATTCAGATGGGGAATACTGGATCCTTTATTTATTTATTTTTTCTGACCTTAAAGTGGTCAGATTTGAATAGAACAGATTGAAGTATGGGTCACAGAAGGTCCTCGTTGTCTTTTATCTTTCTTTATCTGAACATGCAGTATAAGCAGCATTTCCAAAACTCACACTGAGTATGCATGTTGTGATTGAACATTTGTCTTATTTGTCTTTTGCTTATCTTTCAAAATTTTTTTTGAATGTATCTGTATGCATTTAGACACTACAAAGGCACATTTGAAACTTTAGCCAAGGCAAGTCCTAGCAGCTTGTTGAGATTGCAGTAATATTTAAATGTGGTGGGTTACCCTGAATCCAAAGCACATGTGCACCTGAAACAGGAGAGACATCAGGCCGGGGGATTTTGCTATGAAGCCCTCAGGCCAGATGCATCACTGGCCAGAGACAGAGTGAGGACTGTGGCTGGGAAAAACAGCCTCAGACTAAACACCTCTCAAAGCAGACAGAGAGGAGAGGGGGGAGGAAAATCCATGTAAATCCTGCAAGTCCTGGAAATGTGATACAAGGAAAATAAAGCGGGCACAGCTGACTGGACTGGTAGAGCGCAACCTCCTTCTACATTGAATTCTCCACATTCCACTTGGGAGGTAATTAAAATCAGCAGAAGCAGGAGAGAGAAGAGGGTAGTTGGGGGATTTGACATAGAGGTTAGTTGGTGTGTTGTTTACTACCCGTTGAGATACACAATTTAAGCTTACACGGTGCTGGATCCAGCACCAGATCCTGTTTCCGCAGGACCGGAGAACATTTCGATAGAGAGGAGATGGTGGTTCTGTGTTACCTGAAGTGACTGTATATTCATGCAGCTACTGGGGGAACTGCACACCTCATAAACTCCATGCTATTTCATGCCATAAGCATGAAGCTCACAGGGTTGAAGGACAAAAGTCTTTGGCACTTACTCCGCTGGCAGGGGAACATGCAAGCGGCGGAAGCTTGAAAGCAACGTGGCAACGCTCTGCCGACCACAGACGGACGTGCCCGACATTCCTGTGGGTGATTATTACCCAGAAATCCACTGGGTCAGTGAGTTGCCTCAGGTGCTGATGGTGCCCATTTCATGCACAGAAGTAGTTTCCCGCTCTCTTTGCTGATCTTCTCACTGTGTAAATCAAAACCTCAGACAACTGCAGCCTCCTCTGGAGGCTCCATCCTCAGACACTTTTCATACCAGTGTCTGGTATTGTTTGTTGTCCTGTTTTCTTTGTCATAGTCATACACTAGTCACTGGTTCTCTAGGCATACCAAGTTCCTAACCACACAGCTCTGTAGATTGATTGACCTGCTACAATGTATTTCTGAGCAAAGTAAAGCACAAGTCAAGGTGAAGGACTTGCTATGTTTACATCTTTCTCTTTTCCATGATTTTTGAACCTGTCATGGGAAATAATTGACCAGTGGTTTCTGCTAGAGGCTAATCTTGTATGAAAGTGACATAATTTGCCCTATCAATGCTACTCAGACAGATAAACACATACATGTAATTGTTTAATCATTCTCTGTGGCTTATGGTCAGACTAAATTTTTAATTATCATCCTGGCATGATTAAAACATATGCTGTGCCCTAACAGTGATAGTTATAGTAGAGGATCAAGCAATCCGATTCACCAGAACAATATCTGTGCCGATATTGATCTTGTTAAGCGGATCAAATATCGTCCATGTGTGACAGATCCACGCTGTATTCAGTTTGTTTGTCAAAGTTCCTGTCTTCAAGTTACCGTACATAAAAAGGTTTTTCCAAGGAGCGTTATGTGTTTTTATAGGTTTTAAATGTTTGAAAAAGAGGGCACTGGTGTCGGATCAAATTCTGTATCAGCAGATACCTGAGTTAAGGAACTGGAATAAGGATGATAAAGTCAGATCAGTGCATCCCTGCGTCGCTGATTTGATTAGTAAGTGATTGGGTTTTGTTCCCAGTTCTACGCTTTTGTTAAAAGTAAAGTCAGTCATATCTACTTTACCAAGAAATATTCATCCATAATCTAATGTATTTGTGAAAACTAAATTCATGTTAAAAGATCTCAAAGTTACAAGAACAAAAAGTCAAAAAGTCCTGTTTTGTTCGTCTTGGTTGAATTAGTTTAAATTCCTCGGTTTATTGGTACAAATTTGAGGGAAACCCTCTCCATTGAAGGAAATGCCTCAGTTTATAATGCTGTTGACGCCTTGAACGGGGCAGATAATATTGCCCGGTTAACATCAACAATGGAGTTATAACACAGCTGAGTTCGGTTTCTGCAGCTCGTGCAATCAGAGAAGTTTAAAGCTGGTAGATATTTAAAATGGCAGAAAAAAACATTCTTCTCGTATGAACTGTGCCAGACTGATCTCTGCCAGTGTAGCTGGAGTTTCAGCCGTTTTCAATTGTCATTCTTTCTCATGGGCAAAAAACGCACACAACACACATTCTCACATGCACTGCATTCACTCAGGCCTTCAGTCAGAAAAACCTTCAGGTCTGCAAGGAATCAAACATGAAAAAAGGCTTGTGCTTTAAATGAAAATGAGGTTCTCTGTTTAACGTCACATTAAAACATGATATTGTGTAATTCAATTACAGAGATACCATGTAGTAAGGGCACAGCCTCTTTGTCATGCCAGCCTTCATCCAAACACTGCAGTTCATACTGTGATTCTTTTTTTTCTGATGACTCTCATGTTTCCCACTAAGGTGACTTTTTATGGACTGAGGTATTTCCATACTGACAGGTTTTGTGAGACTAGCTGATAACCTTGGTCATGTCATCTCCTGTCTGACTCAGAGAGTCACATTCTGATGCTCTGTCTCCAAGCAGCAAAATATTAACAAGAACAATGCCAGCCTCAGTTATTACAAGCTTATTACTAATTGGTTTCTGTTTTCATCACTACAGGCCGTGGCACAGCAGACACAAGTTTTCTGAAGACTGGCTTTGTAGACCACGTACGCAACGTCGCCACAATGAGTGAGTCTTCTAAACCCTGATGTTAGGCAGACATTTAGTGCACGGTTTCCTTGCAGCGTGAGATAAAAACAGACACACACACACACACACACACACACTCACACCAAACACCATCCCTGAGGCCAAAGCCTGTGCGAGCTGCTGCTGCTCCAGACGCTGTCGAGTGAAGGATTGGTTTTCAGTGTTGTGGAGATGGGGGTCTGGTTCTCTCCGCTGCCCTGGGGCCGTGTGATGTCTGTCCAAGCTACACAAGGAGAATATTTTCTCTTCGTGACTTCGTCCAGCCCAGGCAGAGCTCGCCTTGAAATCAAACGTGGGAATAGGCATATCAAAAACACTGCAGTCCTTTCCTGACTCTAATGCCATGTCACAGGATAGTCTCAATATGGCTGTAGTTAAAGATGACTAATTGTCTCCACACACCTTTTTATTACAGAGCTAAGTGCGAAGGGCTCGTATCTCTATCTCTTTCTCTCTTCCTGTCATACATACACACTCACACCATCCATTTTCCAAACTGCACTCTAATCGTGTATTTTTCCCAACTTGTTATCCTCTCCAGATGAGAGACAGGCTCTCCACTCCATAATGAAGGACCTGGTTGCCCTTCAGATGACGCGGCGCCAGCCTGTGTTGTCATATGACAACAGCAAACCCAAGACACCGGCTCAGACCAACAGACAGGTACAGAACCAACCAGTGCATCACAATTTAGCTCTAAAGAAAGAATGGCTGATTTCTAGATGGCTTAGAAGATAAAGCTAATTTAAAGTTGTCTTTATGAACCAGGATTTGAACCCTGGTTTCACATAAGGTAGAAAACTTAGTGATAAGACTCAGTGACAATCAAGACCTACCTCAGTGTAGAGCCTTGATTGTCACAGAGTCTTGGTCTTCTCCATGTAAATACAGTATGAAAGTTAAGTTTAAAAACAACTGAAGTGGTTTCAGAAGTGTAGTTGTGAAGAGGTGAAAGATCCTGAAAGATCTCAGGTTCAACCCCACAGATGTCTCTCCATGAGCCTTGTGTTTTGTTGAAGTGTCCCTCAGCAATATAGGAGTGTCTGCTGACCGTCAAAATAAAAGCTTAAATAAAAGTCCTGAATAGAAATGTGATAAACGTAGCTGGCTTCTGTCCACAGCACAAATCTTCAACTCTCCATTTAAACACAGCTGTAAATTCGACAGCCTTTAAGTTGTGACCTGTATGAATGAGTCATGAGGTTCTCAAATGCTGACAGAGTATTTCTTTATCTTCATGACTATGGGTGTGTCAGCCATAGAATATTTTATTATTGACAACTGGTATAATAAAACACCATGTAACTGGGTATCACCCACTCAGGTATATTCTCATTGCTTATAGTATTATAGCTGGACCACACAGTTACCTCATTTAGCATAATGACAGATGATTTTGAGAAGTAACCACCCACAACTATGGTTCTCATTCAGCTGAAATAGATTAAATCCAGTTATTTTCAACTGCTTCTCTAAAAATATATTCTGCTTGTGTGGAAAAGTGGCCAGTAGACCACCCACCCTCGTATATGACCAGTATCATTGAGCTGCAGCTGCAGAGAATAACCAATGCAGACAACTCATGGACAAGGTAAAACCAGGGATGACCCCCCCCCCCTTCCTGGGAAGATAGTCTCCACCATTTTCCCAACTCAATAACGTAGTTTGCATTTGTTATGAGAGGATGTGGGTTTTCAGAAGTGATGATGCAACGAAAAAAGTACAAAGTGATGTGTTTTTCCATTAAACAATCTTTGTGTAAGACCCACAGGGGAAGACATCACATATGCAAGTTGGGCTTAAAGTACTGCAGCTCCCACTAGTCAAACTATTTGAGTTGTGTTCTTTTGGAAAAAACACTTATCTGACAGTTATGTTTATGGTAAAATAATTCAAATATCAGCCCAGTCTTTCTCGTGTGATGAACTCTGATGACCTCCTTTGTCCACCTCTTGAACTTCCTGTTTCTGCTTTGCCCCCAGGACGATGTCAGGATAAAGTTTGAGTTCTCGGGAGAGAGAAGGTAAGTTTATTTTGGGCTTTATTTGCATGCATGCTGTGTGTGTTGTGAAGGTATTCTACATACATGTATACATCCATATGCAAGTGAGAGTGAGCATAAACAATCCCCAAACACACTCTCTCACATGCTGCTCTTGTCACATGTTCCAGTTCATGAGAAAGAGCACATCTCAGAGTCCAACACTCACTCCAGCACTTAATTCAGACTGGTATGTGAGCTGGATAATATGAGGAAAGGACTGTGGTTAGCCTGTGGCTGCCAGTACAAACCACAGATATGCAAGGTGTACTTAGAGGAATCTGCACTCATTAAACACAGCAGCCTGTGTGTATTTTGCTTGCACGTGTGCAAGTGACTCAAAAGCAGTTTCCCTAGCAGCCAGTTCATCTCTCTCATAGTCTATGGATCTGTGTGATTTTTCTGTTTTGATGTGTAGGATCCTGATGTTCGGGCGGCCTGTGCAGTTCGAGGAAATCCAGCAGAAAGTTAAGAGTGTCTTTGGGCAGCAGTTAGACCTGCATTATATGAACAACGAGGTAAAGTGAAGACTCTCCCCACTCACTCAGCTCTCTCTCTGTCTTAGACACTTATTGTTTATTGTGTATGTGTGCAAACATGTCAGTTATTGATTATAATTTTTATTTTATCATTTTCTCTGTTAATCAGTGAACTGTTTATCCTATGAGATGGCTAATAAAATGTAGGGATTAAATAGATTTTGCGTTGTAAAACTGTAAACACTGTTAATTGTTCCAATTTCCTTCAACCCAAGACAACAGTCTAAATGATGTCAATCAATTAAGAAAATAGCTGCTGATTAATCAACTAATTAAGCTCCACAGACATTTCTGACCATGTTTGTGTGTACATATATGCTTTCTGTGTGTTTCCGTATCTGATGTATCGACAGAACATTTGTGCAGCCGTCGTATGCTTGTGAACCCTGGTTTGTGTTTGTTTACATGTATTGTTGATTTTGTGTGAGTGTTAATGTGATTGTCTTGTTTCCTGGCAGTTGTCCATCCCTCTGCGAGGTCAGGACGACCTGGACAAGGCGATCGACCTGCTGGACCGAAGCTCCAACATGAAGAGTATCAGGATCCTGCTGCTCACTCAGGAGCACAGCAATGTGAGACACACACACACAGGGCGTGCATTTACAGCGTACCATTTCTTCATCACAGAGCCATATTGTGAAAAAAATCAAGGTTCCTCATTTATTTCCATTACTGGATTGCTGACATGGAGCCGTGGTTTCATCACGTGTTGTGGTCGTGTTTAAACCTCTTGTCGTCCTCTCCTGTCTCCACCTCTAGGCCTCCTCCCCCTCCCACCATGCGCCATGTAAACAGGTGAGGATCAAGTCCTCCCAGTCCACAGGAGACGTCAGCACGGTGTACCAAGCCGCTGAGCCCAGAGGGCGCCACCTATCAACCGGTACATATCTTCAACTGCAATTCAAAGTCCTCTCTAATCTTATCTGCAACATGCAACAACATGGCTCACACACTGTGTCCAAGTAGGAAAAGTAAAAGTTCTTAGAAGCCTCAATGTTCTGTAAATATTCATCTATGAGTAGCTGTCATGTCATTGTGCCTCTGCCGCTTCTTTTTTGCTACCTCAATTTCCCTTTCTGTCGCCTTCGCTCTCTCTGGCTGTTCTTTCTTTGGCTTCCCCTTCTAGCAATGGGTCCTCTTCCTTTTCCTGTTCACCATCACTAGACGATGCCTGCTGGACAGCAGCCAATCAGATTATGGAGCTCTATTAGTGTGGTGGACCAGTGGCCTGGTTTAGGATCTTTTTTTTTTTTCCTCTGGAGCAGGGGGTCACAGTGGCTGCAGAGCGGCTTGAGATCTGGACTTCATAACAGCAGCAGCCCCTAAACACTAAACCCAGTTCTCAGCTGTTAAATCAGAATGCCTTTCATGACGACCGTATCACAAAAGCTGTTGCGTGGGTGTGTGTTTGAGTTGCATGAGTGTTGTCTACTAACTACTGCATGGCTGCTTTTGTTCTGTCGGCGCTCCCTGGAAAAAATTGAAAATAAATCTGAACACAGAAGAAAACATTATGCAAAGTAGCATTTACCACATTGCCATTTAATCAACTGATGTACCTGAAGCATATTGTTGCTGACACTTTCATACACTTTCCAGTCCTCAGGCCTGTAAAGTCCAAAAATTGTTTTAAATTCCTATTTTTTGTATATCTAATCTTTTCCTTTATGCTCATAACTGCTGTCTAATCCCAGGTTCTCAGAACACGGGGCGTAGCTCACCGCCTCCTGGCTATGTGCCTGAGCGCCAGCAGAGGATCGCCCGCCAAGGCTCTTACACCAGCATAAACAGTGAGGGGGAGTTCATCCCTGAGACCAGCGATCAGTGTGTGAGTCAGAGCTTCACAGTTAATGGGGAAAATCCAATGCTTGTGGTGTGTTTGTGAACTCAGACTATTAAGATTTGTTCACATAAGCAACTCAGCTCCAACAGCTTGAATCAAGACCTTTTCTGATTTCTGAAGTTGTTTTGCTCATTAAAAATGTTATGAGCACTGGAAGTATCTTGGCTGTTGTTCTGGGATTTTGGATACATTTTTGTGAATGATTAAGGTTATGAAGAAGCAGAATTAATCTCCAGAATTAAAAAGCTTATTTAGTAATATTGGGTTCATGCTCCAAAAAGTTTCTTCTTCTTTACACAAAGCACATGCGCACACTCTTCATCCATTTTCCATTATGCCCTACACAGGTGCTGGATCCCTGGAGCAGTGCAGAGAACTCAGTCTCTGGAAGTTGTCAGTCTCTGGACAGCAACTCAGACAGGTGAAGAACAAATCCTGCCTGCACAGGAACTCATTACGTGTTTTATTTTTCCATCACATCTTTGCAATCAGTGGTTGCTTTTTCCGTTTATTTTCAAAACCCAAAAAACTGTTTGATGTAAATACCCAAATACAGTCTGATGACATGGCAGTTGTACTTCGAGAGCATCTGTCACACTTCTTTCCTCCTTGTCTTCTCTCACAGCCCCTCGCTGAGGAAGTCTCGCATGCACAGAGCCAAAAGTTACCCTGATAACCGTCAGGAGTGCTCAGGTGAGAGCAGTCACAAGAAAAGATGCTTCCCACACCCTTCAAGTTTCCCAGTAATGATGCGAGAACATTGCGTTAATGCAGCACTTTTACATCACCACGCTCAGATTTCTGTAACACCACTAGGACACCATGGAAGATTTCTACGTTGGCTGCAATTTGTGAGAAATGAATTCCTGGTGGCCATTCCTGTAAAAAACCGAGGTTACAACATAACTGATTTGATAAAGAATCCACTCTTTATAGTCAGTGTTTTCTTGTAGTGACCACAGAACTTATACAAATTGTGTTGACCAGCTGAAAGCTTATGTATTTGCAAGTTAAGTATAAGCTGTAAGGGAGACTAATAGAGTCGCTCACATGAATGCTGTATAACTCAGTATGCAGATGAGCTAAACTGTGGTTGAATCACAGAATAATCCTGCTGACCTTTGACTTGTGGATATTTGCTTTCAGACAGGGAGAATCATGTGTATGACAGGGTAGCGGGAAAGGGAGGCACCTATCCTCGTAGGTACCATGTCTCCCTGCATCATAAGGACCACAGTGAAGGTGAGATGTCTCCATTCTCTCTCTCTCTCTCTCTCTCTCTCTCTCTCTCTCTCTCTCTCTCTCTCTCTCTCTCTCTCTCTCTCTCTCTCTCTCTCTCTCTCTCTCTCTCTCTCATGTGGCATTAAACTCAGCCAGCCTCTTTCTCGATCTCCCCCAGGGCGTCGAACATTTCCACGGATCCGTCGCCCCCAGGGAAACCTGTTCACCCTCGTGCCTTCACGCCGGTCACTCAATGGCAGCGAGGAGAGTCTGGGCAGCTGGCAGCTAGTCGACGCCCAGGGCAGGCTCCGCCCTCAGGATCGCTCTGTTGCCCATAAGTGTGAGTGTTGATTTTAGAAAACACACTTCACTATTTAGGATAACATGAACTCTTAAGAGATAAATAGATGATGCTTTGCAGGGTTCAAGGGCCAAAACCAATGCTGGTGTTTTTTTAATTGAAGTGTCTGATAATCAGCTACCACCAGATTTCACTTTTAGCAGGATGAAAAAAAAAGTATTAAAAAGGGTGGGTCAGTAAAGTTTGTGAAAGAAACCCAGAGCAGTAAATATTAAAAGTAAAAATGACCATGTAAGCTACTGTGCCTCATTAAAAATGCACATCAACTCAGGTTAAAGGATAAGGACTTACTGTGTCCTGGGACATGTTCAGCCTAGCTAAAGCCGGGAAGCTGGGAGAAACTTAGCTTGTGACCAATGTGTGTTGAAGGGTAAAAGTGAAAATATTTCCTTTGTAATTCTGTAATGTTTTTTTTTTTTTTTTACTTTTTCATGTTACTTTTTCACTTTTTCATCTCTTTCCTGTCATATGTAAGGCATGTTGTATATTTCATGTAAAGCATAAATGAACGTGTGTGTGTGTGTGTGTGTGTGTGTGTGTGTGTGTGTGTGTGTGTGTTTTGTTTTTTGTTTTTCTCAGCTCCCAGCGCTCCAGTGACGTGGCGGCGCGGGAAGCTCCTGGGCCAGGGAGCGTTTGGACGGGTTTACCTGTGTTACGATGTCGACACTGGGAGAGAGCTGGCTGCCAAGCAAGTCCACTTTGATCCTGACAGTCCAGAGACCAGTAAGGTGAGAGTCTAACTAGTTACCATCACATAGAGAGTCCAGTTATCCTTGTTTTCACAGAGACAGCATATGCAGTTTCTCTTTTTGATTCCCTGCTTCATTTATATAAAAATATTTATTGCTCACACCACGTACACAACGTTTACCTCTTGTCAGGAAATGGCATCTATCATTGCCTCACTATTTTGACAGTATGACTCATGTCTTGAAACTTTGCAGTGAGATATTAAACATTACTTCGTTGATTAATAACAAATCACCAAGAAATACCTCATCGGTTGTGCATGTTTATCTGTTCAGGCCATTATGCTGGAATGCAGGTAGTTTGTATTAACTGACTGAGCCTGGGATTAATGAATTAACCGTGTTAAACGAAACATCTTTGCCTCAGTTTTAGGTCAGGAGTTAAAACCATAAACTTTATTTTATCCTCTGACACGGAAAACGGCATAATCAATGTGCAGGAAAAAAATTCACTAATTCATAACAAGTAGAATTGTATTGAAGAGGTTATCTTTACTCCCTCCACCCCCTCTTCCCCATTTTAATGTCTTTTCCTGTCCGCCACAGAGAAAACATGCACTGTCACTTCCTGTATCTGTGTCAGAGCCAAGTGTTGTGGTGGTAGTGGAGGGTGACAGGTCAGCGTTGCCATGGCCTTCCATCACCCCTTCACACACACACTCCTCTCCCACCCCCAGATGTGAATCAGTTGTTTCTTTTAAACCAGCTTCTGTTCTGGGACTTTGGGATTACTTTGTGTGTCTCTGACTTCCCCCTCTCTCCCCCTCTCTCCCCCTCTCTCTGCTTCTCTCTGCCTCTCTCTGCCTCTCTGTGCCTCTCTCTGTTGTTGCCTCACTCTCTGAAGTAAACACAGGAACTTCTTTTGGGGAACTGAACTGTTGGCTTTTATTTACTCTCTGCTTTAGGTTTCACTTTTGGCAGACTCCACACACAGTCATAAATGACTGTTTGTCATCCCTGTGTTTATGGTTACATTTGTTTGTCATCAGTGGTAACAGATACGAGAGAGCCTGCAGGGATTAGACATATTTGAAACATGTATTTTGTTTGCAAATGAAAACAGATGCACTGTTCAAACATGACAGCTTTCATATTTAATCTCTGAGCTGTTGCGTTTGAATGTTCAGTGTGTAATTTCCTTGCATCTCGATGTGTCTGTGCAGGAGGTCAGCGCTCTGGAGTGTGAAATCCAGTTGCTGAAAAATCTGCATCACGAGCGCATCGTTCAGTACTACGGCTGTCTGAGGGATCACAATGAGAAGACCCTCACTATTTTCATGGAGTACATGCCGGGGGTGAGTCCCAGCAGCTCTCATGTCACAGGGTCAACCGGGGCTCAGAACAAATGGTTGAAATCTAAAAATCAATTCCCTCAAGCTAACATTTCCTATGACTTAATGTTTTAACATAAAAGGATTTTAGGTGTTCAGAAAAGTGTTTCCTGTGTTCTCCCTGAAATTATTCATAAGTTTTAAAGAGGAGAAACACTTCTGGCTCTTCCCAGCAACAGGAACTTCCAGGAATAATTTAAGGAATTGATGAATTTCACACGAACTGCATTTCAGTTTAGTTCCTAGGCCAAAGTTACAGTGTGTAGCCAACTTCTGTACTTGTCTATAAATAGCAACATAAAGAGACCATTATACTAATACAGTAAAAAACCTAGAAAAAAAGACTCAGCACTTTGTTAAACCAGTAGTCAGCTGGTTTCCCTGGAGTTCATGGATAACTAATCATAGAGCAGATCATTGCTGCTTTGTCTCTGCCTTTCTGGCATCAGTTTACGTGTCATACAAATGTGTTAAACTGATTACAGCTCTTCAGATGTTGTGGAAACACAAACACAAGTGTGTGAAATTTTACTCCCTGATTTAGTTTTTCAGTTTTGCTCCCAGGATCACAGACCTCTTTCAGTTTCCAGATTTTAGGCCAGCTCCTTTACTCCCTGTGTCTGTGGTTTGTGGTTTTTAAACAAGCATGTCTTCACAGTCCGTTAGTTGTTGCACTGTCATCTCAAAGCGTGTTTGCTTTCTTTATATCAGGGATCGGTCAAGGACCAGCTGAAAGCCTATGGCGCCCTGACAGAAAATGTGACCCGGAAGTACACGAGACAGATCCTGGAGGGCATGTCCTATCTGCACAGCAACATGATCGTACACAGGGACATCAAAGGTAGTCCTGTTTAACTACACAGGCCCGAGCAGTATACTGTTTAAACAGCAGATAAATGTTTAGACAGTGTTTTGGTATGGAGATGTTTGGGTCTTAACCATCTGTGGTAGATGATAGCTGAGATAAAATATTTACGTGTCCCATGTGTGACTCTGGCTCTCAGGTGCCAACATCCTGCGGGATTCAGCGGGCAACGTGAAGCTCGGAGATTTCGGTGCCAGCAAGAGGCTTCAGACCATCTGCATGTCTGGCACCGGCATCCGCTCGGTGACCGGCACCCCCTACTGGATGAGCCCGGAGGTGATCAGTGGCGAGGGCTACGGCAGGAAGGCTGATGTCTGGTAATACACAGCAGTTTCATTTAAACTTTGATCCCAGTTCATCATACAACTGCATAGATGTCTGGCTTCATCTATATTACTATTGGTTGTTTCTAAATTGAAATTATTGCTAGTAGTTTTCTACATTTTAATCCAGTCTGAATTGATTTACAAAACCAGGGTGCAAATGATTATATTTTTGGCCTCTTTAGCAAATAGGTTTTTTTGATAATAAGAAGCTGATGTATACTGAGTTTGAGTGACAGGAAGGATGCATGCCTTAATTGCCTTTTTAAAAGCTGTGGAGCAGATTTCACAAATTTATCAATGAGGACATATGTACAAAAAAGATATAAATTTAATGTTTTTTTAATCGCTGTTTATTGCATTGTTTAAGTGATGAGCATACAAAAAAAACAACATATACAAACGCCCCCGCCCCCCCACATACAAAATAAGTAAATATTTGAATAAGATAAAATAAAAATACAGCAAGTAAAATATATTTTACAATATAAAAATAGGGGGGGAAAGGATATAAGTTCAGGAGAGACTATCAGATATAAATGGATTCTTAACGGGATTTAGAAGGTGACAAATGTGCTACTCTGAGAATCTACTGCCACAAACAATGAAGCATGTGTTACTGCAAGGGAATGTAATACCTGATCATGCTGCTGGAGTGAAACTAGACAACTGTGACTGACATGCACAAACACAGACATCATGGCTTTTCATACTTTAAGTACAAGCAACGTCCTGATAGGAAGTGTGTTTTTACCAACTGCTTTAACTCTCTCAGTAAAAATACTTCAGTTCGAAGCAGGGAAAAAGGATACGTACATGCACTGACTGGGTAGAAATACCTCCATTCAGCAAGATGGTTGTGAATAGGATCCCAGGAGCTGACGGGACGAGACATGTGGATGTTTGAAAGAAGAGAAAACGCCAACTTATTACTCTTAAAGAGACAGAAGCGCAGTGATCTTTTTAATAAAGTGTGGAGCCCGCTGTATGTATCCCGGTACCTACCACACTCTCCCACACAGTGTAGTCAACATTCTCTTATGCAATCTGATTGGACGGTGACCCCAGGCTCAGTGATGTGATTGGCTGAAGGCCAGTCAGACAGGTCGTAACAGAGGTTGGTATGTTCCAGGTTCTCAGCCCGGGCTGGAGGGGGAGTAATGCTGCCAGGAGGGCTTGTACCTCCCCAAACAGGTGGAGGAGGCCCTGTGCAGACAGCAAGTGTGAAAGTTTCCATTCAAAACATTCCTTCAAAGCTTTAGTGTCGAGTAGCTGAGACATGATATGTGGTGTTTGTTTCAGCTTGTAATGTGACTCAACCTACAGATTAAACTGAAGCCAACCTAATCATGCATGTCTTTTACAGGAGCCTTGGTTGTACAGTGGTGGAGATGCTGACAGAAAAGCCTCCCTGGGCTGAATATGAGGCCATGGCAGCCATATTCAAGATCGCCACCCAGCCCACAAACCCACTGTTACCCTCGCACACCTCTGACCAGGCACGGGACTTTATCCGGTGCATTTTTGTGGAGGCCAAACACAGGCCGAGTGCTGAGGAGCTGCTCAGACATCCCTTCTCGCAGATTCTGTGCTGAAACCTGCCTGGTTTCTGAACTTTAACCACAGAGCGGCACAGTAGCCTCAGCAGTATCTGTAGCTTCCACAACAGAAGACCGGACGTCGAACTGGCCTGGATGTCAGTGTTAAACCCACTGACCTTCAGCCACCGTGCAGATGCTTCAAGGGAAGAGTCCGAGTCCACTCACACAAATCCAAAGAAGCGACAGTTTGACAGCTGCAGTCAACGCAGTGCTTTGAAGACCAATGCTCATACAGCAGTCACCACCAGGGGGAAACAAAACACAGGTTAAGTATCTGGTGGGGTGTTCATCTCTGTCAGATACAAACACATAGATGCGCCGCACTCCAGCATCATTGAGTCAGAGCTCATGCACCGGTTGTGTCTTTATAAAGTATTAACTCCTGTGTTTACATTCACTTGTTGGGCAGTTTTGAGAAATGCCAGGAAGCTCCAAGTGTTTGACTTTTAAATATTTAGCTGAGCAACATTTTAAAGCTACAGCAGGCCTAAAGCTCAAGTTTGCTCAGTGGATGTTGAACTCCACTGGTGCACTACAGTGTTAATTGGACAAGTTGTTCTCTCTCTTTTTTTCCCAACTTTGGCAACTTTTGCAACTTGCAACTACTTCCTGTTTCTGTTCCTGCTTTGGAACAAAGAAAACTCCACCCTTACAGTTGTAACTCTGTTAAAAGCTATTTAAGCTACCTGAGATGCACTTTGCATCTCTGGCTGCATGTGTGTGTAGTCTCAGTAAAACACAGATGGAGTGATATCACGTGGAGTTACGTGTAGAGTAGCTACACTGGAGTTTAATGGAAAAAAATAATGTTCAGCTATAGAAAGCTTCAGTAGTGAATGAGCTGATTCATGTTTTGGTTTCATCCCCTCAGAAGACAAAGGACATTGTTTAGCAATCCAAGCCAAAAACACAAACTTCTCCACTGTCAGTGGTCTCAATAGACCATAATGCACTGCAGCTGCTAGCTCCAGTCTGTGGCTCTCATGTGTAGTCTTACCATTACAGGTACAGATCTAAGTATTTGTTTCTTTGAAAGATAATTACAAAGCGATCTTTGAAAAGCTCAGGTTGTGTTTGACAACACTTACCAGTGCTCTGAAGGTATTTCAAGAATTCTTCAAGATTTTTTTTTTAACCATCTGGATGAAAAAATATTCTGTCTGGTGGATGATTAAAGAAAAATAAGAGAGGGAGATTTTTTAACACGCTTCTTAAGTTGCAACTGTTTTTCTTTTTCAGGTAACTAGAAATGATACACACACATCCTCGCTCTTTTTGTACAACACAAGAAAAATATGAACACATTATGTATAAATTAGGAAAAGACATGTCATTTCCATCCGTCATCTTTCCTTTGGATCAGAAAACAGTCGCAACCTGGAAAACAGGTTAAAATCTTTGTAATTGTGCAGCAAAGATAATATTTTTTCCTGGCAATTTTCAAAAATTGCCAGCAATTTATTTTTCAGTGAAACAGGTGCTTCACACTGTGACTTGAATGTAATAGTAATGAATGAGAGGCACAAACTGGGGCTGTGCAGCTATTATACCTCTTCATCTTTCTCCAAAGAAAATAAAACTCTCTCCACTGTCACTATCATGAGTGCAGTTTTTCCTAATATGTTAAAGTAACCAGATAAGTCTGGAGCTGCTTTAATGCATTTTGGAAAAGAATCAGTGCAATTCAGTACAGCATAAAGCATGAGGATGTCATGTAATAGTAAGAGGAACTGAGTGTGGATTTTTCCTCTTTAAAGTGACCTTCCTCTGTCTTGTTCGACCTGTTGCTTCAGTGTGACTTATCCTTCTGCCTGCCATCTTTCTCCTGCAGCTTCTCTGCATCACAAGTGTTCTCAGCCTACAAAATGCCAAAAAGGGACACATAAAGGACTATGGTATGGACATGGTATCAGTTATTTGTGAGAGGGAAGCAGACAGTGCTTTTTATGGTCAGAAAAAAGTACAAATTAAAGTCTTTAATATGTGACTTTTGTTGCCTTCGCCTAAGATCATACTGTCCATGTGTGTCTCGCCCAAACATCCCTGACGGAGAAGCCTTAAGGATCAATTTTGAATCAGATGCACTTTTATGTGAAATGAATGTTTTGTTCTCTTTACCAAATTTGATTTAGTTTTTTGTTTTTTGTTTTTTGTTTTTTTACTTCAAATGTGAAAAAAAAAGAATTTGTTTCACTTTTATTTATATCCCCATGTCCATTCCAATTAGATTTTATAAGCAAATATATATGTAAAAATATATTTTTTATATTTAGACTGTGTCAAATCGAATGATACTTTCAGGACATAGTGTCGTTAAAAGTAAATTGTTGAAAGCAGCTGGTTTTGCAGACATTACAGAATTGGGGTTTATAAATGAAAAATGGATGGAAAACGAACTCTGGCGGCCTGGTTCTTGTTCCAGCTCAAAAAAAAAAATTCCACGCATCCTTAGCTATACATTTAGATGACAGTATTACCTGACAGGTTATGGAAACTCTGCATCATTTGGCCATAGAACTTTGAACATCTATGAGGTTTCATGAATGAAACCTTTAAAGGATTAATTTACAAAAGAAACTGCTGGGAATATTTTTGTGTGTGATCTCAGTGCTATTAAAACATAATTAAAGGGTGTGTGTGAGCCAAAGACGAGCAGGAGTGGAGCCAGTGCTGGATGTCAGAGTTCGCTCTTCAACCCAGACGACGACTTTGTTTATCCCAGGGTTCAGACAACGAGTCCAGTATTAAATGATTTTCAGGGCGCAGGGCTTGCTGCTGCCTTAATGCTAATACAACAATATTTCTGTGGGCTGCTACACGCTAAAGGCAGCTAGAATATGTTCAGTGTGGAAAAAGATGTGGTTCCAAGAAAAAGGGCCCTGGGATAAGCAAATGAAATCAAACTAGTTGGTAGAAATCTGTATATATAAATGTATGATTATGTATCATGACAGGACTTGCAGTGCAAAGTCTAATTGTATCAGATTTATTTTACAGCAAAAAAAGAATAGTATGTTAAATGACAGTGTGTGTATATATATATATATATTATATATATATATATATATATATACACACACACACACACACACACACACACGCACACACACACACACACAAATGGCATGGCCTCTCTTCAAAACAAATAAATTGTTTTTAAGAATCATGTCCGATTGTTTTTTTGTTAGTGTGTTTACATGCGTAGGAGGACAGTTCTGGCTTGTCCAGACTGAGGGAGTCCAGTAAATGAAAGGACACAGGAGGCTGAGCTCATTGTTGGCCGTAGGAAGCTACTTGATTAATGCACTCGTTTTTCCTCTTTCTCTCTCATTTTGTTTCTTCCTCTCTTTTTGCTCTGTCGCTCTTCTCATGATGAAAAACAGGAGGCAGACAGGAAGAGGAGATTTCTGCAACCGTGTCTGGCTGTGAGATGTGAGAACAGATTGTGTGGAACAAAGGGCCTTTTTCTTGCAATGGTGTGACACAGAGATGCATTGCTTTTGACATGTTGGATTTATATTCCCTCAATGAATTGATTCACTTTAGTTTGCCCTCTTTTTATGCCTCCATGCCAGCAACGGCCACAGCCGGAGGCATTATGTTTTCAGGTTGACTGTCCATCCATCCCATTCTTGTGTATGCCGTATCTCACTAACACCCTGTGCGAATTTCTTCAAATTTGGTACAAATGATTTTTTTGGGACTCAAGGATGAACTGATTTTGTTTTGGTGGTCAAAGGTCAAAGGTCAAGGCCATGGTGACCTCAAAATCTAGTGAACACAATATATCAGGAACCCCCGGAGAGAATTACATTACATCTGGCACAAACATTTACTTGGATTCAAGGATGAACTGATTCGAATTTGGGCAAAGGTCAAGGTCACTGTGACCTCACAAAACACTTTTTTGATCATAACTCAAGACTACATACGTAAATATGACAATTTAACACCGGCTACTACTATAAAATTATGATGCTCAAAGGTCAAAGGTCAACTTCACTGTGATGTTATTCAAAGCTGTAACTCAGGAAGCAGAGATTGAGATCCATATTTCCTGCAACTTGACTGGTCGGCGGACGCAGAAAACAGCAAGGTGGTAATTCTAGTTTTTCAGTGGTAACATGGAAAAGTTAAAGACCTGATAACATGGTTATAGTGGATAATACTTTCCTTGTATTTTGCTTCTCAAATTCATCTAAACTTTGTCTAAGTTAACTCAAAGCACTACTCTGCCGAGGTACAGCCTCACCAAGCTGCTATGACTTTTGCCTCTGAGTCTTGTTAAGTGAAACTCTCTGATTTCTGGCATATGATCAGTCACATTTAAAGATTTGATGGCCAGTAGTATGAGTATCAATAATCAAACAGCTATGTGGATTGAATAGTTTACGGCCTGGGTTTGTATCTCTGCAAGCTGTGCTTATTATGGGATGTATTTGTGTGGTATGCAGATCTGTCTGTGTGGTATATTTGGGCCCCCAGCATTCCTGCTGACAGGCAGACTGGAGCTTCGGGCCTGAACCGGCTCTCCACTGGCCCTCTTTGTGGCTGCACTCTGTTTGGACCTAGTGGTGCTGAGTCATATAGCCGGCCTGTCTGTTCCAGTTAAGCCCCCTGATTTTCATCACAGCCCATTCCCATGAGTCCTTGCTGCTTCACTACCACCCAAGCATTCAGCTGTGTTGTTTGTGCATGTGATGTCTCTCACCTGTGTTGTTCAGAAAGTCAGCACCTGTGACAAAGGAAGTATTCAGATCCTTTAGTAAGTAAAACCAGCAATACCATGCACTGTAAAAAACAAAACTCCATTACATGTAAAAGTCCTGCATTGAGACATGTTATTTAAGTAAAAATACACTAATATTATCAAATCCACTCAAAGGCCCTTTACTCCCGCACAGGTGTTTTCACTTATTCTTTGTAATTAGAGTAGAATTAGATTGGGACGATGCTAGACTCATGCGAGGTCACCAAACTTCATTGTGTAACCTCTCCCACCTTAAGAGGTGCAGCAGGAGGGTCAGACATCTGGCAAATAAGTGAAAACAGCAGTGTGAGTGCACCATTAAAGAAAAAAGTGGCATGAAATTAAAATTCAGTACATGCACAAATATGTACCTGCACCTGAGTAGATACAGCTTAGGTACATCCAACAACTGGTTTGCACAAATGAGCTCCAAAATGCCAAGTGCTATGCATTGTGCTATTATTTGTAAACATTACTTTACAAACTCAAAATCATTTGGACCCTAATTTCAGCCTATATAGGTGTCGGGGGATGAGTGTTGCACATTCAGTAATTGTATTGTCAGAACCAGACTCCGATGAGGAGTCCGTTGCACACCGAAATCGGCGATTAGCAGACGTATCAGAACGGTTGGCGTAGTTAGCATCTTTTATTTGTTTGTTGTTTGTTTATATTGTCGCAACTGGCGGTAGCTGTCACAGTGTTAGTGGTTGTGTTAATGCAAACTCTCGCTCTCAGTACGGACAAGGTTTCAGGTTTATTTTGCTCCGCCCCTCGTCCCCACAGGTTGACGGGATTGGTTCCTTAGGTATGTTACGTATGAATCCCTGGCTGTCTGAATCTGCTTTTATGAGACTGTCATTGGTTCATGCAGTTGTGAGGTGGAAATTCGCAGTCATAGTGTTGACTGCTTATTTCACTCATGATACGTCACATCATATGGACAAACTTGATTTTGTCTTTAACAAGAGAGAAGTGAGATATCCTGAGACGACTTTTACTCAGGCATAATAAGTTGGGGTGGACCAAGACTGCTGAGAACGTTTGAGGAAGAAGGTTTAACTTTCGATAAATGTTGTTTTCTAACGGTCACGTGGATCATTTGGATTATTTCGGTGATGATCAGGGACTAAGCACCACCAGCCAAACAAGTAATTATTTCCAAAACTCCACTTTTTTTTTTTTTTATTAAATCATGCAGTTTCCAAAATCATTTTCACACATACCAATAAAGTGGTGATCGTTTCAATATTGGATACCAGACAACGTCGTCTGTGTTTCAAGAAAACCTGCAACACTTTCTCTCTAAATGTTGATCACTTCAAGCTTTTTGGCATCATGTTTTTGTGAAAGTGTCCTTTCTCCTGCTTCCTTTGTTCTGTCTGTTTTTACTCCTCCAACAGTGCAATTTGTAGATACTCTTGCAAATGAAAAGTAACACAGTGGCTGAAAATAATCCTGTTTCTTTTAGTACAGGCCTTAGGAGTAAACTTTGAGATGTGTTTCAGAAAGCCAATGTTAAAACCAAGAGTTATTGTTCTTGATTAAGGCCTGCCCCTCGTTTAATTTACACCCTGTCCAGGAGAGACATCCTTGATGTAGTGACGAAGGTGGAGCTGAAACAGTATTTCCAGCTCGTTGGTCAGGATTCACTTTGGTATGTGGCCATGTACATTCATCCATCAGCAGGGTTGAAGGATGGTAGCGGAGAGGTTCACACTGGGGATTCTGGGAGTAAAATGCCAGAGCACAAAGCGAGCGTTGAGTTTTACTCTGTCAAACGTTTAGCTGGCAGCCATGATGCCTTGGCCTGAGATCAGTCTGGGTCCAGAAAGCATTAAGATTCTGCCCCGCACCCCTTTCCCCTGTAAGTCCAGCAAATGAGAGGGTCTCCTCATGTTCGACACATGAATCAGCTGTTTGACTTGGCCCTCCTCTGACTCCAGCAGCAGGGAGGGTTGGAGAGGGAGAGGTCTGGACCGCCCCTCTCCCCTCTCTCTCCGTGTGGATGTTTAATCTTCAGGACATATTACCTCAGTGACCAGATCTGAGGCAACGGCCGTGATTGTCTGAAAAATCCAGAGGGCCCTAAACAATTAGTGTCACCTTAATGATGCAACCTTGCCATTAATCCTTAGAGACGGAGCCTTTTAAATCAACAAATCTCTGCCAGACTTACAGTGTGCCATCTTGTTTAACCTCTATTAACCGAGACCAATTGGAATTCAAGACACTGTGTTGTTGTTTTCTTCTTCAAAAGCAACAACACTCAGAAGCCAGATAGTAGAGTCACCCAGGGCTTTATTCACTGCCTCCCAGTACCACCGGTTTCCACTCCCTGTGATTTGATGACCCAGTAACAAAGAGGACCTTTATATCCTGCTGCTGTTGTGATTTCACTACCTGTAGCAACAAGGCAGTTAAATGACTGTGCCAGTGTTTCTGCACATTTTAATTCCAAATAATGTAGGAATTAAACTTTACATTTTTGCTGGAAACTTTTCAAATGCATGTTGTAGCTACAGTTGTGGAGTTTCCTGCCGTTTCCCACTAACAGGCAACCATTGATTTCCATTCATATCTGGAAAGCTTTATGTTTCATAATCCATCACAGTGACTGTTACATCTGGTTTATTTCTGGTCAAAGTTACATTTATTGTTCCTTGTGAAATACATTGGAAAAAATTGATCCCAAAACACAAAAGGATGGTTTGCAACATTATTAAGTGTGATGTAAAGTTTATGGAGCCTGACAAATAAATAGGAACACTGAGTTGAAAAATAAAATGAGCTAGATAAATAGATAGAATACAATAGAGGAGTAATTTTATCAACTGATTTGAGGTTTGAGGAATTGATTAGAGGATAAAGGAAAAGTATAAAGGTGTATATTTATTTTTACATCAATTTTTATTATATAACAGTTAATATTTATTGATGTTTTTAGCAATATTTTTTTAGCTCCATAAAAGTAAACATTCTTCGAGTGAATAAGCTAAATGTGAAGTAAAGCACAGTGTCTTTAAGAATATAATTGTTGTGACGGCAGTTATGTCGAAGGACTTTTCATTTTTCATTCTTGTCTTCAGGGAAGAACACTTGCAGACAGACGGTCACAATCTCATCTCCACAAGTCACATCATCTTCAAAAAGAAGTCGGAGAAAGATCAGCTGAAGTGCTCTGACGTAGCCGGCCCTGCCGTCGTCAAGGTAATGGATGAAAATGGTTTTGTAATGCAGCCTCTGTTAGTCCTCCTAGAGTTCAGATTAGGTCTGAACCCCCACCTCCCTCCACAGAACCCACTCTCCCCCGCCTCTACCATCCATCTGTCTTTGGAGCCAATAAGATGTCTAATCACCCAAACATAGTGAACACCCCAGAGTCCTTCAGTCTCGCTGGAGTCTTGGCTACTTTCTAGTTCTGCTATAGTAGAAGTGTGCATGTGCTCCTGCTGCATCATGGTCAAACAAATGTACAAATGAGTACATAAACACATAAACGTGTCTTGTCCACAGAGTACAGCCGACTTCCTGGTTATAAAATCGTGTATATGATCCACATTTCGTAACTGTTGTTGCTTACATTGTATAAATCAGTGTGAGCCTGCTGTATCTATTTCATATGAGCAGCCTCACATTTATCTTGTGAATCAACTGCACAAAGTACAGCTTCACTACTACAAGCTACATGTTTTCACAGTCTAACTTTTGAGGTAATGCCAGTTGCCTACTGTGACCATGGTGTATGGAAAGTGTTCCCAAATAATAAACTAAATATGGAATAATACTATGTGGGATTTGGATCCATGAACCACAATGTCTGGGCTACAATTACCTGGGGATCATTTTCGCATCTCTCTTTCATTTCCTGTCAGCTCACTACTCTTTCTGTTAAAGCCTTAAAATGTCCCCCCCAATATACTTGGCATATGACATAATTCCTTGGAAATGAATTGACTCTCATCTGTTTATTTGACCAAAACAGTAATACTGACAGATGTGATTTTAATTAAAGATTAAACAAATTTTATGATAAATTATTCCCGTTAGAGTAAGCAGGTATTTATTGAACGATCATAAGCTGTTACGTCCTTGTTATGTAACTGTGTCATGCACTGTGATCCAAAGAGGAGCGACAACAGCTCTGAGGTTTTGTCTTACATGTTGTTTTTGTCCCCTCACACAGTGGGACCCAAAGTACTTTTATTAAATCCTGCAGGTTTATGTGTTGGACTCTATATCCTACATGTGCCACATTTAATATCTTACTCTTTATCTGAGTATTATTCATCCGCGTATCTCTCAATCTGCTGGTACTTTCTCTGATTAGAGTGAAGATCTCTTTGTTCGATCAAACTCTGTTTCTGTTTTTGTGAAAGCGCATGTGTGGTCAGGTTGAATTGGTGGCCAGACCCTGTCACACAAATTCCTTTTCATTCAGTTGGTACAGAAAGAAAGAGAGAAAGACAAAAAGGGGTGAAAGTAAGAGTGAGACAGGGAGTGAGTCAGAGGCCGGGGAGGAGGGAGGAGAGAGGAGAGGGGGAGAAAGCCAAGAAGCATTTGTAGTTGAGTGGACGAGCACAGACAATCCCTGGCGCACAGCTTTTTGAGTGTCATGTAAACCACCCCTTCGCTCTCCCTTTTTTGTCCCATTCACTGCCTGCCACCCTCCCTTCTCTCTGCCCCACCCTGTGGCCTCTCTGCTTTGCACTTGGGGGGTTCTCTTGCCTCTATAAAAGCTCTGTTTGTGCCCCGAGTGAGCTTCAGTCCCCATCATGGAGAGTCAGAGAGTCCAGTCCTCGTACAGGAAGCGTTTCGGGCCTCAGGGCTCCAGTGCCTCAGGAGTCAGACTTGGGAGCCTTCCTTCCAGCCGCTTCTCCTGGCATGGCAGCCCTCGCAACCTCACCCACTCCAGCCCCGTATCCAGGATCTCCCTGGGCTCGACCAACGCCGCCTTTCTCCTGGGGAGCCCCGGGGACCGACTGGACTTCTCAGCTGACTCCCTGATGAAGGCCCAATACAAGGAGACTCGCACCAATGAGAAGGTGGAGATGATGGGCCTGAATGACCGATTTGCCAGCTACATAGAGAAGGTGCGCCTGCTGGAGCAGCAGAACAAGGTTTTGGTGGCAGAACTGAACCAGCTGAAGGGGAAGGAGCCCAGCCGCCTTGGAGACATCTACCAGGAGGAGATGAGAGAGCTGCGACGGCAGGTGGACGGTCTCACTGCTGGCAAAGCTCGGCTGGAGATAGAGAGGGACAATCTGGCTGCAGATGTGGGAACCCTCAAGCAGAGGTAGGAGTAAACAGGGCGGGACTCCTGTGGGTTGATGTGATGCACACAGTGGTAAAATCTATCTTCTGTCTCTTCTTCGCTGTTAGTGTTTTACAAATTGGCAAGAATAATTTCTATTTAGCTTATTTGTACTTTTTGCTGATAAAAGTAGTGACACTTATGTTAAAGTTAACATTCATCAAAACTATTACACAGTAAGTTTCCTTGGAAAATAATATAATCTGAGATAAAGTATAAATGCAGAAAGATTCTTGGACAATTTTTTTTATATGTTAAGAATAGAAATAGACACAAACAATTCATTAAGGCTACAAACTATGACCAATGAGCTTATTAACATAAAGACAAAGTTTAAATTATCCAATCAAAAGACAGAGGAGGAGCTCTACCCTCCTTCTTCTGTGTACATGGGTTTTATACACTGACTTTCTAGTTTCAGCTTCCACTCTAGTGTGATTTTTCATACTCTAGTTTTACGAGGGTTTTGCATCTTGTCGGTTCAAAGCAAAGTAGCACCACCTATAAAATGTAAATCACCGTCACTGGTTTCTCACACATGTGTAGACAACAGGCTTTGTTTAACTTGGCTCTGGCTCAGTGTTGGTACTGTGCATTGGTTGTTTTTGGGATTTTGTCAAATACCAGAGGAAGAAAGATTCATTCAGTTAGACTAGCTTTGAAGTCTCTCAGAGTAAAATAAGACAGGTTTGTTGCATAGCTGAATGTTTTCTTTTTAAATTACAAATGCATTTATATGCAGATTTGGTTTGTCTCTGATTGGTTGGAATGCAGACCACTGTGCTCTGCCCTAGCTTTACTCCTGGATCCCTCTTTACAAACTTGATCCTGACTGAACCCCTCGTCGCATTGAGTGTGGAGGAATGAGGCTAACACAATGGTAGCCCTTCACAAAAGGAGCAGACAGCCAGGCAGATGTTCTCTTGTCTCCTGTTACTCCAAAACAACTATTCCCTCCAGTTGCATATCCAGCGTTTTTCACCTAAGGTGCACAAGTGGCGTGAATCTATAATTTAATTTAGTCGAGGAAGTGAGTGATTGAACGACCCTGAAAGTTTACTTCAGACGCCTTTCTGGCCTCTGATTACCACGCAGCTGCTGGTCCTCTCAAAGGACGCAGAGTGAATAGTGATGGTTGTGGCTGAGAAGGTCAAAGGTCACCACTTTTGTGCTTCCTACTTCTCTCCTCGAACCGATCTATTCAGCAAACTCTGCGTGACACTGTACAGATGTTACTCCAAGTCAGAGAATTTATGTTTCCATGACTCTGTGTGTATGGCAGATGGATTGCAGGGTGCTGTGTGTCTGTGTGAGAGGCTGGGCGTGTATATCCTTGTTGTGTGTGTGTGTGTGTGTGTGTGTGTGTGGGGTGTGGGGTGTGTGTGGGGGGGGGGTGCGTGTGTGTGTATATGTGTGTGTGAGCTCCATCCCGTGGGAAAGGCCTCTGGCTGTTATATTGGAGTGAATGTGTAATGATGCGTAAGCTGCCCTTTCAGCTGAGCCCCCGTCGTCCCCTGCAGCACGGGGAGCAGCTCTGAAGTTCACAGTAAAATCTGATCAAAATGCTTGAAGTATGTTTTCAGTCCTCACAGTTTGACTCTTTATTATACAGAAAAGTCTCATTTGAATTTCAGAATACTGTACATTTGTTTCTCATGAAGGAGGCGGCCAGAAAAAAGCTAAAACTGTTTTAGAGTTTATGTTAATTAAAAATGTCCCAAAGAATTGAGTTATATATAGTATAGGTAACAATGAATATAGGAATTATTAAGTTTTAGAATTAGTTTCAACAGAACAAATGCACATAACAAACATAAAAAAAGACTTTGGATATTGTAGTCATTTGAAAAATCTTGCTAATTATGTGAACAAATAAACTACAAAAAACTGGAATATTGTTCACGGGATTTTTCATGAACATTGGCAGAGAAATAAGTTGTTGTTGTTGTTGTTGTTGTTGTTGTTGTTGTTGTTGTGTGTGTTTGTGTGTGTGTGGGTGTGTGTGTTTGTGTTTGTGGGCCAGGTGTTTCTGATGTTGTGGGGACCTAAGTCTGTTTATGGGGACTTGTCTTCCACATGGGGACAAAAAGCAAGTCTACATAATGTAAATCATTACATTTTTAAAGTGAGAAGTTAAAGACATGTTGTAAAGTTAGAGTAAGGGTTAGGGTTAGAGGTAGTAGTAGTTACAGTTACAGTTAGAGTAAGTCTCCAGGAAATGAATGTAAGTCAATATAATGTCTTCTATCTTCATTTCAAGCTTTTATTCCTTCTTGTGATTTACTCAGGTTGCAAGATGAGCTTGGCCTCCGACAGGATGCAGAGAACAATCTGAATGCCTTCAGACAGGTAATTCTGCTTCCTGGAGTCATGATCTAAATAGTTTAGACATTCAATATATCTGACTGTCCGTGCTCATTCCTCTACGTGCCTCTTTGTTTGCATATAGGATGTGGATGAGGCATCTCTAAACCGAGTCCAGCTGGAGAGGAAGATCGATGCCCTGCAGGATGAGATAGACTTCCTGAAGAAGACTCATGAGGAGGTAAGAATAAAACTAAAAGAAGACGGATCGTGAGTGAACTTTAACTATAATTACTGTTAATTAACATAATATAAACAATCAATTTCTTTAATCACATCTGTGTAACGCATTTAAATGTTTACTCTGGTCTTAACCTTTTTTCCAATACCCTGTCCCGACCTCAGGAGCTACGTGAGCTACAGGATCAGATCATGGCCCACCAGGTGCATGTTGACGTGGATGTGTCCAAACCAGACCTGACTGCTGCTCTGAGAGACATCAGGGTCCAATATGAAACCATGGCCTCTTCAAACATGCAGGAGACAGAGGACTGGTACCGATCCAAGGTCAGAAGATAGATATATAGATATCAGATATGCCTTTTATGAAGTATATAGCACTGAGAAGTCGAGTGATACAGCATCAAATAACATTAGATACAATAGTAACAGTTAAATGAGGAGACTCATATATATATATATATATATATATATATATATATATATATATATATATAGCAAAGGACATCGCACAGACTTAGAGGCTGATGGACTGTTGTCTTTGCACACAGTTTGCTGACCTGACAGATGCAGCCAATCGAAACGCTGAAGCCTTGCGCCAAGCCAAGCAGGAGGCAAACGAATATCGCCGCCAGATCCAAGTGGTGACCTGTGACCTGGAAGCTCTCCGTGGGACAGTAAGTCCTCCAAACCACAGAAAAGACCGTGTGAAACATTGCCACTGTATTATCTGATCATTCGTTTCCAATCAGTGTCTGCCATCTGTGATGAGACATGATTCTTCTTCTTCTGTTTCATATTCAGTTACATTTTGTGATTCAAATGAGAGAATTTGACCCCGTAAGATTACAGTGCAGTCAGAGGGCAGTAACACAGTGGCTCTATCACAGTAGATCTGAGGATGTTTACATCCACATCAGGTGAGCAGTGTAACAAGTTGCTGTTGGGACCAAACTACCCCAATAAAACTTTTATGTTTTTTGATAATCAGTCATGCATTTGTATCTTTAGTATAGAGGTATAAAAATTCACAGATATCATTTTACTAGTTTGAGCACAACCACAAAAGGTGATTGATCAGCTGGTTCTATAGTGATGACACCACCTTACATGACTTGGTGGTAACTTTAAGACATGCTAATGGACTATAATTAGCCTTATGCTAGCTGCCATGTAAGGATCATTGTCCAGTTGCAGTGTTCAAAAATTGGGAAACTATAAAATAGGTTTGCAAGTCCTGCACTGTTCAGTGAACATCTTCAAACAACCTTAAAGCTGACTCTAACCTTGTGATCACCACTGTGCTGGAGAGCCACAAGTAGGAGAAGCAACTGTGCTAATACTCATGGTAAAAAGCAGTAACAGAAATTATAGAAGCAGCAGCAGAAGAAGAAGGCTGACCGAAAAAGTAGTTGCAGCAACAGTGGTAGTTACGGGTAGATTTGCAGTACCAGGGGTAGTAGTAACAATAGTAGTGACAGAGGACGCAGTAATGGAAGCAGTAAAACTAAAATTGTTAGTGTTGGCAGCAGAATCTGAGTAGAACATCAAGTGAAACTCAGTCAAATACAGCAGAGGCTGGTTGCTGGTGTTCATTACTGGATTTTCAGCTCATCACTCACGTCTTGTTTCTCCTCCTTCAGAACGAGTCTCTGGAACGTCAGCTCCGGGAGATGGAGGACCGCTTCGCCATGGATAGCACTGGTTACCAGGATTCGGTGGGCCGTCTGGAGGAAGAGATCCAGGCGCTGAAGGAGGAGATGGCGAGGCACCTGCAGGAGTACCAGGACCTCCTCAACGTCAAGCTGGCCCTGGATATTGAGATTGCCACCTACAGGAAGCTGCTGGAGGGAGAGGAGAGCAGGTGAGCCAGAGCCTGGTGGGACTGGTTGGATATGACACAAGCACCGAATGTAAACAAGTATATATGATATTGTGGTTCCTTATCTGTTTCCTCCAGGATCACTATTCCAGTTCAGAGCTTTTCCAACCTGCAGTTTAGAGGTCAGTATCAATTGTGACCCATGTCTTTTCTTCCCCTTATTGATCGAGCTGCTTTTGTTTTTACATACAATTTGAAAGGGGATCAAAATCAGTACAATCAGTTTATCTGGATAATATTTGTTCGTAGAAAAGTAGAAATTCTGGTTTGATGGTGAGACTATAGAAAAGGTTGGGGGTTGGTAAAAACAGTAGGAAATTCTGTCATTAGTTTTCCTGATATATTGTGATAAAAATAAGTCTTGGTGAACTGGAAATTTTAGCCCAATAGGGGGAAAAAATGAAGCCTAACTATCCTCTGGACACCATTAATACCCATAAGAATTGTCATAGCTACCCAGATGTGGTGACTGTCCAGATGTCCCCTCAATGTTATATTTTGGAAAACTGGATATTCTGGCCTTTCTTGCTGGATTCCCAAGGGGGTGACTCTTACATCCTCATCCTTTTAACACATTGTAATTACTGTATGTGATAGCACTTGAAGGCACAGTAAAATGACCTTTAAGCAGAAGATAATAAACGACCATCCACTGCACTGCAATGAATGTTCCCCTTTTCTCTCTCACTCCGTCTGTTCATACTCTAGAAACTAATCTGGACACCAAAACCCCAGAGGCCCACGTGAAGAGGAGCATCCTGGTTCGAACTGTGGAGACCAGAGATGGGGAGGTATGCGCTTTCACAGAACAACACTCACAGTGAAGCAGGCCAATCTGCACATTGCACCTCTTACCCAATCCCTCTGGAGGGCAATGTTGAACCCTTCTGCAGGTTTTCACAATCATTCACTGTGGCTCTCCACACCTGATGCCTTGTTAGACTAATACAAAAACTCACCAGAGATTTGTTTTTTTTTTTTAAACTCTGATCTCTTGTTTTTTTTTTTTCCAGATCATTAAGGAATCAACCACTGAACACAAAGATCTTCCTTAAAGTTTTACAACCAGCTCTCCCATCTCATCCTCAGTCAAAATATGAGGATTTTGAATTACATTTTTTTTAAATTTCCAAACCCCAAAGCAGTCATTACATCATTTAATTTTTCTCTACATTCATCGTCATCATTAGATTAATCTGTCCACTGTCCTACAACCATATCATAACCGTAAGATACTCTGAGACTTCATCGCTACAATTTCTGCCAAAAACATCCATGTTTAACTTTTTGTACAGCTCCACTGTTAGCTTGAGTTGGCTCTAGGCCGTAACAACTACAGGAATTGACCGGTAATCTGTTTAATTCTAACTCAGACTGACAGACCAGATTTTTAACATTGTTTCAGATTAGCTGCCATAGAGGAGGCCTTGAAATGTAGCCGTCGTGTTCAGCTAATATGTAGCGTGGTGGAGGTTGACATGTGGTTATTGTGTATGTGAAATTTTGCAAGGGAAGTACAAGAAGGAGTCGGGGGTTTGCAGATGTTAGAATTGGATTTAGGTAGGGGGACGAGAGACTTGTGTATGTTAGAGCAGCTTTTGGCAGGATGACAGGTGAATCTGGGCGCATTTTTAAACCTCGACTGGTGCTATCTTACATTTCATTCCTTTGCAGCGGCAGCCATCTCTGCTTAGGTGTCGCCTCATGTATTAAAGGTCCTGCACACGTGCAAAAGTGTTTTCAAATAGTCTCTCTTGTTACTGATTAGACCTGTTCTCTGGTTTGAATTGGACAGCGATATGCTGGGATTTGTCTGAGATCCGCTGCGGCCGCTCTGAATGTGTAGACACTGTGGCCAGGAACTGACTTTACAGATAGGTGCAGTGTTCTGCATGTAACTTAGTCTGACACAGAGAAAGTCCACTAAGCAAAGCCTGACAGCCCACAAGAACAGAGCAGGGTTCATTTGCATAATCAGACATACAGAGATGGTGAAAGGCAATAAAGGAGAAATCACTGCAGAGTCCAAAATGACACTAAAAGCATTCCAATTGTCTTGCAAATTTTTCTGCAAAATTGCAGTGATCCATTTATCTCACCTGTAAAAGCCTTTGCCTGAATTCTCTCTGAATCTCTTTGAGCAATCAATTTATATTCATTGATCAAAGTCCTGAGAAGAAGTCTGATCAGCAGAATAAGTGGGAACAACTGAGTGTGTAGGGCCATTAAAGTTTCCTACATGAATTTACCTCGACTCTTCTGCAGCCTTTTTTATCCACCACACATTCAGTCGGTGGCATATTCTGTCTCTTGAACACAACCTGATAACAGACATCATCATTTTTTGACACCAGAACGTGTCTGGGTATTCCCATTTGTCGAGCAGAGGTGACAGGGACGGAGGCTGGGTTGGAAGTGGTGTTTGGAAGCTGACTCGACCTTTGCCCTCCAGCTTCCAGTTAATCCACCAACCTCTCTCCTCCAAATTCACCAGCCAGTTTCTCTAGTGTTTGACTGATAGCAGAGCGAGACACGAGGCGGAGGACAGTGCTGGGAAGATAACCTGCAACAGAAATGGACCAGGAACCCTTGTGGAGGACGTTGGGGTAAAGGAGGCTGCATCTAAGGATGGATGGATGGACGTCACATCTCAAAACTGTAAACCAAGCAGCTTTGTGATTTTCTTTTTTTTTTTTTTGGGAGGCCCTGCCGACTGTAGCCGTGCCGACAGGTCCTGTCGCTCATGAGTGGTGCTACGCTGAAGCCGCCTGTCTCTGTGCTCATCGCCAAGGACACACTGATGCGTGTTCTCATGTGCCTCCCACCTTCTCCCCTCCTCACCTTCCACCACACAACCCCTCCTCCCCCCATTAACATGCAGCCCGCTCTTGTATTCTTTTTTGTTTTGTTTTGTTTTGTTTGGGTTTTTTTTTAGTGTTGATTTAAATAGAAATTCTGACTTTTGTAGCAAAGATGCAGCTTTTTTCAGAACAAACCTTTGCAGACGTGAATATAACATTAGTTTTGACCAATGCTGTAAACCATGACATCATGTTAACTTAACAACAATAAAACATTTTCTTTGTTAGAATTGATGCCTCTTGTTTTGTTTAATATATTTCAAAATGGTTGCTCCGATTTAACACTGACACAGTACATCATCATCTTTTCTATCTGCTGACAGTTAAGGGTATTAGAGGGCTGACAGAAGCAGACAGGCACTGTTCATCATAACTGATTGTTCCTGCCATTAGGCAAGCTGTACCGCCAAGCAGATGGGTTCACTTCCTTTAATGTCACAGCTCATTATGAGTGTTACTGTATGTCCGGGCAGAGAGGTACTTGTGGCCAAAAATAGTGTCGCCTGCGATGCAAATAAACACCTGCACTTGATGGATTGATTTTAATGAGAGGGAAGGAGGAAAATATTTCAAGGGATCGTAATCTAGGAATTCAATTCATCCTGTCCTCATACTCACTTTGGAGTTTGGTGTGGTTTGTTTGAGAGTGATGAAAGAATAGGTTCACACATTTTCAAGTGTGTCTTAAACCAGCGATCAGGTTCAGCATATGTGCACTGAAACAGTCCTCCTGTTCATGGTGTCCATTAAAAGATCACTTCCTAATGGTAAGTGATGGTGGGAAAAAAACTCACTGTCCATATTCATGAGTTATCCATCCACTGCAGGTCAGCAAAAAACACTAAGAGGGATTGTTTTACTTAAAAGACTTGATTTGATTACCTCTGCTAAGTTCAAATAATCCATTTGAAGCATGTTAATAAGAGCTAGCATGGGAGGGATGATTACAGCAACCAAAAACTGGTTCAGTGTAAATGCGGGTATGTGACTACAGAGTTGAAATAATACACAACACGTCTTACATTTTCCGTTACTCATATCCTTTTTAAGAGCTGTTTGAGTCTCCAAATCTTCTCGGGGGCTGCTTGATGATTGCAATAACAGAAATTTCTCCCAGTTAGGAAAAAGCTTGAACAAAATGACTCTGGCTGTGTCGTAGTCAGAATCCAGTATGGTGACTGTACAGCTTGTGTGGATTCAAGCAGCATTTAAGTGCCATATGCTGTGAAAAATCTTTTTGATAATGGAAAATTAATTGAAAAAAAGAGTTGGAAAAGGACTGGCTCAGAGCATGAGTGGCTCAGAGTATCGTCTAAATGAAGGCTCACTGCACAGAGTGAACATTTGTATTGATTCTGTGGGTTAAATAGAAGCATGAAGAGGAATAGAGGGGCAGTTGTAATCTAACAAACAGATAAACAGCATATATTGAGCACAGATCTCCTCCTCAGGCGGAATAAAGAGCTCATATGTTAGATCATGTCCTTTTTTTTTTTTTAAGTTATATTTTTGGGCATTTTTGCCTTTATTTTTGATAGTGCGGTGAGATAGACAGGAAAGTCAGGGAGAGAGACTGAGGGGATGACATGCAGCAAAGGGCCATGGGTCAGATTTGAACCCCCCCCCATGTTTCTGCTGTGTGAACCCGTCTCTTGTTTCTTCTTTGTCTCCGGTTTGTTTCTGTTTGTCTGTGATTGGTGGGCGTGGGCGTTACAGCTCCAATCCACACTTCCACCCTTGCACCTGTTCCTGATCAGCTCATCACATCACCAACACTCTGCAGTGTATAAAGACCGGCTCTTCACTCCACTCTTTCAGCCAACCTTTGCCCAGAGAAATCTTGTTTTTTTTTCTCTTTAATCTCATTAATTCCAGTTTACCTGTCCCTCAGGTCCACTCTCGCTCGCCTGTCCCATGTCCTGACTCATCCAGCTCACTGGTTTGTCTACAAAGGACAGCACAAGGTCCCTCTGCACTCAGCCTCAGCCTGGCCCAGTCCCTTGTCCTGCTCTCCAGCCCGAACCCTGAATCAGACATATACTACTGCTTGGCCCACAGCCTTGATGACATGTGGCACTAGTCGCAAATCATGCCTCTGTAGATAAACATGTTCTCCTCTCATTTTCCTTTGGAGTGGTGTGTGTGTGTGTGTGTGTGTGTGTGTGTGTGTGTGTGTGTGTGTGTGTGTGTGTGTGTGTTTTGAGGAGTGGCTCAGTGTGTGTACAGTACAGTACGTATCTCTTTTGCCTGGCTCTTATCAGGGGAATGGAGGTTCTCAGGTCTGCACTGAAGGTGACCCTGAGTTGAAGGAATTCCAGGCAGATAAAACTCTCTGACATCTGGCTCTGAAACACTTTCCCATCCAGTCCTGTTCCACACGGCTTTGAAGGGGTGAAAGGTGACAGAGATGGGCATTTTTAAGTTCATTATCTTTCCATAGTCGGTGCGAGGCAACAACAGCTGTCATGTAAGCGCTAGAAAACATGAAGAGCACGCGGTCTTGTTAGAAAATGCCAACCCTTTTGGTTGAAATACACAAGCGCAGACAATACATCCAGCGGATGTGCACATGACTGAAAATTTTTACGTAGTTTTCTTCCAGCAAGACATTCCTTACTTCCTTAAGGAATGCTGGTGTTGGGTCTCATTGGTGCAGCAAACAATTCCAACATAGTAGAAAGCACATACCACCACCAAGGCAGTATATATATTGTAACGCTAATGGAAAAACATCAAACATTTTAAAGCTGCATCTGAGCTGAACCTGCATCAAAATACATCACAGCTTTACTGAGGAGTAGTTTAGACATAAACCGATTAATCACATGACAGAGAACAACTTTTTTGACAAGTTTTCATTCACTTTATATAATTTTTGTGCAAATGTCAAACATCAAGTTTCTCAGTTGTGGGTTGTGCTACTTTTGGCTGTATAAATGGGTATAAATCAGTGGGGTTTGTGCCATTGCTGTGGACAAAACCAGCAGCTTGAGGACATAAAATTGAAGTTCATGATAAATTGATTTATCGAATGATAAAAGGAGACAAACTGATAATAAAAACAATGCCCATAATATACAGTATGAAAGAAAAATTTGGGATTTTCCAAATTTGATAATTTGATTAATGGTTATGGACAATTAGTTATGCCCTGTCTTCATAGTGTTTCTCAGTACTCTTGATGACCTACTGATGCAGATCCGCACCAAAAACCCATCGCCGAAATCAACGGACATCTGTGTGGTTAGTATACTTCACGTTTTTGAGACATCCTGCTGACCAATAATCACACAATAAACAGACAAGGTAAGGTTCTCATATGTGTAAATAGCAGGTATGACAAACTAACATGTGCCTTCTGTCGTGCACATTCCTGTCTCACTTGGCTCTCACACCAAAGGGTCATGGGAAGGCATGTGTGCTCCTGGGTTAATTTTAGCCCTCATTTCATCAAGGCCATTGAGACAAAACGCAGACCAACCACCTCAGTCGGTCTACCAAACCTTGAACCCACTCCCCCTCTGATCTCCAAACACCCTTTACGGACTGAACCACTGTATCAGCGAGCATGTGCTCATACAAAATACTTTTCTTTGGACAAAGTGGAGCGATGACTTCTCAGATGTGTAGGTCACCAACCTGCCAGCTCAGCAGGTCATGAATGGTCTCCTAATGGTCTGTTTTGATGATTTAAATAAAGATAGGTCACATCTTAGACTCTGTAGAGCTCAGATATCCTATGGAACTAGAATGGGACTTGGTAGCACACATACCTCCACTAAGGCCAAACATTTTCTTCCCCCAGATCCAGATTGTATTTCAGAAGTTATACAAAGTCATAGATGTCGATATATTTAGATCAAGATACAAACGTGATTTCCTGAGACATTGACGAAAACGCCCTATCTCGCAATGTTACAGCAAGTGATAACAAACTCCAAGATCTGCCCCTTTAACTGGAACTGTCCTTCCCTGACCTGATCACCATCCCTCCATCACGTTTGTAAATGAGTGATTCAGTTCTGTAGTTTTTGTTTAATCCTGCTGATAAATAAACAAACAAACCAACAGAGATGGATGAAATCATCCTTGGCAGAGGTAATATATATCATTAAGTTTTTTAGATTAAGTCAAAGGAATAAGTGCAGGTGTGTGTACCCACCAAGAGGCTGACCTGTAAATACCACTCAGCATTCATCAATCAGACTCAGTTGGTCAATGAAACTTCTCTATGTTGTTTAACAAAACTAACAATGCTCAGTGTGTCTCAAGAAGACACTTGGAGCCTCTCCAGGTGACTTTTAAGTGGGCACGTAAATGAAACTCTGGCCTGAATGTCGGCTCTGTCTCAGAGTTCACTGCTGGTACCTGTTTGGGCGCAGGGAGAAGAGACTGGAATCCAGGTGAAAACACAATTGATCAAAATTGTATCACAAGTCCCAAGTCTGACTTTGTCACATATGTAATGCAGATTGAGTCAGGTCACTCAGGTCCACTGCAGTTTGCATGTCTGCCTGTGCTACAGTAAAATCTAGACAGCAAATTGCCCGTCTCACAGTCTCAGGCCTAGCAGAGCACCTCATCGCCTCACCAGACTGTACAACCATGATTTATTTTCCTTTTTCATTTTTGACCCTTTTTTGGGTCTGTTTCTGCTTTATTGGCACTTCTCCAGCTCATCAGTGCGAGTGATTCATAATGTTGTAACGAAAGAAAAGAAGGAATATCATAGTGCATCCTTTTGTGTCACTGAAAGTAAATCTAAAAAACACAGACACACTCCTTAAACATACAAACTGAAATTGTTTATTTTTTTAAAGATTTAAAGGGGACGCCAGACTAACACACACACACACACACACACACACACACACACATACAACCGTACAACACAAGAGTGTCATTTCAAAGCTTATCATGGCTATAGTGTGATGGCAGTCACAGAGAAAGAGGATGCTGCTATTTTGAGCACAGAGACTTGTGATGTCGAATAAGCAGAGTAGAGCGATGGGGGTCTGCACTCTGTCAGTGTCAGACCACTGTCAAGTCATCCACACTGCAATAAACACAACTTCAGTAGATGGATTCCAAAATAAAACAAGAAATACTTTCTATTTAACTATTGGCTCATGCAAAGTCTCCAAATCCTAATATATCCTAATAAATATTGTGCCTCAAAATCCTTGACTGTGAAATTTGTTGTTTTCTTATTTTATAACTCTTAAATGCATAGGCCTATTTTTAGATACCATCCTATGCAATCCTAAAATATCTTGAGCTTGATCTTGATAATTGAAATTTTGGGGAATTTGAGAGAAATTTCAGGCAACTATAACAAAAACCGGGCAGTGTATCTTTTTAAATACTTGCCTCTTTACTATATAAATATAAAAAAGAGATATAAAAGATATAAAATCTTGTTATTTAAAAAAAAAAAATTTGGTCGCACCAATAGCAAATTTAGGGACTATGAAAAATAATTTCTGGGTGAAGAATTTGAATTTAAAATAAAACTGAAATGATAAGTTAATTCATTGGAAGAAAAAAAAAACAGCATCTAAAAGCAAAGTGGAATAAAAGCCAAATATGATTGGGTTCATGCTTCTAAAATGTGAGCATTTCCTGTTTTACTCTGCTTTAAACTGAATATCTTGATTTTGTTTTCATAGATTAAACGATTAATTAACTGTTTAGCATAATCATTAACTGATAAAAGAAACAATTGTTGGTTGCAGCTGTAATGCATATAACATTTATTTTATATGGTATTTGGGGGGCACTGTAACAAATTTTGAGACTAGCCTATATCAAATAAATAATCTGGGTTTACCACACCAAATTGGCGGAGGGGTTACCATGGCTAGACGAAGACCTATTAACTCATAAATCTGCTACCAAGCCTCTGGAGAGATCTAGAAACAAACTTCACCTTAAGCATGTTTCCGGGGAATGAAATAGACTTTATTTTGAAAGACTAATTAAACCTCACTTCCACTTTGTCCTTGCTCACTCAGGCTGACTTGCCGCTGCTTACAACCGCTCTTGTCGAGCCGGGGGGCGGTGGAAGGGGAGTGGATCCAGGGAATCTGGCTAATAGGCGCTTCTTCTCCGACATCCTTATCGTGCAGTGTCCAAACTTGAGGGAGAATCCTGCGATTATAAAACACACCGAGAGATCTCTGCGCTCTGCTGCTGCTGCTGCTGCTGCTGTTCACAACTTCTTTTCCCAAATACAGGTTCCCCCCAGGACCTCAAATCGTGGGAACTATGTACTATGCACTGTTTGTTTTTCTTTTTGAAGGTTAAATGATGTTGCATATGGCTTTTGCAGTATTTTAGTCTACTTTTCTTCACATTTTCCAGCGTGCAACATCCTGCATCTGCTATCGCCCTGGCAACCAGACCTCCTTTCTGTCATCCTCCTGCGCTTCACCCCTCACCATCAGCATCAGCCTGCGAGGAACAAAAGCCCGCTTTTTACGCTCGTCCTCCAAGTGGAAGCAGATTCTTTTTTTTTCTTTTTTTTCTGACCCTTTTAAACCTCTTTTCTAATTTGTTTATTTTAATTTTAAAATATATATATATAGTAAGGTTCATGTGTCGGAGAGGTCGTTTCTCTCAGCACCAAAATGCCTGTGAGACGCGGTCATGTTGCGCTCCAGAACACCTACCTGGACACTATCATCAGGAAATTCGACGAGCAAAGTAAGTGCACATGAAATGAGTGAAGTTATGACCATGTGTTGTTTAACCAATGAAAGCAACAACAACAGGAAAACGTTGAAGATATCCTACATATTGATAACGATAGATAGATGTTGAATATGATATAATGTATATAACATGCCTCTAGTTAGTCGGATTAAAGGTGTTAGCCTCAAACAGATGTGGAAAGAAAGGTTTTAGTAGCTCCTGTTTTTGGAGTTTGTGACAGCATATGGTTGTCATCAGGAGGAATAATGAGCTCTGCAGAAAGAAATGTACCTCATGATAGTTAAGATAGAGCATTGTGGCCTGTATGTTGCAGTGTTGGGTGTACTTTTACATAAATGAATGGGTTCAACCTTTTTATTTTGGTTGTTAAGTGTAATTTTATTCGTGAATTTCTTTTGTTCATTTGAGTTAGTGACATTATAGCTTATAATTTTGTCTAGTTTTATTGTGTTGGATATTATTTGGGCTCTTTCACTCAGGCTGCTGGAGCCTGAGCAGGTGGCAGACCGACAGGCTTTTCATGTTACATTGAACTGCCTTATCTAATTTGTATCAGGGATGCTGACAGACCCCTGCTGCTCCTTTTATGTTTGAGGCACCTGTATGTAACTGCACCTGCATGTGTGTTTGTGAGTGCTCACATGATGCCTTACATTATGTTCCATTAGCCCTCCGTCTGCAAAGACAGACATTTAGGAAGAAAAAAGACTCCCTTCTCCTGCAACCTCTAAGGCCTATCCTTTGTGTATCTTTTGCACATCCCGCATTGTACATCAGTCAGTCACGTCTCTGTTAATATCATTCGTAGAATAAAGAAGCTACACAACACACCCAATGTATAAAAAGAAATACATTGTCTGCTCTTCAGTCTACCTTTCAAGTCAGTCTTTCTCCTTCCTCTTGTCACATTTCCCCCCTTAAAGCACACTTTATCTCACGGTGGATCACTTAGAGTGTAGACTGGATGTGTAAGGTCCTGATCAGATACTGAGCAAACATGGAGAAATAGTTGAATGTCAATTTGCATTAGTCTGATAAGATCTGGGGCCAATGCTTGTAAATGCGGTCCTCCACGGAGAAAGAATCGATTATGTAATCCCTCTACTGTATGTCCCCAAATGTGTGTGTGTGCACGCGCAGCCACGTGCACGACCAGGTGAGTGCACGTGCCACAGTGGTGCTGCTTAGCAACGGTGTGACGATCAGTGTTTTCGCTGTGAGCCCCAGATAATGACTTTGGACAGGATGTGCTTTCCACCAGAGGAGCTCACCCATTTACTTTAAAGAGAGGGACAGAGAGAAAAGTCCCTTCCTCTCATCTGTGTGGGCAGCAAACAGGGAGAGCTGTTTAACCCAGTTCCACCACAGGATAATAAAAGGGCCATTCAGAGGCTGCAGAGGTTATGTATGTACTTTTCATTTACCTCATTGAACTCCTCCATTAGCAGCCTTCGAACAAAACTGTCCTAATTCACTTTCACGGCGGACAGTGTTTTTGGCATCGTGGCTGTGCCACATACATTACTATCATCAATAACAGGATCTGTATGGTATATCAGCTTGGAATTACTGTTAAGGATTTTTTATTTCTGAGTGCAAAGTAACTCTGAGATACTCCGTTTGACAGTCCAGGAATAACCATTACTGTTGTACCTGACACTGTTCAGCCACAGTTTCCCACAGGGTGAGAGATTATTGGTGGTGGCTGACCCCCGAGGGAGGGTCATCTGCTGGTGGGAAGATACATCAGAGTCCACTGATAAACAACCCATTCGTTCGCTAACATCCCAATTTGTAATGAATACAAACATATAAAAATGTAATTTGGCTGTAGGCAAACGTGTGGGCTGCCCAAGTAGACTCCATATGTGGAAACACTACATTAAAATATAAAGCATTAAAAAAAACACATAAAACAGAACAGTAAATACACACAAAACAAAGTATAAATACATTAAAAAACATTAAAAACCCACAATCAATGATAATAACATCAAATAAATAATAACAACAACAGTATAGCAGTATAAAAATATGGGGAAATAATTAAACCCCTTGGCAAACGTGAATAATTCCAGATTAATTTAACAATGGCAGCTAAAATTTTACAGACTAATCCTGACAGACGTCAACCACCTGTAAATTCCCACAAGTTACAAGAGAGCAGGCGTGACGCCACAGAAGCTCTTATCTTAAAGTGCCCACCTGCTCCTCTTCAGTCCCTGGGGGGAAATTGTGACGCTAATAGCATTAGCGCCATGGAAAGGTGGAGTTCATTAGTTCCACTTCAGCTGATTGTGGAGTGCAGAGGAGGAAGCTTGTTCATTATCATGGCAGACCTCATCAGATACAAAGACATGCAGAAGACGAACACCCTGTACTTTATTGTATTTGATTAAATCTTAAAACAGTGTAATTGTAAATACATTGTAAATACTTTAAAATGAGAAAATTGAAGTAAGGAATAGGTAAACACAAAAAGTGTTTTGTTTATTTATTTACTTTTTTATAAGTAGCTGGATCTAATGGGATCACTTTTTTAGGAACCTGTACTTCCCCACAAAGCCAGACAGTAGTAAGTACATATTCAGACTTCTTGACATTTGTTTTACGATGTAAAATATTATTGTGCCATAGAAATGTATCATTTAAGAGAGGAAAGCATGTAAAGTTTGCAGAGCTTCAAAAAAGCAATGAAAACCACATGGTTAATTTAATGGTGCTATATTTATGTTTTTGCTGTTGCTACGTAGCCACCATTAGCATTAACAGCTGTTTTACTTACATGTCTAGAAGAAACCTCACGACTTTAACATCAAACTTAAATCTTTTATTTGCCAAGAGCATTCTCCAGCGGTGGAAAGCAGCCAATTTTCAAATCACTTTCCGATCACTTCTTTTATTCTGCTGAAGTTAGCATGCTAACAGCCAGCCCTTACACTTACGGTACCTTTTAAGCCAAGCTAACTGGATAGCCACAGTGAGCTAAAGTTACATTTATCTACTCTGTCCTACTTCTTTCCTGTTACAGAAAAATCAACTTTAACGATCCAAAATCTTAATAATTCAGTTTTGTTATCCCTTATAAATTAAGCAGCAGCCAAATCTAACCATGATACAACCTAACCCTAAAAGTTTGAGGTTATTTTTCCTCTATCATTAAGACTGTGTGTTCAAAATGCTTAATTCATTCAATTAAGGCATTCAATTTGCAATTTATCTATCAGTTACATGGTTTGGCTAACCAGCCTTTCTCAAGTCCATTCTTATGCTACTGTCCCACAATTAAATGTCTTAATGTTTATGCCATTTGATAAAGCCCCTACACAGTGTGTAAACTGCTCTGTGCTTTGGTATGTTTCCAGTCAGATAAATTTCATTTGTTCTGCCTTTGTCCTGTCATGTACCAGATGTTTTCAGCCATAGTTAATAGTGATCACAATTTGTGCCGTATTTTAGAAATTTTAGCTTATTAATTGGATCAATATTGTTTATATTGGTATTGGTGCATTTGTCAGCCAATACCACTGACATATCTGTACCTAAACGTTGACGTGTCCGGGTTAGTTTGGTCACAATTAAAAAACAAATGGCCTAATCAAAAATGTTTGTTCATGTTATGTATTTAAGTAACAAAATGAATATTGCTTATCACCATTTGACTTTTTTAACTTTTACATGTATTACCTGTATTGGTTGGGCAATAATTTACAGTGTTCATTGCTTTGGGTTAGGGTTAACAAAAGAAATGCTTAAATATATTTTGTTTCGATAGAAAATATATATTGTTTCCTTTTAATATTCGAGTAAGAAACAAGTTTCAACAAATTAGTTTCTGATGTTACTTTATAACTTAAACCCACAGTCACTGTCAATATTTCAACTTTTATTTCTTGCCTTCTAAACCAAGATATGAGAGAAATCTTCTGTCGCTCTTCAGATCGCAAATTTCTGATCGCCAATGCCCAGATGAAGAACTGTGGAATCATCTACTGCAACGAGGGCTTCTGCCAGATGTTTGGTTTCACCAGGGCGGAGATCATGCAGCAGCCATGCACCTGCCAGTTCTTGGTGGGGCCTGGCACCATGAAGAGCGCCCTGGCCCAGCTGGCACAGGCACTGCTCGGCTCTGAGGAGCGCAAGGTGGAGATCCTGTACTACGCTAAGGAAGGTAAGACACAGGGGGAAAGGAGAGGAAAGGTGAAACATAGGGGAGGAGGGAAATGAAAACATTCAAAATCCCTGTCAGCTTGTTTGCAACCTCAGGTCGCTGAGTGGGAGCCTTCTGGTCATCACAAAGTCTGACCTGTTGGACAGCTTGACTGTTATTAAAATGCACCATAATCATCCATATGTTCCACCATTTTACCCTCCAGCTGTTGTTTTTACCAATCGCTGCTTAATTTCTGGAATATGACTTTAATCATAAAAATGAAATGCGTCTAACCTGATCGATCCATAAGAAAGTAATTTTAGTCTCACATCCTGTGTGGCAGCCTTCATAGTGAGCTGCCATGTTTTTGGGGGATTTTTTTGCAAACCACTACGGTCTTGAAAATCAGTCATCGTGGTCGAATCAGTGTTTTGTAATCAGGCTTTAAATCACATAGTGGGTTCTTGGCACCGAGTCACCTCCCCAGTGAGACCAGGCAGGCAGACTCAGCATCATATTCTTAATCTGGTCTTAAAACCTGTTCCTCTTTTCCTCTTCTGCCATATTGATTTGTTGGTTGAACCGAAATCCGTTCTCGTCTTCATCTCCTTTATCATTCTGTCTCATTCTTTCTTCCAAATCCTCATATTTATCTTTAGTGCACAACTTTGATCTTGAAAAGTTATGTGCAAACAAAAGTAGAATTAAGAGATGGTGGTACTAAAATTATAATGAGAGAACTGAGTGTGAAAACGTAAAGAAATAACACAGCAATTCAGACTTTTAAACTTTTGATCCCTAGTTGATATATTGGCATTTGACTGAGTGTTCGCTCCTCTTAAAGCTTCATGTCTTCTTGACTCTCTGACTTAATCCTAGTGGTTCCACCAGTTGCAGGCCAACCCGTGTGGAGGTGTGCGTCTCACCTCCTTGATTTCTTTCACCTGTGAATTCCTTGTTCACCTGTTTATCCACCACTGAGGCAGAAACACATGATGGAGGCGAGCAAACACACCAGGCTCAGGACGATCACAGTCACCCACCATAAACCCAAACACGTTTACTCTCTACATACATACACAGACATACACACACACACACACACATGTCTTTTGTTACTTTGGCCGTTTGGGCATGAGGAGTGCAGTCTAGAGAGCTGTTGTCATGGAAATGTGATCAGCATGCCAGCTCAAATCCACTAAGCATCTATTTGTTTTGTCTCTTGCTTCCTACTGTGCTCCCAATCTGAACAGGCAGAAAAATTTCCGAACAAGTGGATACAATGATTCAGAACAAGTCTCTCACAGGCTGCTTTTCTTTTCTTTACCTCCGGACTAAATTCCTGTTCAGAGGATGAATAGGACTGAATGCAGGCACTCAGTGTGTGTAGATGTTTGTTCCTCAGATGTTTGTTCTTCTGTGTGTGGTTGTGTGTGTGTGTGTGTGTGTGTGTGTGTGTGTTTTTCCGATCTGCCCTGTCCCCCATATCTATTTTTAGACCACACTGATTGCAGTGTGAAGTTAGACCTGACAGAAGTGTTGCTCATTTAGCCTTTTTTAGCTTTCAGTGTCCCTCCTTTTTATCCTCCAGTTCTCTCTCTCTCTCTTTCTCTTTCTCCCTCCTGTGGTGTTCTCCCTCATGGTCACCCTCAAAGTCCTGACCTCATAAAAACAGATCAGATGTTGAAAGAGGATTTTTGAAAGGGGGTATAGCTCAGTGGTAGAGCATTTGACTGCAGATCAAGAGGTCCCCGGTTCAAATCCGAGTGCCCCCTGTTTATCTATTAATGTTTCTTTCTCTTTCTTTCTAAAGGGACCTGCAGACCCTGCCTGGTGGATATTGTGCCTGTGAAAAATGAGGAGGGCATTGTCATCATGTTCATCCTCGACTTCCAGGAGTTAATCGATCCTTCGCTCAAAAAATCAGGCCTCAGGCAGAGAGTAACCCAAGGATGGATTTACTGTAAAGTCTTTAACATTTACATTAATTACGTTACATTAATTGATGTCACATGTCATCGTAGTGGTCAATGTTGACATTTTCTGTATAAACTAAACCAGATACATGCACAAAAACAACGCCCTCTCTGATGCAGTAAAAAAAAAAAAAAAAAAAAACATTTTAGTAATACAAAATAAGTTTTGAAAACAACTGAGCTGAACACAGAGTTTCCCCTTCAGGTCAGAATCGCAGGCTGAAGATGAGGCTGCCCGTGCTGCGGTCCATGCGACGACCTTCACTTTCCAAAGATCAGTTTGAAGGAGTCGTGGTGGACTACCTGCAGGTGAGGTGGTGTACACTCACTTACACAGTCTCACACACACACACACACACACACAAATATAAATATACACATAAAAACGATGATCATGCGTTGCAATATTCATGCCTTACACTTTGCTGCAGTTCACACTCACATGTGACAGTGGTTCCTGACATCTGGACGAACAAATCACACTACATATCTGCAAAGCGCTCACTAACAAAAGATTATGCATGCGCTGCCTCTAAACTGACTCAACTGCTCTTCACACATGCATGAAGAGCACAAAACAAGCAAACTTGCTCCACTCAAATTATTTAGTGACAACAAACTCCCTCTCTCTCTACACAGAGAGAATTGTTTGAATTTTCAGGACTGAGGGAAGAATGAGGGGAAAAAATGTCTTTCTGGTCTCAGAATCTTCCCTCACTTCTGTCCCTTGTGTTTTGATGAATTACAGCTTGTGAGAAAAAATTTCCTAAAAGTATCCATACCTGACACAGGAACTGCACTGGGCCAAACCAGGCCCCCGATTTACATGTTGAAATTGTTTGGCCTGGATAAGACATTCCTTTCTGCTGCAGACCTACCTTGTATTTCATGTAGATGAGTATGGCCCATTTCAGAAAATAAATCAATAAGACAGGATAAAAGTGTATGTTATATATTCCCTTTTGTGTATTTATTTTCTTAAATCTTCTGTTATGCATCTTCAGACCAACCATAAACACCTGTTAGAATGAAATGCAACAGACACTTTTATTTTTTATTTTTGCTCTCTTTCCTTGACAGCCAAACAGCGAGGAGGTCCCTCTGAAAGAGTTTCGGATCCCGTCCAAGGAGAGCTGCATGCAGTCTGAGACAGAGGCTCTGATAGAGCAGGACCTGGATCCTCCCTCTCCTGCAGCCCAGTTGTCCGCCAAGCGAAGATCCCTGCTGACGGACCGACTGGACCCCGGGATCGGCTTCCCTCGGGGGACTTTACCTCGGAGCTGTTCCCAGGACAGCGTCCGCAGCCTCCGACGTGCCTCATCACTGGACGACATCGATGGCATCAGGGCAGATTGGAACAGTCGACCTGGAGACCCCCGCGCTAACAGCAGTGAGTGTCTGAGTGTGGCACTGGGAGCACCTCAGAGGGAATTTGTGGTTAAGATAGAGAATTATTAGTGGTAGTATTAGGTTATCATTGTTGCATTGTCTCTCCAAGCAGCTAAAAGATGTTTACAATACACATTTCCTTCATATTTGTGAAATATAAAATGTTTTAACATTTTATTTTTCCCAGTTCAACTTGACTTACTATGAAGAATTACAACAAAGGTGCCATATTATCCACATGTTTTGGTTGGTTCGGTTACATAATTTCTGTCTCAAATAAGAAATAAGCTAATTGTAGGAATAAGTGACATAGGCAATTTAATTTTGATACAAATATATCTTGATATTTAGTATTTTCAATACATATATGAGATACAGTATTGTTGTTCTCATATGATTACATCATTAAACAACAGTTAGTAGTACTGATATATTGCCAGTCCAAGCTTCTAACTGACTGATTGTTTACTTCCTCTGAATGCACATCAGCTCTTCTCTGTTCATAATAAACAAGTGGCAACATAGAATGAGGCGGAAAGCAAAAGGGTTTAAGAGAGATGTCTTCATTTTGGCACAACAGAAAATGATAAACATACATCACCCTCGAAAATCATGGTGTTTTGGTTCATCACTGTTTTGTGTGTAAACTGATCATTTTCACGTGGAGGACACCTCAGAGAACGTTATCGTTATTATTATAATACCATGGCCACTTACCAAGAGAACTGCAATTGTCATTGATTATAGGTTGCTTGTGTGTAATGGATACATTTTTTTTTTTAATTACATAACATTAAGCGTCAGTATTTTTGCTATGGTTACATGCAGTTCAATGTTAATTCGTATTAGCTTAACAGACACCTGCTAGCTGATAAAAGCAAATATTTCACAGGGTCCGGGTGTAATATTTGTTGCAGCACTGAAAACACGTCAAACAAAAACTCAGATGTAAAGATCTATGAAAACTACAAGCAGCTCATGATAGATTTCCCACCTCGATTCACTGTGAGAAACTTAACTGTTGTGTCAGACAGAAAGAGACAGATCTCAGACCTTTTCTCTGACATTCATAACATACAGAGCATCGCTCTGAGCACGTGCAGCTGCCTGATGGTTGTTCCAGCAGAGACACACTAATCAATCCCTCTGTCAGTGTGTGTGTGTGTGTGTGATTGTGTATGTGTGTGTGGGGGGGTTTGTAGTCCATTTGTGTTAAAATTGCTCATCATTGCACATCTGTCCTCCTCTTCTCTTCTTCTCTCGGGGGAAATATTTTGTGAGGAAACTATTTTTTTAAATACAGGATACAGTTTCCAATCACACTCTAGTTTCTCACCCTGTCTGTCACATTTTAGCCATATTTGTATGTCCATCTGTGTCTTTGAGGCTGAGAGGACATGCAGTCTGTCCTGTTGAGGCCAAGAAATAATGATTGAACAAAAAACTATTATCTGCACCAACTAGGAACAAAAAAAAAAAATTATATTATCATTCAAATTCATTTTCAGACATATATAATTTTTCCTGATCTCTCTAATTTTGAGTCTTAATCGCCAACATTGCTGCTGTCTGCTGCAGATTTGAAGCCCAGCACTCTGAACTCAACGTCGGACTCGGATTTGATGAGACACCGGACCATCGGCCGCATCCCTCAGGTTACCCTCACCTTCAGCTCAGATCGAATGAGACCTCCTTCGCCCACAGAGATCGAAATCATCGCACCGAGCAAGATAAAAGACCGCACCCAGAACGTCACCGAGAAGGTCACTCAGGTCACACAGGTAAGACAAGTCCTTCGTCATCTCAGTAAAAAAAGAGAGATGATGAATCCCTTTTTTCTTTCTCTCTTTCCTTCTGGTCAGTCATTCTGTGGTCACCGATACTGGGGTGTTAAATTTGGTATTCCTTCCTGTTGCTTACTTATAGCTTTTTCTGTATATTCCGTATTATAACCTCTTGTTTTGTAAATGCAACGATGGAGCAACTGTGGCTCAGTAGGTAGAACAGGTCGTCCTCTTATCAGAAGGTCAGTGGTTTGATCCCCGGCTCTTCCTGGCCGCAGGCAAGATACCGAACCCCGCGTTGCCCCTGTTCCAAAAGTGTATGGGTGTGATGTATGAATGTGTTAGTGAATAGGTGAATGTGGCATATTGTAAAGCGCTTTGAGTGGTCAATAAGACTAGAAAAGTGCTATATAAGTGCAGTCCATGTAATGATGGCTGAAGCTCTTCAAGCAACAATCACCACCAACCGCTCTCGGCAAGAAACCACGTTCACCGGCAAAGAAAACGTACAAATCGCCCCTTTAAGGATTTTTGTAATGGATGAATCGATTTTTGCAATGTGGGATTGATATTATTGGATAACTTCAAGTTAATGTCAGCCTCATATTGAGAGACTGTGGTCTCACAATAACTTTGTCTGCTAGCTTTTGGCTGCATTGTCATGCTGCTAATTGGGAAAACACATAATACCAATCATATCATGTTCCCACTGCTGTCATCCTGTTTGGTGCGTTCAGGTTGTCAGCCATTGTTTCACATCACTGTCTCTGCAGACAAAGATGTCTATATTGTCTATAAATGGTGTTTGCTTCTGGCTCACTGAAGACGCAAAAAGACATCAGCAGTCACCGGTGGAAAGTATGACAGAATAGTCTCACCTGAGGTGCGACATTTATGGCACCAGCAACAGAACACACCCATCAGCCACCTGTCATCCCACCACGGTGTCTCTGCGCTCTGCTGGCACACCGTTATCTCACACACACAACAATGGAAGAATGTAAAAATACTGCTTTGCAACTAAAGTTTCTGACTTGAAAAGTAATTAGGTATTATGTGAAAGTAAAATTAGATCACCAGTAACATATTCTCAGATATTAAAAGTAAAATGAAAATTCTGAAAATTAGAGATAATTAAATAATAAAGAGAAGTTTTGATATTTTTCCTGCTTTCAGATCAATCGAAGCATTGCATGCTGCTCTGCATAATGAGAAAATGCTCTAAAAACCCTTATGATAAAGTCTAATGTCAGTGGGTTTTCCAAAACAAAATAACTTAGCAGAAGCCGATAAATAAAAAGATAAATATTTATTGGAGAAAGTAGTCGGAGCACTTCAACATTGTATATTTATTGGAGAAAATAGTCGGAGCACTTCAACATTGTATCCAATGTAATTGTACATTACTGGACTGAATAAATGTATTTACGTTATACGTCAAAACAAACTAACACTTACAAACAAAGTGATGGAATGGAAAGGCCTGTCTGGTCCAGGGCACAGCTGGCAGTCAATCACTGTGGGGCTCCCTCGGTGCATCACATTAACCCAGTTTATCTGTGGGGCTTCCACAAAGGTCAGATGACTGTCTTTCCAACCAGCCTGAGCCAAAGAGCTTGTGTTTTTGGGCCAGTTTGTCTGTTTGTTTGTGTGGCTGACTGTCCGTCAGCTTGTTATTTCACAGGATATCTCAAAAACTCCCAGAGCATTTTTGCAAGAAGCAGGTTGAGTGAATTATCTGGAGGACTGTGCTGAATCAAATTTGGGACATGGACTGAATTAAAAAGACTTCCATGTTTTACTCAGCAAAGTAATCCAGATAACCCACTAACCAGATTCTTTGAAGAAGTCCTTGAATGCTCAAGTATTTCCCTTCGCCAAATGCTTTCTATTTAATTTTAATCTTAGTCTTGTGCAGATTAACACACCTGTTTATTATCCTACTTTTGGGTCCTACATTTGCATCATATTAGCCCAGTACTGTTCCCTTATATGACTGCTGTGTGACTGGATGCTGTTGCCTTGGTGGTGGTGGTGGTGGTGGTGAGATCTCACTTGTTCACAGCAGGAGGGAGAGTGGTATCGACAGCCGGCTATGACTCAGTGCACAATGTGGAAGCAATGTGGCTTCTGTGGCCCAGGAAAAACCGACGGGACGAGCAGAAGGCCTCCTGGAAGTTATCTTGTTATCTTGACTCTGCTGACGTCGTTTAGGAGAAAAAATGAGCGTTCCTCAGTGTTAGTATTGCAGTGGAGTGTTTGTCTGCTGCTCAGCAGGGTATGACTTACAGCTATCTGTCTCTGGTATGTCCCCTGTTGACAGACCACACACGATCTTCCTCAGGCCTTATACATCTTAGAAACAGTTTAGTCCAGTGTTGAGACTTTAAATCTTGTTTTTAGTAAAGACAAAGACAAACTTTCCACTTGTGGGTTCATCTGACTACTTTTCCCAGATATTTTGTCTCGTTTGATGGAAAGCACAATACTGGATAGAGTATTCGTATTCATCTTAGTGTGATGTGTACTGTATGTAGTAGTACGCACTGGAGGATTTCAGTTTCCCCATCGCACATGTGTAAGTTATATATTAGTTATATAACTTATATATTGGACCACGACTGGTTCCAAATAGTTGTGATTTCACAAAATCCAACTCGTGCACATCTTAAACTCACAAAGACAGACTTTGACTACGGCATAGATATAAGAAATAATCAGACTTCAGATGGACGTCTGAATTCATCCGTGGCACAAAGCAGTTTAGTTCTTGTCTATCTTAAGCCGTACTGTGGTACTATGATTTCTGGGTAAATTAAGACTTTTTTCAAAATAAAAAAAATGGCAGGCCGAGGAACTCCATCCAAATACGCAGGAAATGTTTGTCTTTTGGAAGAATTCAACAGTTAGAAGGATGTACTGAAACAAGAAAAACAAAACCTCTTATTGTTCTCTCTGTAACAATGTTAGCAAACCACAAATTGTGAACCATGTTTTCCAGTTTTTTATTCATTGCTGCTACTGGTCAGCGCAGGTGTCATTGATTGTTACCATGGTAACATTGGTCTTAGGCCTGAGTTAGCCTGGAGGTAAGGTGTCTAATGTTTTTGGCTTAAACTTAGTCAGTCTTCAGTGTGAATCAGTCTTACTTGCATTAGACTAATCTACAAGCAAATTTAAGACTCGTCTGAAATATCTTTGTGAAACAGACCTCAGATTTAAGCCTTCTAGTGTCAGACTCTGCAAATATATAATTCTTCCCAGTGAAGCTCAAACATCCAAGTGAAGTAACAGTAAGCAAAACACATTTTTGAATGGAAACTTTTTGTTGTGTCGTATCTGCTTGACCATGTGCACAGATCTGTTTTTTTTTCATTGCAAATAAACCAGGGATATAAACACTAAAATCTTAAACTTTAATAAACTGTCTAGACATTAAATAAATATAGTTATTTAGTAAGAAGGTACCAAAACAGAAATGTGTTTAAACTGTTTTTGATATTACTGAGGTATTGTTGTATCTGCTGTAAGTGATGTCAGTATAGATGGTAGCTAGGCAGCACAGAGGAGGGGGGGGGGGGGGGGGGGGACGACTTAGTTGAGTGTGTGAGGATGCATATGGAGATTGCATTGCTGTGTGTGGGGATCACAGACTGTCTGTGGGAGTGCAGAGGGGTTCTGGTGAGATGTAGTTATGAAAGCGAGTAAAAAGGGCGGCAGCTGTGAGGCTATTGAGCTGCACTCGTTGGCTTGACGCTGCCTGTGACCTTGGCCTCTGGAGCTAATGGAAGTGGAGGGCAGTGTGCGTGCTCTCTGTGTATCTGTCAACCCTCCAACTGCCCTTTAAATCACAGCCCTCCCCCCCCCCCCCCCCCCCCAGCCGTCTTCATACTGGTGCCAGTTTTAGTTTCTGTCCAGCTTGAATTTACTCGCAGTGGTATCATAGTCACGGGTTGTAGATGAATGTCAGGCCTCACAGGTCAGGTTTTAGGTCACAGCAATCGTTACATGTGGGAGCAGCGGATCAATTACAACACCAAGAGCAAGTTTTCTACAGATTTATCACGTCGCTAATTTTAAATAAATCTCTAAACATATGTCTTCTTTTCTTCTGGTTGTGTTTCGTTATACAATAAAAACTTTCGTTGTCCCGCCTAATTGGATTTCGATTGGCACCTTACAAAAAGGGAAATGAAGGTTGTCATTGATCGTTGTTCATATTGATTTGTCTGCATAACATGAAGCACACAATGTGATTGACTAGACTGCAGCTTGTAAAAGACAGATAATTGTAGAAAAGCACACTGTAACTCCTAGTGTGTGTGTGTGTGTGTGTGTGTATTTTGGCAAAGCAGAAGTGTGTTTATGTGGTGCCCCCTGGCTTTGAATGAGCTTACAACAGGGAGAAAGTAGAAGTAGAAATCTGGGTTTAGTTTACATTTTTAAGTTTGAGCATTTTAGTCCACTTTAACTGTGTGTGTTGAAGTGTTTGTGTTAAGCAGGTTCATATTCAAACCTATAACACGTTCATTAGAGATTTGATGACAGTCTTTATTTTTGGGTGACAACGACGGGTGTGTTTGAGACAGTACGAGTCCATCAAAATAAATTGATAAACAAGTTGTCTGATTCTTCTCTAATACAATATATCAAAATATTTATTTCTACAAATATTTCTGGCTAAATGGGAGGATATGATACGGATATTGTTTCGATTTTTGTAAATAAATTTGGGCAAAAAAAAAACCACCCAAAACATGCATGATGGTACTAAAATATTACAGCTATGGCTTAAGTTTGACCAAAAAAAAGTACAATATATTGTCAATTTGTTTTTTCCGTTTAAGATAATACCCTTAATGACTTTGAACAACTTACAGGACATCACGTCTTCAGAAACAAAATCATACGAATTTAAATACACCTCGTTTAGTCAGAATTTAGACAAGACTTAAGACTCAAAGAGGATGAATTAAATAAACTTGGTTGCAGGGTAAACACATTAAAATATTTAGATACTTGTTTTCTCATTGTTGAGCATAAATCAGGCGTCCCACATAGTCAACAAAGAGTCTTAAAGGAAAATTAAAACCGGTATTTTTCTTTCTCGTAGAACTCAAAGCATCTTTTATCTCAACAAATTGTTTTGTTGTTGCATTATGAATGTTTAGCAGGGCCTGCTTTGACTTTGCACAGTTGTTGCTGGTTGAGTACCAGTGGAGGTGGGGGATGCCGTCATTCATACAGCCTCTGGACAGTTTTTTTCATGTGTTTGAAAGAGGATCCTGCAGTGAGGGCTGGGCTACAGGCAGGGAGGATGAACGAGGGAGCAGGAGGGAGGGAGATACAGACGGATAGATAGAGGTTGCCATCTCCCTCTCTCTCTCTTGCTCTCTCTCATAGTCTTAGTCTTCTCCCGTTGTTTACCCTGTGGCGGGCTTCAGCATGAGCTTCAAGCAGAAACTTCAGCCTGTGAGTGTTTCAGCCTTACTGGGTCTCTCACGTCCCCTTGTGTCCTCTTCCAACTCTTCAGCTCTACCTCCCTGTTTGTTTGCCACCGGCGTCCTTTTTCCTTTCCTTCTTCACCCCCACCGTCTTCATCCTCCTTCTCACCCTTCCTTTTTACTAGCTGTAGCTCCACAGGTGAGCAACATCAGCTTTATCCAGGTAAAGCTGATGCCATGTCACCTTGCTATGACAAGGTCCTGTTTATGGACACTTGCCCCAAACTTGATTTTGCTCTCACAGCATTTTGTATTTGAGTTGAGTGATGGTGTTTGAAGTACAGAATTAGGTGTTGTGCTTATGTTTAGAGTGGAATAAGACAGGATTAGGATGCACGGTCTGAATAGTTTAATGTCGTGTTCACTGCGGTTGTCTTCGGATGGAATATACAGGGAAAAGCAAAGACAAGCAACAGAAACAAGTTATATGTGATGGATTTTGCATTTTGCATAGTGGCTTTTTTTTTCAAAACTGAGAATAAAAGTAGGATTTTTTCTTTTCATTGCAGGTAAATACCATTCGTAATGTGTGATTATTTACTACATAACAAATAATGTCCTAGAAGCAGCTCACAGCAGCAGTTTTATGTATTTCACACTCTCTTTCATGATTTATTTGCTGTTCAGTCTTTAAGCTTCCCTTGTACTTAACCTCTCCGCTGTCTTTTGAATCTAATAAATATGAAAATGTATAAACAGTGAACTCTTCCTTTCATAATTATAAAGTCAGAGTAGCAACAGAGAGCTGTTGCGTGCAAACTAGAGGTGGCAGTTCATTATGAAACAGAGCTGTGGACAACATCAATACTTTAAAATGTTTTGGATGAGTGAACCTCGCTCATGTGTTTACATTCTCATTACTGTGTTGTCTTTCTACATCTGTTCAGCTGCGATGGTCAGTGGCTGATACGCAAAAGAGAGCCGCAGGTTGTTGTGTTAGAGGGATTCAATAAATATTGCAGGGTTTTCCACCTTCGCCCCATTTCCAAAACACTGTACGCTGTCTATTGGTCATAAAAACAGATTTGAGGAGCAAGAGCAGAGGCAAACATCCGTCTGTCGTTACAGGGCATTGCATGCTATAATGGAAAACTATACAGGCTTGGGTTATTCCCAGTGAAGATCTTACTTCCCCCTTTCTTTTTTCCTGTCTTACTTTCTTTCTTTTTTTAACCAAATATGGCCACACACATTTAGTAGCTTTTTTAAATGTAGTACTTTGTCCTTAAGAAGCCATTTACTTGCTGGCCCCTGTTTTAGCCTTAGCTGCAGTAGTGGAAAGAAACAGCATTTTTGTTCGGTGGGAGGAGGGGATCTAAATAGTCAATACCATGCTAAACTTAACTTGTGGTCCCTGTGTGAGTTTATTAGAGTGTTTGGTTGTAGAGCCACTGCAGCCACAAGTCCATCTTCTTTTGTCATGCTGACTATGACCAAGGTAATGCAAACTAAAATGCAAATGAGGGTCTAAAAACTGGAGGACTTTGAGGAGATGTAAGGACAACAATGCACTGAGAGCATTTTTTACTAGTTGTTAATGCAGATATGGATGACAGCAACGGGGCATCAGAAAAATACATCTGTTAGAGACCGATCACTGTTAAATCAGCCAGCCCAAGTCCTGACATTGTAGTTAACAAGAATTAACTGAAATCACTCCTACGTAGTGTGCAATCAATGACAGCACTTATTCTGGTCCACAATTGACCAGAACTCTGGCAGTTGGGGTCATATGGTCTAGATACAATGGGGATCACATGGTGAGGCAGAGGCAGGTAAGGCTGCTTTAAAAAGAACAGCTAGAGCTGTGACTTAGTGAAAGTGCCTGTGGAGAGAGGACAGAGCTGCACAGGGACCCTGTTAGATCTAGGTGGGAGGTTTTTCTGTAAGAAGGTGATGCAGCAGAGGAGGTGGCCGCTGCACAGCAGGCAGGTAGGGCTGCAGAGGGTTTGGAGGAGCCTTCCCTGCTGCTGTGGTCGCCACCAGGATAAGAACCAGGACATGGAGGCTCTTATTGTCGTGCCGGTCAGTGGGATCTTTGTACTCATCGCTTAATTCACAAATATCTTACTGTTTTTGCGTTGGTCTGCCTGTTAATGCAAATAGTGGTGGTGGCAATACTGGGTGGAGAGTTGCATGTTGGTTTTTTTTTTTTTTGCTTTGTTAAAGGAAGGAGCTGTTTCTGTTCTGCACTAAAACATTTGCATATTGAGAAACTAAGTGTGTGGACATGTTGGTATTAGAGGGCTGTGATATTTTATTCTGCCAAATTTGGTGAGAATTTTTTTGAGGTGGTTGTTACTTACCTTTAGGTGCAGAATGTTATGAAGGAAAGTCTGATTGGCTGTGACACGCAGTGTGTAGTGTGAAGACACAAAGCGTGAGCAGCACTAATTTATGCATACACATTTTCCCTGCTCAAATTAAGAGCTATTTTAATATCAGGATATTTTTAATCTGGATATTTCTTTGTTGCCTCACTTTAAGTGATAGAACATCTTACATTTTGGTGCCTGGTTTGATTTATCCTGGATATTTTTTCTTTTTTTATATCTGTGCATGAAAAGGGAAGCGTTCACATGCACAGCTTTACCTACAAAGTTGGCGATGTAGTCTATTATCTGCTCTGATCTAGACCAGCGCCACACGAACCTTAGGCAAGCACTGCTGGTGACAATCAGTTAACATTTCCTGTTTTCTTCAGCTTAAAATGTTTTTGCTGGAAGGCTTTTATTCTGAAGCAGCTCCAGTAAGTGAGTTTGCATACATGCTACATATCAACGTGACAACATGAACGTAACACTGTTCTTTTCTCCCAAAGAGTTGGTCAACGAAAACACTTTAATATGCACTTCTGTGAATATGCCTGTAAGTCATAGTAAGCCACTGCCATTCAGAGATGAGAAGTTAGAGTTGCTCTAATGCGCTTGGGCTGGTTTGTTTTGCGTAGGAGATTTAGAAAATACTAAATAGCAACAGCTCTCTGTTTACCAGTGACTTATAAGTGATATAAAAGTGAAAAAGTGGAGTGTAAATTACGGCACAGGTCATGAATATTAAACCTCATGAAGAATTAAACTGGCTGAAAAATTTTAACTCCTAAAAAATTAAACCTGAAGTTATATTTGGTTAATGGCATTTAAATAATAATGATAATTAGAAGTTATCGATCTACAGGCCAATTATTAAACTTTTCCCTGCTGTTTTATTCTTTCTGGATAATGGTAGTCACCTGCTCTCTCTCATCATAGCGTTTGCTTAAGTGTCAGAATTTTCCATCTCATAACAGATACATCAATGAATGGAGCCACCTGTTATCCTGTTTGAAGTATAGGCTTCATGAAGTAACTTCGAGTGAAGTAAACTTTATGGTTATGTTTCTCACTGTCCTTCCTTCATTATTGATAACATCTTCTCCATCTCTTCCCTATGTTGTCAGGTGTTGTCCCTTGGTGCTGACGTGCTGCCAGAGTACAAGCTCCAGGCCCCACGCATCCATAAATGGACCATCCTTCACTACAGCCCCTTCAAAGCGGTGTGGGACTGGGTCATCCTGCTGCTGGTCATCTACACCGCCGTCTTCACGCCATACTCGGCCGCCTTCCTTCTCAACGAGGTGGAGGACGAGCGGAGGAGAACCTGCGGCTACACCTGCAACCCGCTCAACGTGGTGGACCTGGTGGTGGACGTCATGTTCATCGTGGACATCCTCATCAACTTCAGGACCACCTACGTCAACCAAAACGACGAGGTGGTCAGCCACCCGGGACACATCGCGCAGCACTACTTCAAGGGCTGGTTCCTCATCGACATCGTGGCCGCCATCCCCTTCGACCTGCTCATATTCCGCTCTGGGTCAGAGGAGGTGAGACGGAGGATGTCAGCAGCCTCGCAATAATGATTAATTTTTACTGACAAATTTTTCCTGGCCCAGTGTTGTCTGACGAAGTGAAAAAGAGTTATTTCACAACAGGAACAAAGGTCAAAGATTGGTTGTTACATATGACAAATAACATTAGTGATGGTTCAGTTCCATTTAAGTATCACTGTAGATGATGCAGGTGAGAAAAAAAACAAACTTCAAGCAAACGAAAGGGGGGCACACAGGTCGCGGGGTCATCTTTCCATCCAGAAGAGGTTATAAACTTTTAAGACTAAGAGTATTGTTCACAAAAGGCCAGTCTGTGGGTTACTAGTGGCAGGCTTACCAAAATTAGAGCTAAAGAGTTGGCAAACATCTGTTTTATCTCAGTTGGAACAATTAACCTGGATGTGTGGAACAGATCCATTATGGTCATGTTCCTGGAAATGTGTGTTTTTTTACAAAACTGACTCAGTCCTGTGTATCGATATTAGTGCCTATAGGCAGCTGTGGTGGTAACTATATGTTTACTCAGGTGTGTTTTGGTACAGATTTAAGAAGCATCCACTTAAATACAGAAGCAACATTTTGGGCTACTTCATTTTTCATAGGAAAATATTGTACTTTTACTCCACTATATTTTTTTATTTAAATTAGTTACAATTTTCTTTGCAGATTAAGATCTTAAATAAGTTAGACACATACTGTATGATCAATATTCAACATGGAAAAATATGATTAGCTCTAGCGCTAATTTAAGAAGTTCATTCAGAAATCAAATTCAGTGAGCACTGGAAATCTTCTGCAAAGAGCAAAGATGTAATTCTGAGGATCCCAAAGCGGACACACCC